>NC_058513.1:14774417-15083862 GCF_020382885.2 Scatophagus argus | reverse complement strand
CAGAAACTTATTCAAATGTGGCGTCTCTGCTTGGGTTTGGCAACAACAGATTTGTAACAGAAAGCCTAAGTTACAAAGTGGCAGGTTTGATGCATAGTAGGAGAAGAACAATCTAAAAAGAGATTCATCAAAGATTATTGATGGATTACAAGATTAACACAGTGAATGTTGCACAGCACCTACACCTGCATGCTTAACCGTAATTTTAATATTTGTATTGGTGGATTTCTTGTGCAAAAAAGACTTTGATTACTGCAACGCAAAAGCATGAGTCTGCCTCTTCATGGCATATTAGTGTGCTAGAATATTATAGCACAACAGCTGTGCTTGATGTGAGCCACCGTCCTTGTGTGAAGGACTAAATACCACCTGAGCAGTCAGGTGCACCTTTCCTCACCAGCTTTGCTTTTAGCACAGTTAGTTTACTTCTTCTTCAGTCCAACAGGAATACATGTAGATTAAAAACAAAGTGGCAGCTATGACATGGAAAACTAAGAAGACTCTGTCAATTGTTGTCGCCATTTTGGTCCAGTATCCAGGCTTTCCTTCTTCCTTTTTGCTGTCGAGTATCAGAGTCAGAGTTTTCACCACCTCCCTCAACTCATCTGAGATCTTTTCAAAGTCGTGGGATTCCTCCATCAGTTGGCTGCTGCTCCCCTGTTAAAAAGTAATGGTGGTTAAACGTTGTGATTAGGCTAATAGGCAGTTTCTAAATTTGACGTTAATTTTCATAATTGTAATGCAAGAGGTATCTAGACGTGCAGATATTTTTTCAGCCTCAGCTCTACTGCAAGTAATCGACAAAACTTGACAAGCTGTATGTTCTGTGGAGGCAAACCAACCCAGAATCACATACTGCAATGACTGAATGTAAAACAGACTTGGAGGGAATGTCGAGGGAAATGTGAGATAATTACGTTTTTACTACAACACGCATTCACACCATGGCGCATATGTATAATGTCATTAACATCTAGTATTGGGGAAACATACATATTACCCCCATTGGGGTACTTAAAATCAGCCAATAGCTCCAGCAGTTTGACCATAGTCTTGGATTTTATGAAGGCAGTGGATGGTTTTGCACCACAACTGAAGGAGGAAACAACTGTTTTAACTTAATTCAGTAGCCATGGTATGATGGTAAACAAAATTTTCTTTGTGGTAATTTGGGTTAAATTCGAAAACAAAAATGCTACATAAGTCCTCACCTCTTTGGTCGCTGCCAGCAATTCAGAAGATGTTTCACCATGGGACACATCACGCACACAGACACCGGGAACACATGTTTTAACATCTGAAAAGATGCATTAAACACACATGATGCAATTAATCTTCCTGTATTAAATGTTTTACATGCAGTTGTTTCAGAGAATCCAATCTAAGTAACAATAGGTGAACATCTGGAGTAACTACTGCACTGATCAGGTGTCTGACTTCATCTTTTGAGATCATAAACATACAAACGTCTCTGTTTGTTCTTTTGAATCTCACCTCTAAAACAATTCTGGAAACTGACTTTGCTGCATTTCCCCTTACAGTCCTCAAACAGGCTCGTTGACTCGTTGTCTCTCTCGATCAGATACATCACCAGAATCGTCTCCAGGAGGCTGAGCATCATCAAACCAAAGATCCCAATGCAGTAGACCGCTGAGAGGGAGGAAGCAGCACCATTAATGTGGACAATAATGTGCTCATAAGAAATGCAGTTCAATAAAGGTAACACTGAGCGTCTCTACCTATCAGAGGAATCCTGTCTGATGAGGAGGGCAGGATTTCATTCAGGATAAGCTGCATCACAGTGACGGCCAGCATCACGGTGACTTTGAAGCTGAGCTTCTCGCCTCCGTTGTCTGAGATCAGGAAGGAGGCCAAGTCCAAACCAAAGAACAACATGATGGGTAGCATAAAGTTGACAACGTAGAGGATAGGGCGTCTCTTCATGTTGATCTATGAAACAGTGAAATCTTAATGCTTCAGCATACCAAGACATTTTGGACAATGCTATGCTTCCAGTGTTGTGGTAGCAGTTTAGGGAAGGACCTTTTCTATTCCAGCATGACTGTGCCCCAGTGCACAAAGCAAAGCTCCATAAGGACATGGTTGGATGAGTTTGGTGTGGAAGAACTTGACTGGCCCACACAGAGCCCTGACCTCAACCCCATCCAACACCTTTGGGATGAACTGGAACAGAGATTGTGAGCCAGGCCTTTTGGTCCAACATCAGTGTGTGACCTCACAAATGCTCTACTGCATGAATGGTCACAAATGAAAAAACATCTTGTGGAAAGCCTTCCCAGAAGAGTGGAAGCTGTTGCAGCTGCAAAGCTGTCTTTGCAAAGTCCCTGTTGGTTTAATGGTCAGATGACCAAATACTTTTGTCCATATAGTGTATAAAGACTCAAAATGGAAATATTTCTTTAAAGTTGTTGTGCTTGCACAGAAGTAGGAATAAACAATTGTATGTTCCACCTCTTTGTGTCTGTATCCACAATGACTTACCTTGCAAACCAACTCGCTTTGTTTAACTCCAAAGTTATTGACAGTTTTGTTGAAGATTTCCATGTTGATAAAGCGCCACTCAGACTGAGACCGCATCATTGCACGAGACCACTCTGTGTTGCTTGTAGAGTTAGTCAGTTGAACAAAGTTCATTTGTTCAGCTGAGGTGGGAGATAAAAAATCAAACTGTGAGGTTTCCCTGCAGGTTAACAAAGACGAAATGTGTGGCATTTCTGTTCACATGACAACAAACTGTAGAAGTCATCAAAGACATGAGAACATCAACAAGTACAAGAAGAGGAACAACAAGTCACAGGCTCACCATTGTGAATGATAGACTTAAAGGAGAGGTGGCAGCTCTGAATGTCGAAGGGGAATTTGTAAACCCGCATCTTGCAGGTGCTGGACACCATCATGTCATTTCTAAGTAAGATTCTACCGGCGCTGTTGACACTGAGATAAGGACTCTGAGAGGCTTTGTCCTTCTCTGTCCTGTAACCAACAACCACATATGCTTTAGAATAATTTTCACACAATGAATTAATTATTATACCTTCATGGAAAATAAACTGAAAGTGTATATACACAGAGTACTGATGAAGGATCTGGGCTTTGATAAGTCATTGAACAGTAAAAAATTTAATAAATACCACATATGTGTTAAATGCTATTGTCAATTGAACATGTTTAAATCCTGTTCCATAATAACTGCTCTAACAGCAGTGAGTGAGTGTGTGTGTGTGTGTGTGTGTGTGTGTGTAACACCATGCATATGCATTTAAACTTACATCTCTTCAATAGTTAGGTCTGGCTTCCACAGATGTTTAGTCGGAAGAATAAGATGACTGATACCACAGAACTGGCCAGGATCCCAAGAAATGAATTCATCCGTCCACATCTTCAGAGGAAAACAAGGACAAAAATGTTACCCAGCAGAGTGACAGTTGGGAACTCATTCAGTCAAAGATCTGTCATCCTCAAAGAGGACTTACCATGTCAATCCAGACGTAAGAAATAAATTTCTGGTCCTTCTCGTTCTGTGAGCAAAGAAAATTGAGTCAAAGTTTTTTCCAGGTTCATTGTTTATATAAGTTACACTTTACAAACATCAGAGTTCATATCAACTTACCACATCTAGAATGGCATAGATTAGTACATCCAGGGTTACCACTAAAGGTCTGCTGTGGTTCCTGACAGGCCGGGTCATGGCGTGCGTACTTTCTTTTAACTTCAGACTCTTTATAACATCCTGATAACTGCACTCACTGTCAACGGACTCCCCATCTACAGCGAAAACAACAAGACACATTCTCTATGAGAGAGTTGAGAGAAAATCATTTTGTGTGTCCACTGATTCTGAATTCCTCATGTGATGATGTTGGACCTGCTTTGTTTTTGTTATAATATTCAAAATAGCCCTCCAAAAACAGTGTTAGAAAACTAATTGCAAGCAGGAACACTTCCATACAACTGACACAACAACATCTGACTCTGATCTCGTGTAAGGAAATGTGACCTCCAAACTCAGTCGCCTGTTGTTCAGGTAACAGTTAACACTGTCTAATACAACATCTGCTGTCCATCACTAAATTAAGTGTGAGGTCTGGTGAGTTGTATTGTATTATTACGAAGTATTATTTTGTCCCCCATACTTATAACAGTCAGGGTTTGCTTAGTTTCAGAAATGTCTCCCATAACAGCACCACCAACTGCAGCCTCCACGCTGCAACGCTCCCCTCAATCAATTTATACAAAAACTGAACATTATAAATTTCATAAAGGTAGTACTCTTTGTTTTACTATCTTATTAAGTGGCAACTGAGTGTAAAAGCCAATAAGATAATAAAAAAATTCTCACTCAACCTCTCGTGCAAGCTGTGTCCACGTTAATCTCAACTTAGCGCAGACTTTGCTCTTTAAAATGACTTCCCTGGTAAAAATGAATTCACATGGAATCTGATCACAGTTCACAGGTCTGTGGATCCGGAGCGTCAGGGACTCTGTGAGGATGTGAACCTTACCTGTGAGGACTGCAAGAAGGAGAAAGAGGAAGCCAGCAAGCATCTTGAGTTCAGGACCGACAGGAATCCGAAGCCTGTGGGAGGTCTGCACAGCAAATGCGCATCAATGCCCTCTGTGCCTTTCTTAAATATTGTCTCGCTCTTATCTTCACCGTGGCAGAGGGTTGGGCCAACTGAATGACCAACCCTTTGCTTGTTTTCTTTTATGTCAGTGGTCTGAGGCAGCGTTTCCTGACCAGATGTACTTTTACTCCACAAAACCACAAAAGAGATGATGGATCAGCTCCAGCTTTATTTCTACTGAGGATTTAGATCAAGTGGCTCTAATCAATACTGTTATATCAATAACGGATCTCATGACTGCTTATGTCAAAGTGCTTGTCCTTACTGATGAACCCACAGAGAATCACCAGTGACTGTGCAGCTCTTTTCAGTTTTGAGAAGCATTTTATCGTTCTTCAGCTGTGACAGCAACTTTTTACTGTTTTGGTTCATTCTTTCTCTCTCTGAAACAGACATTTATCAAATATGGCCTGCTCTTTTAAAAAAAGTTTTGAAATTCCAAAAAATTTAACTGCTTCTGCAAATGTCCAAAAACTCTGTATATAAGCTGTCACCCTCCCCCGTACTGTGTCCACATCCTTGATTTTTAAATTGGAAACATCTGTATCACAAATGTTGTCCTTGAGGTTACACAAATAACAAGACTGTTCCAGTCCTTATCTTCAGTAACAAGGGCACATTAATATTTTAAATTGCAAAAAAACACCTTGAAAATGCATCTGATCTTTGTATGTATTCACTGCCTCTGACTTAATGAAATGAATTGATGATTTTTATGAAGCTAGCGGGATGCAAAAGATGTTCTGTCCGTTGATCCACTTGAATTGGCAGACACTCAGGTAACACCGAGGAGACAGTATAAGACTAAGGGCATTCATCTTCACCAGATGCACTTTATGTTAGCAAATACTACATAATAATAATTCATCTCAGTGCAGCTCACAGATATCTGCAGTTAAATGCAGTGATTGCGGTCAGACAAAAACCATCACGAGATGGGCATCAGTAGGCTTTGGGACCAGTTCCACTTGACCGTTGAATGATTTATTTCTGTGGGCATTTTTGCAACTTGCTGAATCTAAACATTCCCTTCATTTGAGATCCATCAGCCATCATGCTGATAGACTCATGGCCAGCAGCACTCAGAACTGTATCCAAACCTGATTCAATTACAGCAACTTAAAAAGCACTTAGCAAAACTTCTTGCAGATTTATATATACTGTTTATAACCTTATCGTGATGTTTTTCTTCTTTTCTTCAATAGTTGCTATTTTACCAAAGGTTAAAAGCAGTGCAATTCACACGCTAAATGTGTTATTTACATTTGAAATGGTTTGAGCCCTAAATGAAGAAAAATAAAATGCTTAAAACTCTCACTTTGACGAAGCACATACAAGCGGTGTAGAAAAGGGATGGATGACGGACTTTCATTTTGTTGATACGCCTGCAGTGTTGCATACCAGAGGAGAATACTGTTGTAATCTTTTCCTCCCTAAATGCCCTTTGACTTTGAATTTGACATGCAATAGACAAGAAAAACAGAAGAAAACTTGAATACTTACATATTTTTATCATGCATCTCGTAGATTTATTAAGAGCAAGAGTGTTGCTCATATTACATATCAAAGGTATGTGACTCTACTATGATATGGTATACAGAGTATGTGACAGATGTGTGGAACATGCAGTAAACATTGTTACAGTTGTGTTGATGCAGGATAGAACATCAAAAGAACATGAAAGAATTTTTAAATTTTCTATATACCGAACTACTTGTGAACATGTCAAATACACACATACACACATTTTGTTCGACGATAAGTCTCTCCAGTAATAACAAAGGGAGCCATAGTTCAATCGTACTATTGTGTATTATTCCAACTGACGAACATGCAGAGTAAAAACAGACTGGAAGCTATAACATAGAAAATGAAGAAAACTTTGTTGATTGTTTTAGTCATTCTGGTCCAGTATCCAGGCTTCCCTTCCTCCTTCCTGCTGTCGAGGACCTGAGCCAGTGTTTTCGCCACCTCCCTCAGCTCATCAGAGAGCTTTTCAAAGACGTCCGTCAGCTGGCTGCCGCTACCCTGCAGAGGTGGTTTCGAAGCCAGGGTTTAATTAGTGTGATTAAGAACCAAATAACATCGCCACCTGATACATTAGATATTCAGATTTATGTGTACAGTATAAGTGATGAGAGGATGGAAACTTTTGCTGTGCCTGTAACTCGGTTCAGGTGCTATTGATTTAACATGCAGTGTTTTTAAATTTGCTTGTGTTTTATACAGATGAGTGCTCACAAACTGGTGTTTGCAAGTGGCTTGAGTTGTATCTGTCTGAAGGATTCATACGAAAGGTACATGTTGTCAAAATGTTGAGGATATTTGGCTTGCGTATCTGTCTGTTCGCATGCTTTCTTGTTGTAGTGCGTTGAACACTTTCTCTCATCCACAGCAGACAGCAGAAAACCTTGGTATGTCAAACCAAAACCTTTTTCATGACTAAATAAAACACGAAATTCCAACCTTTAGCAGTTCAGCTGGTGTTTCATCAGCAAACACATCAGTCCTTGCCTTGTCATCTGGAAGGACATTAGATACTTTATTATATTAGACACTAAAGATGTTTATAATCTTATCAACCATTACACATTATGAGTTGTAGACTGTCTTCTATGCCTCTGCACTTATTGACACATTAGCCTGCTGAAGAAGAATATCCATCCATTTTCTATACTGCTTTACCGCCTTTATACTGGCGCCTATCCCAGCTGACAACGGCCGAGAGGCGTGGTAAATCCTGGACTGGTCACCAGCCAATCACAGGGCTGACAAAGAAAGACAGACAGACACACTCGCTCACATGCTGAGCAATGTAGAGTGGCCAGTTAATCTAATGTGCATGTTTTTGAGACTGTAGGAGGAAGCCTCAGTATCTGGAGAAAACCCACGCAGGCACAGGGAGAACAGGCAAACTCTGCTCAGAAGGGCCCAGGCCAGGATTCAAAACCCCAAGCCCTCCTGCTATGAGGTGACAGTGCTAACCGCTGCACCACCGTGCCACCCAAAGAAGAGACCTTGTCTTGAAGAAATCCTTTTGTGGTTCTGAAATTCTTTGAGAATTTGGCTTGGTTTGCATGAATATTCATGATGTCGTCATTGCAATGGATCTCACCTCTTTTGGCTTTGCTCTGTCTGCCACAGTCTTCTCTCAGGTTTCTCTCTCCGTCTGTGTTGTTGTCTTCAGATGCAGCATCTTTCCCCATCAGATACATCACCAAAATCGTCTCCAGGAGGCTCAGCATCATCAAACCAAAAATCCCAATACAGTAGAGCACTGGGGGGCGCAGCGTTATTAATGCAAGAGAATATTTACACATTGAATCAGTGTGGACTGTTTCTGTTTGTATGAATTATAGTCAAATAAAGACAAGACTTTCACATTCCTTGTTTTTGTCTCAACAACTATTGCATGCAAAAAGAAGAACATTTGTTCAGATATTCCCAGAGGATGAAGCCCTCTGATTTTGGTGATCCCCTAACTTTTCTCTAGCACCACCATGAAGTTGGCATTTGTGGTATTGACAAAAATGTCCAAGTGGCTGTTGGATGGAGTTTCATGAAACACTGTATGGGTATTCATTTCCCAATTTCCCTCAGGATGTATTTTAATGACTTTGGTTTGATGCCTTAACATTTCATCTAGTGACAAACTGCAAAATTAAGGAAATTCCCATCAGCCCCTGCTGTACTTTGTGTTTAGTTCTAATCAGCAACTGATGCAAACATTACTGATTGTATTAAACTTACTTAACGTGCCCGTGTTAGCATTTTAATTGTATGTTAGCATGCTGACATTAGCATTTAGCTCACGGCACTCTGCCTTGTAAAGTAAAGCTTTGCAGAGTGGCTAGCATGACAGTAGGCTCTTTATCTTCCTTTACCTATGAGTGGAATCTTATCTGATGAGGAGGGCAGAATTTCATTCAGAATCAGCTGCATCACAGTGACGGCCAGCAGCACAGTGACCTTGAAGCTGAGTTTCTCGCCTCCGCTGTCTGAGATCAGGAAGGAGGCCAAGTCCAGACACAAGAAGAACAGGATGGGCAGCAAGAAGTTGACAACATAGAGGAGAGACCGCCTCTTCATGGAGATCTGTGAAATGGCGTTTATGTGTCAGTTGATCTTCTGACTCCTGCATGTCTGAGAAAGGCTAAACTGTAGCAACCATAGAGCAATGTAGCACCAATCTGCTCCCACCAAAGGTAACAATTTGATTTGGAAACCAGTTTTTATGTCTTACATACTAATCATTTAGGATGAAGCATAGATTGTTTTAATTTTTAACTTTTAATTGCGGGAAAATGCATTGCACTTTACTTATCAATAACAATGAAGCATTTTGATGTAGAATTTGATATTATATCACCTGAGGGAATGCAAGTCTTTCATTTTTTGTGACTTTGGACCACATCTGATGTGGTCTAAGGGGACGTTGCACAATTTGCTCATCATCCTCCTGATCTTCTTCACAGAGTACATTTTGAGTGTGACAGCAGGAAAAACACAGGTGTTTCTAATAGCATTAACGATTGCTGTGTAACAGTGAGCCAGCATGAACCCTGAAGACAAAAATGTTCGTCCTTGTGAGAATTGAAGCTTCAAACCGTACGTGAGTGAGTATTTAATTTTCACCTCAGCACGTTTGTTACCAGTAATACTTACAGTGTAAATCAACACATCTTGTTTGAGGTCTAACATGTAGACAGTATTGTTGCTGACTGTCATGTTGATGAAGAGCCACTCATACTGGGTCCGCATCCTTGCATGCGACATCTCTGAAGAGCTCAGATCGTGGACAAGCTGTATATCCTTGACTGGTGTGGGAGATAAAAAACAAACTGTGAGGTTTCCTTGCAGACCAGTGGAGAGAGAGTGTCTGCTATGTGGTGTTATCTGATGATGTGTTCAAGTGACAACAGTCTGTAAAAATCAGTCACCAGTGACCAAAGACACAGGGACACAACTGGTCACGGACTCACCTGAATGTACAACAGACTTGAACGAGAGGTTGCAGCTCTGAATGTCAAAGGGGAATTTGTAAACATGCATCCTGCAGGTGCTCACCAGCACCTGGTCGTTCTGAACGGTGACTAAACCGTTACTGTAGATGGTGAGATGAGGACTTGGAGGGGCTTTGTCTTTTTCTGTCCTGTGGGATACCACACAGAGATAGACAGAAGATTATTTTCTGTAAAAACAAATTCCAAGAAGTATCTGTCATTTCCTTTTGATTGTGGTGCACTCCATCATCAGAACTGATTCTGAGTATGCTTGGACCCATTCAAAATCCACTCACGTATTCAGGACATATTGGCACACAGACTCAAGACAGTAATACGAACAATTTCCTTAAAGCAAAAACACACGAAATACTATAGTAGTTCGGGCTTGTCCTCTAAAACAAAGCTCTGATGGAGAGTTGGACGAGGGGCTTTACCTCTTTGGGTCTCGTCGACCCAAGTTAAATGTATTGTTGTTTCTAAACAGTATCGCGATTCCCTCCAGCACCACCAGCTGCTGTAGTTGCTGGTGTGTGTAAGTAAATTTGTGAGTGTGAGTGCATTTCCACTTACATTTCTTCAATAGTTATATCTGGCTTCCACAAAACTTCAGTAGGAAGCGAAACAGCCTCAATACCACAAAAGTCATCTGGGTTCCACTGAATGTATTGATTCTGCCAGGTCTGCCGAGACAAACAAGAAGTACATCAGGAGAACTGATTAGAAATGAAATAGTCTGGGTAAGAACAAAGAGATTCCATCATGAAGGAAAGAAATTCGGCTTGCCGTTTCTCTCAGAGTGAACTCACCGTGACAATCCAAACGTAAGGAACGAATGTCTGGTCAATCTCTCTCTATAAACAAGCAAATAAACATATGAGAAGATCTTTAAAGCCAGCGTGTTCAACTAATGGTGTTTATGATTCCAGTTTTCCCAGCGGACTAACAGTTCAGACAGAATCATTAGTGAAAACTATTGGTTTATAAATGACCACACTGTGGCACTGCTATCTCTCGTGTAACATGATGTAACAGATATATGGTACCTAAAGTAAACGTTAACAACATGCTAAAGCTTTAACCACTTACCACATCTAGAATGGCATACAGCAGCACTTCCAGGGATACTTGCGTGGGCTGTTTATAGTCTTTAACAGGTCGCGTCATGGAGAACAGCTCATTGCTTTTGGTCAAGTTCAGGTAGTTTAAAACATCCTGATAACAGCACACGGACTCCCCATCCACAACTAAAATCATCAGGACACAATCCCACCAGAGACATTATCTTAAACAGAGAGAAATGCAGAAATATACTGGAAATGTACTTTACCTTTCATGTGACTAAGACGTTGACAAATTAAAAATGAATCTCTTGTAATAACAACTAAGATGAAATCATTACATGTTTTGTTTCATGTTCAAAAACATGTTGGCTTTTCACTTCCCCACTGCATCTAAATGTGCATCATTTATTGCTGCTCTAATTCATAGCCTTTATTTATATATTTGGACAATGAATTTGTAATTTTGCTAAATCTGATGCCAGAAAAATCCTAAAGCTTGAATTGAATTTAATTGAATTTCCCTCGGGATCAATAAAGTATCTATCTATCTATCTATCTAAAGCTGTGAATAGGGAATTGCAATTACTATATCTAGTCAAACTGTCGTTTCTTGAACTGTATTAATGAGTTTACTCTACACCTGCTGTACTTGGAAAGTGTCATGAGATACCTTTTGTTGTGCTTTGGCAGTATAAAGATATACTAAACTGAATAAAGATTACATGGTAATTTATTTTAAAGATATTTGCGCATGATTCCTTACCTCTAAGGCCAGGTAGATATATTAATTAAAATAAACTAATTATTTCAGCACAAGTGTTATTTTCATGGTAATATTTGTAGGTACAACATACACAACAGACGGAACAAACTGCCCAGCATGTTTTAAAAGAAATCATGCAAACATGGAGCTGAAGATGATCATGATGCTCCAGAGGCTTGTGGTCTTTTCAGACAGTGAGCAGTTTGCTGCCTGCAAACCTGCAAAGCTTCTGTACAACAGATGCTGCACTCTAGTTTGGTTACTATAGATACTGATATCTGATCCCTATATTAGCCTAGCTGAATTAGATAAAGGAGAGAAAACATTTTAACTAAAAAATAATGTTTTTTCATCAACTAAAACTGGACTAAAACATTTTGAGCTGTTAAAAATAGACTACAACAATGAAGGAGACTTGATGGCTAAAATGAGACTAAAACTAAAACGCATTCCCATCTGCAAATTAATGTTCATTCTGAAATATCTGTCAAAATGAACGCTGACAGAAGCTCAGCTCAGAAGGATCTGCAATAGTATCCGGTGCTTGTGGTCACAGGCATGTGGAGTACAACTGCATCTACTCGACCACTAAATGATTTTTTACAGCCAGTCCAAATAGGCTCTTCAGAAGAGATCCATCTGCTGTACATATATATCACCAAATGCAATTTGACAAAACACGGCCAGCAGCAGTCTGAACTGTCTGAAAACCTGATTCAGTTCTTATGTTTCAATCACAACCGCAGACTTCACTCTGAACAGTTTTCACTGAGACCATTTCCTTGATAGAAATTAATTCCAGTGACAGCTGTTCACACTGAGGTCTTTGGATTATCCAAAGAAACAGGAACACCTTACCTGCGTTGAGGAGCAGAAAGAGGAAGCCAGGAAGCATCATGAGTGCAGGACCAGTGACAAATCAGCAAATGTGCATCATGTCCACTCCACACTGGTTAGAAATATCAGGTCCCAGTAAAAACACCACTTCCTCACAGTGGAAAGGGGCTGGGCAAACTGTGTGGCCAACCCTTTGAGAAACACCAAAGACAGGAAACACCAGCCAATGACATCAACCACATATTAATTTTTCTGCATGATTATTCCAACCATGAGCCACAGCTGTGAGCCTCCCTCATTTTGTCATCTCTCTAATTTCAGTCTTGTGAAATGTTAAAATCATATTGAGGTGGTATCAAAAGTGAAACTAAACAGTTGAGATTTTGTTTTACTTGTCTTTCTAGTAATGTCACTCTCATGCTGTTAACTGCTTTCCTGCCTGTACAACATCCATTGCACGTCTGCCCGTCCTGGGTGAGGGATGATCCTTCCTCTGTTGCTCACCCTGAGGTTTCTTCCATTTTTTTCCTGTTAAAGGTTTTTCTGGAAGTTTTTCCTTAGTCGATGTGAGGGTCGAAGGGCAGAGGATGTTGCTGATGTTATGTACCGTAAAGCCCTTTGAGACAAACTGCTTGTAAAAATGGGCTATACAAATAAAGTTGTCTTGTCTTGTGTCTTGTGTCCTTAGTCTCTATAATATAAAAGCATAAGGTGAACTGGTCTTTAGGACTCTAATGTGTTGTTCTACAGAGATATTTTTGAATGCAGCGGCTCATCGTCCACGCCACTGAAAAGCCCAGAGAAGCAGCTCAGTGCATGACCAAGTGTACATTTCTGAAACTATCCAGTTATTTATTCATCCCTGGAGTCATTAGTTTTATAAAATTGAAAAATCTGTTTGAAAACACTTCTGATAATGGCAACGGAGGAAATGGGTTTATAGTTGCCACTTGTGGCCATCAGACAAAATCTAATCTTTGTCTTAATTGTTTACTTCAGCAGTACGAAGTCTGATACATGTTTTCAAAACCAGATGACAGGACTTTATTCTGTACAATACACTCAATCTGCAGAGGAAACAGCACATTTACATGTCATACTGTTCAGCTATACAGACAGGAAAAATGTAAAAGATGAATGAAAATGAAAAAGTATCAGATACCACTGTAATACTCTGAAGGCTTTGTAATCTGTGAACGTCATAGTAACTTTCTGCATGCACTTTCCATGTAGTTATAAGTTAGTTCAAAACCTCCTGTATTGCTGTTTTTTCTCTGGTCCAGAGTAAAGTGTGTTAATGTCAACATTAATTAAAAACCGGCTTGAACATTAGCATTACTCACCAGCTGCATTGTTAAGCTGACTAAAGATCTGATCTAAAAATGAACTGGCCACTGTGGCATACAAAGTGAAGACAGTTTTGTTGACTCTTTCAGCCACTCTGGTCCAATAGACAGACTTCCCTTCTTCCTTCCTGGTGCTGGGCGGCAGAGACAGCGTTTTCTCCACCTCCCTCAACTCATCTGAGAGCTTCTCCAAGGCAATGGACTCCTCCTTCAGCTGGCTGCTGCTCTCCTGCAGAAACGGTTTAGTGGACGGGTAACTAACATAATTATGAAATATATAAGATTGCCAGCTGCTACATTTGCTATTTCAGTATACAGTATAGACAGTGGGACAGTATATAAATAGGGTGCCAGCACGTGTCATTTCACACATTTTAAGCTTTCTGGGTGTCATTTTGCGTAGTCTGCATTAAGCTTTGCCTGTGCCAATCAACACCATTAAACTGTTGCATACAAGCAGGAAAGGAGAAGTCAGGTGACCCAACCATCACCCCAACCTCGTCATCCTCCAACCTGTGTGGACATTATCACTCTTTACATTAGTTTTTTTGTCTATGACATTTACATTTGCATTTGAGTTGTGATAACAAATGAAATGACTGGAATGTTATTCATAACATGCAGCTTGTTGTGTCCATCCTGTACTCTTATTGTGTACTTATTCCTGTCTTTGAAGTCCATCTGATTTACTGTATAAGCTCTTAATTGCATATAAAGTAGAAGAAATGACAAACAGTAATCTCTGTGGGTCCACTGCTGATAAATTTATTAGCAGACCTTGAAAAACATCAGCTCACAGATATTATGCAGTACTATCCAGTGATTGTGGTCACTGAAAGGCCATTATGAGATGGGCGTTGGCAGGATTGCGAGGTTTTATCTCATTAGTTCAGATTTTTAAATGTGAGCATTTTTCGCATTCATCCATCTGATACATGTTGTTCAAATCAAGGTAAGAAGTTTAATTTTCTAATCAAATCAACCCAGTTGGGATAAGAAAAAATGTTAAAAAATTTCAAACCAGCGAGGCCAGCTTTCTCGCATTCACAAACAACAATTATTTTTTTTTAATCGTATTCTCTGAAATCCATGATGTGAAAGACACACTTCATAGCTACAACAGCCTGTTGTCTTTTCTTGCTCATGTCACTAAAAAAACAAAGCAACTTGGAGGTTCTGGCTCCTTAAGCCTAATTTTTTTTTTAAATTAAATAAATAAGCAGCAGGAATGATATCATATGACAGTAAACTGCAAACATTTCTCACCTGCATACAAAATTGTCCCAGCTTACCTGTGAGGAGGAGCAGAACGAGGAAACCTGCAAGCATCATCCGCACAGTAACTGTGCATCCCTGACCTCTCTGTGTCGTCTAGAAATGTTTGACGCAGGAATAATAGCACTGTCTTGTACTGGAAGAAGGCTGGCCAAGTTTAATGATGCACACTTTTTTTAATCTCATTAGTCTCACAGTAGAAGCACACTTAATGCAGCAGAGCTGCCAAGAACTGCCAACACCCTCAAGGCTTAACAGCCTGTGGGCAGATCAATTTTGCTATCAAACAAAAAGCAGTTTACTTATTGTTGTCGTTGATGTGGCTGTTTAGTAAAGTAAGTCAATATAGGATCTGCTCCTGGAAGTAGTTTTGTGTCAAACAAGCACAAACCAAGGATTTATACAATTTACATTGATTTATGATGATTATCCAGTCTGGACTCATGTGTGACTGGTGACTGCACCACATTTTCACAGCACAGTTCATTTCAATTCAGAGAGACTAATAAGAAAGAAAAGAAAAAGACATAACTGAAGAAAGATAAATTTAGAAAAAACAAAAAAAAAAGATTTTGGCATGTAGACCCTCACAGGAAGCGGAGCACTACAGAAAGCACTCTGACAACTGAGGTGCTTCCATTATGGAGGAGACTTCCTCTGGAGAACTAGTGGTAGTGAGGAATGAAGCTAGGGTGAGGAGCTCTGTCACCCGGGAGGAGCTCGGAGTAGAGTCGCTGCTCCTCCACACCGAAAGGAGCCAGTTGAGGTGGCTTGGGCATCTGTTTTGGATGCCCCCTGGATGCCTGGGGAGGTGTTCCGGGAATGCCCCACCGGGAGGAGGCCCCGAGGAAGACCCAGGACACGCTGGAGGGACTATGTCACTCGGCTGGCCTGGAAACGCCTTGGGGTCCACCCGGAAGAGCTGGAGAAAGTGTCTGTCTGGGGAGAGGAAAGTCTGGGCATCCCTGCTCAAGCTGCTGCCCCCGCGACCCGGTCCTGGAGGAAGCAGAAGAAGATGGATGGATGGATGGATGGATGGATGGATGGAATGAAGCTGACTTGACATGAAACTTGGTGCGACATCCAAGGTAGCAGCAGTGAAGGATTGGCAGCGGGTTGCAGAAATTTCCATGGGTGATTGGCTAAAGGAGAACGTGACAAGTTGTAATCAGAAGTAGAGGAGAATGAGATAGAAAAATGCTTGTGATTTAAAGGGCGTGAGCTCACAGAGATACGTGAAAAGAGGGATAAAAATAATAATAGTATAGTATGCCAGAGGCCTTCACACTGAAATTCCATTGTGCTTTCCTGGTCCTCACAAGTGACCAAAAAATGGTGGTCCCCACAAATGACAAAACATGTGTTTGGGTGTGTGCATTTGCACAAGGAGAGAAAAGATATAATGCAGTTTATTTGTGTAATATGAACAGTCTGATACACATTTTCAAAACCAGTACTGTGCATACATGAGAGCTGCTATTCCATCACCTGATAACATAATGTAGTTTAAAGCAAGCACCATTAACTTCACTGAAGACATGTAAATACTAGATACAATTTTGGTGCATTAGAATTTTAGACAACAAACATATGAGTATCACAAGTTCATACTGTGTATATGCATTAATGTAGACGCAGGCTGCCTAAAACATGCAAACATCAGCACTTCAGTAGTTGCAGTATAACAAGGGACTTAAAATAACTGAACAGCAGAGTACACATTTTGTCATCATAAAACCAGGCTGTGGAAAACAAGGATTTCATCAGTGTACATCTTCCCATTAAATTACCGTTAAGTGCTCAGGACTCTAACAGAACCAGTGCTTATGATACAGGTGTCCAGTGATTTGGGACGGAGGTTCATAACTTGTTTGGATTTTTCCCGATGAATCCGTGTAGGGCTGATGGTGCAACTGTCCAATCAAAGGCTTAACCAGTGTTGTCATGTGACAATATGTTTGCAATGTTTGGCTCATTTGTAATGAACTACAAAATGACCCCAAAGCTGAACAGAAGGAGTGAATTGGATTGTGGCTAAAGTTCAAACTGGACTGAAGGCTGTGGGACTTTTTTAGACAGCAGAGATTTTAACTAGAAAGTTGAAAATGACTTAAGAAGAAAACACTGATGAGTTTCTTGTATATGGAGGACATGTGTGCGCACTGCCTCGATTGTAGTTCTTTTCATGTGACCTGTAGTTTATTTATTTATTTATTTTGTTTCGTATAGCAACTGACTTCGTTGATGTCAGTTGGTCTGAATATGGAGTGCAAATGCCAGGAGTACACTTTCTTTTATACAAAAACAGTGAAGAAAGAAATGCTGAATCTCTATCCCGCCTCCTTATCTGCTAAACTGTGCCCACCTCTGAGCAAGCCAGTCACATCTTACATTTGATTGATCATTTGATTATATCTATGCATTTTTCCACTTTAAAAAGATAACAATTAAAAACAGGCTGACCACAGCTACATAGAAAACGAAGAAAGCTCTGTTGACTCCTTTAGCCACTCTGGTCCAGTAACCACACTTCTCGTCTTCCTTCCTGTCGCTGAGGAGCAGAGACAGCGTTTTCTCAATCTCCTTCAGCTCGTCTGAGAGCTTCTCCAACGCGTGACATTCGTCCATCAATTTGCTGCTGCTGGCCTGCAAAAGTGGTTCTGGTTTATACTATAATATTATCACATTTGGTCCATTGTGATGAGAATTAAAAATGGAACCCAAGTCTAACCTCTTTGGCCACAGGGAGCAGTTCAAGTGGAGTTTCGCTAGTAGACACATCATAGATGCATGTACACCGAGTCCATTTGGGCACTGCTGAAGGGACATGTTTGACACAAAGACAGTTTCAGAATAATAAAATTGACAAACGTATTTTTAAATACTTAAAAGATAACATAATAACCTTTGGATTAGGTTGCATCAGCTTTTTCTCAAATTGTGTGTAAAATCCTAACACTAATATTGATTGGTTATTTAGTTAATAGCACTTTACTCTCTATTAAGCTGAGTTTCTGATCACATGGCAGGTCAGATTGTCGATCATCTTCCATATTAGCCAACTCATATTCTCTTCTGCCCAACGGTAAGTGGGTCATATATTCACAGGCTAGTTTTGTCTGTTGCAGTCAGCTTTACAACAGTGATGGACGAGGCAGTTATTAGGATTAAAAAGTTTCTGTAAAAACTAATCTCTACATAAGGACTAGTAGAGACTAGTTATTCGTAACTAGACTCACTTTGAACTTAGGAACTGCTGGTGCAACTGGCCCCTTTTCTCACCTTTTTGACAGCTTTGAATGTTGGTTTTGTCCTGTTTGTTAGGCTCCTCACTCAGGCTTTGGTTTCTGTTTGCCTCATCTTGGGGTGAAGAATCTTTCTCCATCAAATACATCACTAAAATCGTCTCCAGGAGGCTCAGCAGCATCAGAGCAAAAATCCCGATGCAGTAGACCGCTGAGAGGGGCAGGCAGCATCGTTAATGCACACAAATAACCACTCACTGAGTCAGTCTGTGAAGCTCATATGAAGCACAGTCCGAATAAGGCGTGAGCTTATTTACCTATAAGTGGAATCCTGTTTGACGAGGAAGGCAGAATTTCATTCAGAATAAGTTGTAGCACAGTGACGGCCAGCAGCACGGTGACCTTGAAGCTGAGCTTCTCGCCTCCGCTGTCTGAGATCAGGAAGGAGGCCAAGTCCAGACACAAAAAGAACAGGATGGGCAGCAAGAAGTTGACAATGTAGAGGAGAGACCGCCTCTTCATGTTGATCTGTGAAGTGACGGTCAAAGGTTAGGTTGCTGATGTTTCTACTCCTGCACATCTGAGAAAGTTAACCACCTGGGCAACTAACAAGGCAGTCTGCACCAAACTGCTCAGATCTGCTGTGTTAAGAGAAGAAACCAAATTTACACTAAGATTTTTACTATGGTAAAAAATCAGTCAAATGAACTTAAGAAAAAAATAATCGTAAGGAAAAGAAGAGCTGGTGGTGACTTTTTATACTCTCACATCAGTTAATGAAGGAAGGAAAAACAGGCAGAAAGAATAAAACAGGACAGTTTGATGGGCAGAGAAAAGAGAGAAGGACAGAAGGAATCAAAGAAAGGGAAAAGAACAGGCAGGACAGAACGCAACAAGGTGGAAAAGGAAAAATAATGTGTCATGTCCAAGAAACGATGTTAAGTTTATTTAATCAGTTTTTGTCTTGTGATTTCTTGAGTTACTTTGTCATTACTTCCTGTTTGTCTATTGCCATCACATTTGCTTTTTCTCTTTGTCTGTTTTCCCTCCTTTGGGGTTACCTGTCTCCGCCCTGATTGTTTCCACCTGTGCTCTTACCTTGTGTGTATATAAAGTCCTCGTCTCCCTTTGTCCTGTTCCTTTGCCACTGCCAGATCTTGTTATTTTGTTACTTTGTTCAAGTGACTTTCTGTTTGTTTTCTTAGCCTGGTTTGAGTCAAGGGAGTTTTTTGTTTCTTAGATTAGTGTAGGATTTTTTTTCCTCTGTGAAGAGTGATTTTCAGTTTGTACCTTTTGTGAATAGAAGTTTTACTTTGAAACTTTGACAGTCATGCTTTTGGGTTCAGGTCCGTAGTTCAGTCGTGACATAATGCAGTATACTGAACTTTATCTTATGACAATGAATCTCAAAAATACAGCCGTCAGATAAACATACTAATTAATAGCTGTATACTGTGCACCTGCTTTGCTTTTTCCACATTTTGTTATGTTACAGTCTCATTCCAAAATGGATTAAATGAAATTTCTCCCTAAAAAATCTACACAAAATACCTCATAATGACAAAGTGAAACAAGTTTTGCTTGAATTTTTGCAAATTTATTAAAAATGAAAAACAAAAAATGTAACATGTACATAAGTATTCACACCCTTTGCTATGACACTCAAAATTGAGCTCAGGTGCCTCCTGTTTCCATTGATCATCCTTCAGAGGTTTCTACAACTTGAATTGAGTTGACCTGTGGTAAATTCATTTGATTGGGTGTGATTTGGAAAGGCACACCCCAGTCTATATAAGCCCTCAGTGCTGACGGTGCATGTCGGAGCACAAACTAAGCCATGAAATCAAAAGAATTGTCTGTAGACCTCCGAGACAGCATTGTGTCGAGGCTCAGATCTGGGAAAGGGTACAGAAAGATTTCTGCCACATTAAAGGTCTCAAAGAGCACAGTGGCCTCCATAATCCGTAAGTGGAAGAAGTTTGGAACCACCAGGACTCTTCCTGGAGCTGTCTGCCCAGCTAAACTGAGTGATCAGGGTAGAAGGGCCTTAGTCGGGGAGGTGACCAAGAACCCACCACCTGGAGTTTGCCAGAAGGCACCTGAAGGACTCTCAGACCACGAGAAACAAAATTCTCTGATCTGATGAAACAAAGATTGAACTCTTTGGCATGATACTACTTATGTACATGTTATATTTTTGTTTATTATTTCTAATAAATTTGCAAAAAAAATCAAGCAAATTTGTTTCACTTTGTCATTATGGGGTATTTTGTGTAGAATTTTGAAGGGAAAAAATGAATTTAATTAATTTTGGAATGAGACTGTAAAATAACAAAATGTGCAAAGCGGTGTGAATACTTTACACTACTACTACTATACCACATACTGTATAAATGATGACGTCTTGTCCTTCCAAATCGCTGGCGTTGTTGGTCGTCACTGTCATGTTGATGAAGAGCCATTCGTACTGGGTCCGCATCACCTCGCGAGACCACTCTGTGGCCTCTGAAGAGTTGTCGCTCGGCTGGAGACGAATGTCCTTGACTGAGTGTTTTTAGATAAGATAACAGGAAAAGAATGGAAGATAAGTGGTGGAATCTGGTGATGTTTCGCTGAGGTTCGATTCTTAACCAAACCAGTATATATCATACACATATTATATTACTTAAGGCAACCAGACTGAGCTCATGTCATGATAAATTCTTGAATACAGTCATAAACACAGCTCATCACACTCTCACCTGTGTGTATGACAGACTTGAAGGAGAGGTTGCAGCTCTGCATGTCGAAGGGGAAATTGTAAATGTGCATCCTGCAGGTGCTGACCAGCACCTGGTCGTTCTGGACTTCGACGTCACCTTTATCATTGATGGTGAGATAAGGACTCGGAGGAGCCTTGTCCTTCTCTGTCCTGCGTGAGGACACGTGGAGACGTGTGAATACGGAAACACATGTTTTGCTACAGCTTTAAAGCTGCACTAATATTCACCCAATATCAGTGATCTGTTTTTTCCCAAATTCAAAATCTTTTCTGTGTGTGAACTCGACTGATATTATTCTTATATAAGTTAACCTGAGGTCAGGGTTTGCCTAAAACAGAGATGGAAGCTCAGTCTGACTTAATGAATGTGACTGATGAAGTAAACACAGAATTTTATCACAAGATTGGCCAAGTTTTAATTGTGTACTGCAGTTCTGACTGCTTGATCTGCTAAAACTAAACAGTGAAGGTGTACAATAAATTCAAATCCTTGTAGCATCTGTTCAGGCAGATATCAATAATGAACTTTACTATAAAGTGTTAACGGATAAAGCTGGAGGACTGTGGGTCAGGACGGGTTTTGGTGGTTGATTATTACATAATTTTTGTGGGTCAGGTGGGATCAGATTTTAAACATGACTCCTTCTACACATCCACATTACGTGTTCCATACTGCACACAGTGTTCATGCGTGTCAATGTGGGCACATGCTAATACATTCACACTTACATTTCCTCAATGGTGAGATCTGGTTTCCACAAAATTTCGGTAGGAAGAGAAACATTAGCAATCCCACAGAACTCATTTGGATCCCAGGAAATGTATTCATTGTGCCATCTCTACATCAAAGAGTCAAAAACAGGAACAAAGACCAGAAAAGACCAGAGAGGGGGGACACACAAATTAGTACTACTTTAAAGGTTTTCTTTAAATTTGATTTGCCCAACAAGATATGTGAGATTTATGACCTAGTGACAGAACTCACCATGACAGTCCAAACATAAGGAATGAATTTCTGCTCTTTCTCAACCTGTAACCAAAGAAATGTGTGTGAACAATTCAGACGGTAACGGAAGCAACACAAGCTTACATTTACTGCACTTTATCACATTTATTAGACACAGTCAATTATAGAGAGAAACAACAGGTAAAAGCTAGCTGGTTGGATAGCCAAGACCAGCTGTATTACACCTCCTGTTGCTAACAGGACACTAAGTTAACAGCGTAATTAAGAAAAGTATTGTACGCTGTGAGTCGTCCAGTCTCATAACTGTTCATGCTATTCATACTGCTTTGTGACTTTTTGGCACATTATAAGGGAAACACCACCAATCATTCATGTGCGCCGGATACGCTTAAGAGTTATGGCAGTTTGCTACGGGAATCAGGCAACCTATTTGAGTAAGTTTGAATGAAACATAAAATAATCCACTAATTTTTTAACAAGTAAGAGCAGTAATATAAAATATCCTCATTAAAGGACGTAATTATCGTTTGAGTAAAGCTTTAGCCAGTTACCACATCCAGGATAGCGTAGAGCAGTACTTCCAGGAATACCCGTGTGGGGTGTTTGTAGTTTTTAACAGGCCGAGTCATGGAATACAACTCATTGCTTTTGGTCAGCTCCAGGTGGTTTAAAACATCCTGATAACTGCAGTTACGCTCAGGATACACTCCATCTTCAGGAAAAGAAACAAACAACAACAACAAAAATATCATGGTAGATATTATTCTTAAAAATAAAGAAATCAGGACTGGAGTTTGTCTGGACATCAAATTTACTGTACGAGCTCTTAATTACTTATAATTTAGAAGAAATTACCAGCATTGGTGTCTGTGGGTAAGTATTCTCTGCTTCTTAATTTATTATCAAACCATAAAAAACACCAGCTCGTAAATATCTTCCATAATAGTCAGCGACTGTGGCCACTGAAAGGCCATTATGAGATGGGCGTTGGCAGGACTGTTGGGTTTTATTTCATCAGTCCACTTAATGATTTTTGAATTTCAGAATTCTTGCAGCCATTTCAGTTTAGATGGGGCTGTCTGAGATCCATACATTAGACATAAATTGCTATTTGTCACGCCACAATTTTCAGATCTTGGTTTTAAAGCATAATGATGTGATAAGGGTTCTTGCGGGACACTTTTTCATCAGTCTGACATTCCTCTTTTTAAATCGTTGCTATAATAAGCCATCTTCTTTAAAAAGAATAAAATGTTAATATTGATAAGCCTTCTCCTTCTTCTTGTTTTTTCCTTTTGACAATTCTGTCTTACTCTCACCTTCGAAAGAATTGTGGTGACTAATGGCTCACATGGTTTAGCTCCTTCAACACGAAGCAGACGCATGCAAACTGTAAACGCACATCAGAGAAACTGTGAAAGTCAGCACAGCAAAAACGCTGAACGCTTACCCGTGGAGAGGAAGAGCAGAAAGAGGAAAGCAGCGAGCATCATGACGGCAACATCTGTGAGAATCCGAAGTCAGTGAGGCGTCTGTGCAGTCAGTGTGTGTCCCTGACCTCAGGACTGCCTGAAGTGTCACCAAGTCTGCTGCAGTAATAATACCATTGCCTCAAACAGGAAGAGGGCTGGGCAAGCTGCTTGACTGCTCTTTTAGTTTTAGGTTTACGTTTTTGTTCTTGTTCTTTTTAATAATTTCATTCTGTCTGTTCAGTCTGACAACCATCTGGAAATAATGATCACTCCCACACTGATCATCTCAGCAGATTCTTTTTTTCTTGTTTATTTTATGTGAGGAAAAAGAAGCAGGAAGGCCACTGATGGAGACAAAAATAGGCTGTACATTTTGCACACAAATCCCACATATGTGAAGCAGAAAATAGTCAATAAGACAAAGGAAGATTATTGATTATTTATTGATCCCCAGAAGCTGAAATTTGGGAACTGCACAATGATAGAAATAAGTACAGATAAAGAGAGAAAAGTAATTTAAAGTGGTAATTAGGAGTATATAAGATAAAAAGAATAGAATAGGTGTAGCATTTATTTATATCATGTATGATTAAAATTATGTTGATGGTTGATTAAATCATATTCTTTATTGACATGAGCATCATATCAGAGCATGTTTTAGCATCCCTTTGCATGTGGGAACCGTGAATGGGGTCCTCTGGTCTTCTTGTAAATGCTTTAGGGCTTTCTCACTGTCAAATAATCCACTGCATGAGGGCTCTCCAGCAGACATTTTGAGCCGCTTCTGGCCACTTTCTGTAAGTCCACATTTCTGCAGATTTCAGTTCTCACTGCATTGTGATGCAAAATGCAGAGTTACCGGGCAGGCCTGGAAAAAACATTGGCGAGCCACATGATGGCGCTCTTGAATATCTGATGTTGTTATTCTGTGTGCCATGTTTTTATTCAAACAGAACTTTCCTATCTAACGGGAATCTCATCTTTCTCCCAGAACTGCGTAGAGACTGTACTCTACTGTACTTGTGCTCATGTTTTTTTTCATGTAATTGTCTTTTAATGCTTTCATTTTATGTTCTTCGTATGTATTTGTGTCATTTAAATTTGATCTGCGCTGCTATAATGTACTTGAATGCATAGTCTCATTATGATGCTGCTTACTTAAACTTAAATAAACATGGAAGGAACAGCTACATGAAATAAAGCTGACATGTAATTGGATCACGTTGTTTTGACGTAAACGAGTAAATTGGTTCTCATCCTATAATGAAAGAGCCTGAAAGACATTTAGTTCAGGTTGTTCATCCCTTAAATGTCTTTGTCCTATGAAGAAAGTAAAAAACATAAGATAAAACGTCCCAAACCGACAAAGTGATGCGATATGCTGTATTCCCGTTTATATTTGTACCATTGTAGGCCTTCATACACTGACCGGGTGACGTCTGTGAGAGTTCAGGCCTCAAGTACATTGGGATTGGAGCACAGGCTAACGAGGAGCAGGTAAAACTAATCAGGGCAAGGTAGGCACTCGGAGAGGTAACTTAAGTGACTGAAATAAGAGGTGAGTGTTTCAAAACAGGAAAGAATGAGTGAATGGCATGAAAAAAGAAACATAACCGAGGGAGCAGGGATCAATCATGCCTCATCAACCAAGCCTGCTGGCATAGCTGAAACAAAACAAATCAACGTCCAGTGTGACTGAATGTGGCGAATGTGCATCTCTGTCTACCCTCGTTACTGAGTGTGTCCACTGCAGGATGGCAGATTCACACTGTGATGGACGAGGCAGTCGAGCAGCCCCCCCCCGTTTAGATGTTGTGTTTATGACACCGAGGATATCAGGCTGCTGTGAGGATGAATGTAATTGGTTAGAAGCCTGAGAGTGACAGATGAGCCGTGAGGTGAAAGTAGACCGAAACAGCACAGGAGGAGAGGACGAGATAATGTGAAATATTGCAGTGTGTAAAACATGACATTAATTGAAGTCAGTGGCTTTGTGTGCTTTTTTTAGTCTTTCACACACACATACACACACTGAGACTGTTGTCAAATAGAAGGATTTGAAGTGGAAGCAGCGAAGTTTCTTCTGTAATCTCCAGCAATCGATTGTCCTGATTGAATTACGTTTAGATTAGATTTGGTTCTATTCGTGTCACATCGCTCATGTGATCTTGGGAAATGGTGGTGACCACACTGAGGGGCATCTTGGGGTAAATATTAATCTCCTACATCATAAACCGCCAGACACAGCTGCACCTCCAATTGTCTTTCAATGAAACCACCGTTTGATGTAGTGGATGGTAAGAGTGTTCATTTAAAAACATTCTCAGGTCATTTTTAGGTCCATTTAATTTATTTCAGCCAACTAAGTGATCATGAATTCACATTTTCCATAAGTATAAAGAAGTCATTGTTTTTCTTTTATCTTTCTTCAATCTCAATTTTTTGTTTTCACTTAATCCTGGTATCTGTGTGTGAAATTAACCTCTTCTACAACTTCACAGACATACAGTAAGATGCCGTAGATACAGAACATATGCTTTTACAAGCAGCAAGCGACACTGAGCTACAGAGACCGAGGCATAGCATGGTATTGTTCTAATTGTTCCATTCTATGAAGATGAACAGTAGAAACACTGACACAGTGGTGATGTAGAAAATGAAGAAGGCTTTGTTGATTCTCGTGGCCCATTGGTAGGACTTCCCTTGTTCCTCCCCGCAGCCCAGGTGCAGTTCCAGAGTTCTCTGTAGCCCCTTCAGCTCCTCCAGGATCAGCAGCAACACATGAGACTCTCCTGACTGAATGCTGCTTTTAATCTGCACACACACGGATCAATAGGGTCATGTTAGAATGGGTCTAGTCCTGCCCCCATGCTCAGACTGATGGTGTATTACAAGCCAGGTGGACAATATCATTAAGTGCATTTTATCATGAAGGATGTTTAATTGTTTGTTTTATGCAATGATTAACGCAACATTATAGTGCATCTGCTGTTTTTTTATCTGCAGTGGGGCTGAAGCTCCAGTGGGTGTTGAACATGCTTTGCGTACATATGTTTCAATTCAGTTTATCATGTATTCACAGCATTTCCACTCAGGTTTTTTAATTCACAAATAAATAAAAACTCACTAACTGGCTTTCATGGGTTACTAGACTTGATATTCTGGCACCATCTCTATTAGAGTTTAAACTGAAAAAAGAAATAGCTCATTCAGAAAAGCTTTACAGGAGAGTACAGGGCAGTTTAAGAGTGCTATGACCCTGACTAAAATTACTGTAAAATAATAAGAAAGTGGCTGTACCACACTGGTCAATCATGGAAAATTTGATTGCCCCCACTTTTGAAAGCAGTAATGATGTTGAAAATGAATGTAAACAGTTTTTTTAAGGTCCAAAACGTTAACCTGATGTGACTGGAGATTTTAGCATGTAATGAAATGAAGATGATTTTGTCCCCCTGTCTTACAATAATATTTAAGTATTAGAACCATTAAAGGTGTACCTCTGTAGCCACGGGCAGCAGTTCATGCTGTTTATCACCGTCAGACACTTTACAGATGCATGAACAGCAGGCCTTTCTTTTCTTCTCTGAAAGCACACAGCAGGTTTGTCACAAGAATGACTCTCAGAACGACTTTCAGATCCATGTACTGTGTTTTATTGTTGTTTGGTGACTAATTATGAAAGACGCAAAGTATAGAAAGTAAGAAAGTGTCTTGGATTCAATCAACAGTGGCACCTGCTTGGAAATTCTTATATTGTTAAATTCTGGTGCAAGGAAACAGCCAATTGGGAAAAATTAAGTTTTAAGGCCTCTGAGATTACCGTTATCATTTTTGAGTTTTTGCAGTTTGTCCTTGCAGTCGCCCCTCAGCCTAAGCTTCCGCTGGGATGCAGCTTCCTTCTCCATAAGATACGTAACCAAGATGGTCTCCAGCAGACTGAGCAGCATCAGGGCAAAAATCACAATGCAGTAGGTCGCTGGGCAGAGGAAGGAGGCAATAACTACTTTTTGTTTTGGCATCTGGTTCTCCTGACTGTGTGAATCATAATAAAAAACTGACCCTTCTGGCTGGAATATGTACCTATGAGTGGAGTCTTGTTGGACATGGCGGGCAGGATGTCATTCAGTATGAGCAGCAGTACAGAGATGGCCAGCAGCACGGTGACTTTGAAGCCCAGCTTCTCTCCTCGATGGTCTGAGATGAAGAAGGAGGCCAGGTCCAGGACCAGGAAGAACAGGACGGGTAAGAGGAAGTTGATGACATGTAGGAGGGGCCTCCTCCTCATGGTGAACTAGGAAAACAGGATCAAGGATCAGGCGAGATCAACCAAATGACAACAGAAGGTCATTCAGTGCACACATAAGTAATTCATAAAATTGTCTGTTTTGTAGTTTGCATGCTAATAATGACGAAGCACAGTTTAAACAGTTTGAGGACACAAATTGGCCGTTCATTTTAAGCTCATCCTGAGGCTTACTAGCCTTTTTAAAACTAAAACAGAAATGCGTACATGGGAGTTAAAGGAAAAAACAACATTAAGTCTCTTAGTGAGGTGTTGAGACCAGCTCTTAACATGTTTTACAATTCTCTAATGGAGGGATAAACACCAAAACATTACCTTACTTTGCGTTTTGATGGCAGAGAGCTTTGTCTAACACAATGCTCTGAAATCTGTCATGGATATTTAACTGGATTGAAATCTAAATCAAATAATCTGTTACCAGTATGTTCACTCAGGTTTTTCCTTTAATTTGGCATGCATCTGTCTCTGTCCCTGTGTTGCATACAGTGTATATGAGCTGTTCCCAGTGTCTGTCATGGAAGGTGAAATTGGTGCTGGTGATGGCGAGATGGAGGAACTCCCACTCCCCCTGCGTCCTCATCACCTCTCGGGAAAACTTTGTGGCTCGGGAGGAATTGGAGAACGGAAGTAGACGCATTTGATCAACTGAGATGAGAGGAGAAAATGTGAGTGAAAGGAGGCAAAACAATGACTCCAGTACAGTGGTGACATATCACACCCTCTTCCTCACCACAGTACATTGCAGATCCAATAGTGATGTTGCATCTCTGTGTGTCAAAGGGGAATTTGTGGACGTCCATCCTACAGGTGCTAACCACCTTCATGTCCTCTTCAGAAGTGACCGTCCCATCGTTGGACAGGTACATGTAGGGGTTCAGTGGGGAGTCGTCTTTCTGTATCCTGGGGCATCACACAAACGCATACAAAAGCTTTTCATGGTATGTTTGCTTCTTCTGTCGCCACCTCAGAATAAAGCACTTACTAATTATTATGCTTGATGGTATTGTTGTGTGTAGTACTAATAAATGTGAGCACACATTCAAGTTATTTACCTTCTCAACAAACGCAGGATGTGAGACATCAGTAAATATCAAGATATTAAATTACCTAATGTACAAAGTGTGTGTTTACCACCAGGGATGGGCTGGGATTAAACAAAAAAGGTCCTGGACTTCCTTATTCCAACCTTTGATTTATAAAGATGATTTTTGGATGATTGATGGCCATTTCTATCTCAGTTATAGAGTAACACTGACATGCCCTTGTGTCTGTATGACAAATATGAAGCTACTGCTATGCATCACGTTATTTTTACACTTCTGAATTAAACAAACATTGCTATTACACTATATAGACAAAAGTATTTGGGATACCTGACGATTACACCAACAGGGATTTTAATGACTGCATTCTAAATACACAGAGAGCTTTGGTCAGACACTGATGTTGGACCAAAAGGCCTGGCTCACAATGTCCATTCCAGTTCATCCCAAAGGTGTTGGATGGGGCTGAAGATGGGGCTCTGTGTGGGCCAGTCAAGTTCTTCAACAACAAAATCATCCAGCCATGTCTTTATGGACGTTGATTTGTGCACTGGGGCACAGCCCTGCTGGAATAACAAAGACCCTTCCCCAAACTGGTGCCACAAAGTTGTAAGCATAGCATTGTCCAAAATGTCTTGGTATGCTGAAACGACCTCCCTTCACTGGAAGTCAGGGGCCAAGCCCAACTCCTGAAAGAATGGCCCCATACCAATACTACTTGTTTATATAGTGTACTGATTAATTCTTGGCTAGGAGCAGTGAGTATTACCTGCTAGCAGCAGGCTCTCCTACTGTCATTTCGCAAGCTAACGGACTGCTGCTAACATTTAGCATTGATATGGATGTGACAGCAGTATCAATCTTCTCACCTGACTCCGGGCAAGAAAGCGATTATGCTGATAGATGATGTCTATCCCTTTAAAGTCAGATGTTGTGTTTGTTTTTGTGCATCTTTCCATAACCTGTACTTTGTGTCTGTGTGTGTTGCAGGCTCACATCTCGTAGATGAAGAGGTCTGGTCTCCAGAGCATGTCTCTGGGAACTGAAATATTGGTGATTCCACAAAACTGAGAAGGGTCCCATGAGATGCGTTCATTTTTCCATATCTGCGGCAAATTAAATGTGAATTATCAGAAAAATAAGAGGAGGAGTTGCACACAAATTGTAGATCGAATTGAGCATTAGCTGAGGTTCACAAAACTGTTCACACAAGAAGGCTTTTTGTATTCTTTTTTTTTGAAAAGCTGCGGAGAGTCACTCACCATTGTTGCCCAGATGAAGGGAATGAAGGTTTGTGTTTTCTCAGTCTGGTAATAAACACACACACACACACACACACACACACACACACATCAGAGTGGACCAGCTGCGTGGCTGAATGAAACACAGTTATTTTTTTATGCACCTACCACAGCCAGGATGTTGTACAGGATGATGTCCAGCTCTACTGTGGTGATCTGTGTGTGGTCCAGGACGGGCCGGGTTAGTTTATACACAGTGTTATCTGGGGTCAGTTTCAGGTAGTCCAGAATGTCCTGGTAACTGCACACTTTCTCAGAGGGCGCCCCAGCTAAAACCAAGATTCAAACATCCATACCATTGATTTGGTTTATTTTTAAACCCAAAGGAAAACTATTTCAAAGCCGTGATTTTCTTTTATGCTCAAATTAGCTTCTTTTGCAGGTTCAGAAAAAAAACCATTTCTGCTGGGTGACAGAGAGCTATTAGACTAATCTTTGTGTACATTTTTTAAATATGGATGCTACATGGATGATAAGAGGCGGGCGTCTGGATTTCTGGATTTTATATCAAGAGGCATAAAAGAAATGACAGCAGCATGAAGCAGGCAAAACAAATAAGTCATGGCTTTGAGTTTGACCATTTTTAGTTTAAAATGTGCTCTGTCAGTGATGTAAAATAAGTGTTTAACAACACCAAGAGGCTCTGCAGCCTCAGTTTGTACATCCGATATGAACAGTTTGATGGAAGGTACAACTCGATTACAAAAAAGGTGGGACGCATTCGCTATCGTTTGCAAACAAACTGTTTTTACTGACGACAGTTTTTACAAAGTGTTCCTGAGTCCATATCCTGTATATGATCCAGTGTTTCACAAAGTGGTGAACCTCGTCCCATCCTGGCTCATGACTGACTGAGCTCTTTCAGGATGCCCCTATCACACCCAATCACGATGATATCACCTGTTAGCAATGAACCTGTTTCCAAACAGGTGTTTTCTGAGTATTTAACAACTTTCCCAGTCTTTTTTGCCTCTGTCTCAACTTGTTTGAAGCATGTTGCTGGCATCACATTCAGGATAATCACACATTTTCAAAAATCCATGAAGTTTTTCAATTGAGGACAGGTCAAAACGGACAAACACACACACACAAGTTTTAAACAACGTCCAGACCCTTTTGACATCACCAACACTCTGCTGTCTCCGTGAAGAAAACAAAATCAATCACTTTCAAGAGATTCAAACACGTAAACACACCTCTAAGCCATACCTGTGAAGACGAGCAGGAGGAGAAAAGCGACGTGCCTCATATCTGCAGCCGTGGGATTGTGTGTGTTGGAGCAGCTTCCAGTCGACTGAGTGTATCCCTGCTGTAAGACCAGACCCGGTGCTCTCAGATGCTGCCCTTTGGTTTGAGCTGAGCTGGGCTGGGCAGAACAAACGACTCTGTCAAGTGACTGAAATGAGAAACCCATCCCACAATGGACGGCATGGATTGATGTAACAGGTTAACAGAGGAGGGGGACACATCAGGCCTCAGTTTGACTGTCGTGGCAGGTGAGACTGAAGATGATTGAGTAACAAATAATAAAACAAAAGCAAAGACGGGTGGGGTGATTTTTCAGTGTCGAAGGAGCGATCATGTTGCTCACAACTTATGTGATGCTGGTGACAAAAGGATACTGGCTGTACATGTGAGTGCACTCGACACGACAAATGAGAACGTTAAATTCAATTAGGTGGTAATGTGGTAACATGATAATGACATTATGAACTCTGAGGCCATTTAAACCCACTCTTTGTCTCCCAGTGCCAGCATCACAGCAGGCAGCCAAGCATTAGAGGTGATTTATTATTTCTGTAAAGTTAAAAAAAAAGCCTCTTTCTGTATGGTAAGTCAATTTTAATTTATTGATATTTCAATGGACTTTGTGCTTACACAAGAGTTTATGAGCAGATGGGGGCTGGAAAGGGCTGCGGCTAAATATTTTCATTATTGATTGTTGCTTGGATATTTTCAGATTGCTCAGTTAATCCATCCATCCATCCATTTTCTATACCGCTTATCCGTCAGGGTCGCGGGGAAGCTGGAGCCTATCCCAGCTGACTACGGGCGAGAGGCGGGGTTCACCCTGGACTGGTCGCCAGTCAATCACAGGGACAACACACAAAGACAGACAACCACACACTCTCACACTCACACCTAGGGGCAATTTAGAGTAGCCAATTGACCTAATGTGCATGTTTTTGGTGTTGTGGGAGGAAGCCGGAGTACCTGGAGAAAACCCACACAGGCACAGGGAGAACATGCAAACTCCACATAGAAGGGCCCAGACCGGGATTCGAACCTGGAACCCTCTTGCTATGAGGCGACAGTGCTAACCACTGCACCACCATGCCGCCCCGCTCAGTTAATCTTTAGTCATAAATAGTGAAAAATGTTTTGACATAAATAAATAACAAAAAGGTGATGCCTTCACATATTTTCTCATCAGTCGTCCAAAATTAAAATTTAAGCAATGTTTCAAGTTTTTCTGCATTTTTTGCTAATTAATAATAATTTATTATATAATTTAAACAACATTCGATTATCAAAGTAATTGTCAAGTTTCATTTGACTGAGTAGCTAAGAAGTTGATTCATTGGTTAATTAATTCATTATTTACTATATGTCTTTTAAAAATGAAAAAGTTCTGAGTTTATGTCTTGGTTTTGTTTCTTTACTGTAAAATTGTTGACATTTTGGGTTTTTTTTTTTTCCTTGAATTAGATTTGGATCATTTAGATTTAGATAATTAGATAGTTTGTTTTTACTAGAGACAAAAATACAAACTGAGCTCTGTGGTGGGAGAGTTTGTGATTTTGACAGATGAGAAATGAGAGTTTCAGTGAAGCTGATCACGTTAGAAAACATCTCAGAGCTGCGCTTCACATCCGGGGACATGAACCAAAACACATCCCTGCGCTGATCAATGAATGTTTCTCATTTAAATCAAACACCAAACCACTGAGTGACTGATTAGATGCAAAAACTTTATTGTCCGTTTGATGTTTTCTTTGACATTTTCACTCGTAGTTTTAGAAAAGTGGGGTCAGGACCCATTCCTTTGATATCATACTGCGACTGGTGCCAGAGAGCGGCTTCATCTGAACATTCGGACTGAATCACATGACTGTTTGCAGCTTGGATATAGTAGTGCAGTACTCTTGACCATAACAGTTCGGGCCAAGGGAAATAGGGAGCCAGCAACCGATATATAACACTGTAGACGGATATGGTACGGCTTTAAGTGTGTGTGCAGTGATCCATCATCAAGTATTCTACAGGAGGGTGCAGGCTGACCTAGACTAACATGCTCACTCTACTGTCGCCTCATGCGCCACAAAGTGTTGTCTAGGAAACAGCTAATAGTGCATTAAATGTTAATATTGTCCCTTTTCAGTTATTTGTCATGTGAGCACACGCGTGTGCGCAAGTGTGTAAACCTTTACAAATTTTTCACATATTTTCATCCACATTCCATTAAACGACACAGTGTTTTGCAACAAATTAAAACACAGAAACGGAGAACATCAGCAACAGGTGAGCTATACGTCAAAGTTGTACAAAACCAAAACAACTAAAAGCTTCACAAACAAAGAGAAAAGGGCTCGGATTATGATAATAACAACAGGGAATATGAGGATAAGTGTGGCCCGAAGGTCACTTTTTCAAATTCACTAAACAATATTTTTCTCACAATAAATCCCTTTACAATGGCAAAATTAAAAAAAAAAAAAAAATGACAAACACTTTGAAATGTCTGACTGAATGTGACAAGACAGTGCAAACACAGTCTTTGTTTGAACCGAAAATGCACGTCCTCCAGCAGGGGAGAAAAGGAGCAGCTGCAGCATCTTTATTGCTTGGTGGTACTTGTTGGTTTCCAGTTGCACTACAATAATACTGACATGCTAAGATGGAACTGCAGAAGGAGAGGAGGGTGTGTGTGTGTTTGTGTGTTTGGCGAACCAGGGTTCAAAGTTTAATTCCAGTTTAGGTGATGATTTCAATGTCACGTACATTCCCCTTCTAAAGAGATCCACGTTCACCGTCCTACATTCTGTGTAACGTCTTTTTTTGTCCTTCAGTCCACTTCTTGGCTCATCTGCCACCTTACAAGTCCGACCTCTTCTGTATTCACATTCAGCAGAGGTGTTTGAAAATCACGGCTGGAGTGAGAGGAAAAACATCAGCAGAAGTCGCATGCATGCATGCATGCGAAGTTGAGACGGGAGCTCCCTGATCCGAGGAGTGGAGTCAGCACGTTTTAGCTCGGGTAAGGTAGTCCGGTGTGAGCTGACTTTTAAATAGTGTCTGACCACTCAATCAACATACAGTTTATAACAGAGAAGAAGAAGAAGAAGAAGCACGTTAGTAATAAATCCGATTGCCGATCACAGTAGCCCCTGACTGTTTGGCTGGTAATAGAGGAGAGGAAAGGAGAGGAGCAGCATGGATTTTTCTAGAGATAATGTCAAAAAACAAAGCTCTCACTGGTTAGACCTACAGGTAATAAATAATAGTGTAGCACTAGGCTAATCATTCTCACAACAAATTAGGTCACAGACAAAAAAACTAAAACTTCTGCGATATAAAAGTGCATGGATGATTGACACGTGATGCTGCTCTGTTCCTCTTCTCTCCTCTTCCCACTGGAGAGGAGTTTCAGCGCCAGCAAAGACAATCAATGCAGGAAATGTTCAGACAGGATGGAGGATGAATAGGAGGATGAATGGGGAGGGGTGTCCCTGTTCAGTGAGGACAGTATCCAGCAATGCAGCACTATGGCAGGGTAAGAGGAGCTGACTCTGGATAAGTAAGTCTGGGTGTCATTTGCGGGCGCGCTTTTGTTTGTGTTACACAATGAGTGGTCCACGGCGGGGATGTTTAGGACTCTGGCCGTCCCTGTTCTGGGCCCCCTGCTCCTCCAGGTTGATATTGCTGGTGGAGGTGTGGTGGGGGAGGGGCTCCAAAACAGGCCTGTAGCCCGCAAGGTACATCAGACCTGGATGGGAGAGGATAAAGAGAGAGAGGAGGGTTAGCTCGCCAACCCAGAGGACATTTCCTCCACACATGGTGAGACCAGAGTTTAATTTCAGCAGTGCAAATTTATCCCCCCACACACAAAGACATCAGCTACAGGACAGTGGAGGACTACCTCACTCATTCTCTAGTGGGCATAAGAACAATGTGACAAAGTGCAGTGGAAACAGACTTCAGTAGTGATGTGTGTGATGTACGTAAAGCAGCATCCACTGATGAGACGAAAACTCCAGATCTGTGTGGAGGGTTCCTCAAAATAACACATGAAGCAAACATAAATACAGTTTTCTACCCTGTTTTCCACTGTCTGAGGTTTAACTGCCATTATGTCACCTTGCCGCGCCAGGTTTGTCTCCAGCCCCCCCCTGTCCAGTCTGGTTGTGCAGGTTCTGACAATCACAATGAGTAGTTGGGTTTTTAACATAATGTTAGATGTGTCTCTCGCTAAGCCAAAGCAGGAAGTGAAGGCACCAGGATCACCTGAGAGAGACACAGTCTGATCCTGGCATTACTGGTGTCCCTTCGCCCCCGTGGTCGACTCAAGTGCTACTCTTAACGCAAAATGAATTAATTCCTTTGAAATGAAACATACATTTTCCAAATTATCTTCTTATCCTGTATCCTTTAAGCATTACGTGTAGCTCTTGCTACGTGTCAAGATGTGTAAAAATGCTTATATTTTGAGCGTTCATAAATTCATCCTGTGAAAGCACATTTTTGATGACTCATGCTGCAGTCTGGTTTGGACTGGAGACCAGCAGCTGGGACACTGCAGGTGCAGGAGAAAGATCAATATGTACATCCGGATAAAAACATCCTTGATTATAACCCTACTAAGATTAAATCTTGGCTGCTTGACTTGCTGCACCGCAAATGATATTGAATTTAATTGAATATCTTGTTTGTTGAACAACTGATAATAAGATCCTGACTCAGTCAATATCAGCTAGAATAAATGCAGCTTTCAGGTGATGAATAAAAGTAATTACCACTAGGTTTAGGTCTCAAATACAGTACGACAAAATATAATGAGAGGCAGTTTCCGAGCTGTGACTGAGAAAAGATTAACATTGCACAAAAAAGAGCAAGAATACATTTTTATTTAGTGTAATCTTATATAAAACTGAATCGTGATGGATAAAGTAGGTAATTAACAAAAAGAAAGTGATTGTTATGGTGCATAAAAGTAACACGCGAAGAAAACTACAAAATATGATCCCGGTGTCTGTTCTAGCATCTAACCATAACTGCATACCTAGTCCTCAATGTGCACTGGGCACGACTCCTCATCTGTCCATCCGAAAGAAGCCGAGAGAAGGAAGAGAGAAAAAGGAGAGGAAAGAAAGAAGAAAGAAGTAGAAAGGAAAACGTCCGGGAGAAGACAGCAGAAAATGTGAAGAATGATGGGGGGAAAAAGCAGAGAAAGAGAGAAATAACAGAACACTTTTACGACACAGAAAGAGAAAACATGTCACACCATCGAGCATAAAAGACCAAAGGGGTGATTTAAGGGAATGGAGGTAAACCAGGGTTTTAGAGGGGAGGAGGCTATGAGAATGATGCAGAGCTAAAGGCTGTGAAGCAAGTTTGAAAGCAAAATTACTAAATAAACACCCAAAACTCAAAAATGTATGAAATCAAGAACAAAACTGACACCTTTAGTTCCCATCACAGTAACCCACCGAGTGTTAAGAAGCAGGGAGGAGGATGAGGAGAGGACAGGAGGGGAGATGGAGGGGAATGACAATGAGTTGCAGATGTTTGGCAAAGCGGCTCGGAGCTGGCAGACGCTGAACATGAACGTCAACTCTGGGATGGACCAGACTCGTTGTCTCTTTCACTCTCACACACACACACACACACACACGGACAGAAAACACAGCATGCAGGAAGCACTCTTCAGACAGACACACACACACACAGAAACACACACCAGGGCTTCAGCTGAAGGGGAGAGGAGGGAGAGAGTGCACAGCTAACTGGTACTGTCAAAGCAATGAAGCATCACAACACCAAAGGGCGGGGATGAAGAGAAGAAGGAGGGCTCCAGATCTTCATGTCGGGCTAAGATGCTACGAAACCTCCTCTCTGGTCATTAACTTCCACTAAATCTGCCAAAATTAAAAAAAAAAATCTACTTTATTTTCTGGTTTCTTTATAGCTCTCACTTGCATTAGCGTGTTAGCGTAGCAAGCTATAGTTTCAGAAATCCTTAAGTCTTGTGACAACTCATGCACTCTGCCTTCGTCACCCACCCCTCACTCTTCCTCACTCTTCCTCTCCTCTCCTCCCCCTCACTCTCATGCCCAGTGCTCAGCTCTCATCGGTCCATGTTCGAGAGGTTGCCACTCACCGGCGAATCGGCTGTCGGAAGCCTGCTCATTATCCAACCCCAAAGAGGGCGTGTCACAGAGGGCGACGCCCTGATTGTTATTGGCCAACTCTGGACACCTGCTCCGCCCACCTGCAAGCGAGGGCAAAGGTCAAACAAGAGCAGCCAGGCACAGCGGGAAGAGGTGGGGGTGGGGGTGGGACAGGCAGGGAGGAGAGGGAGGGAAGAGGGAGGTGGAGGTGGAGGGGTGGAGGTTGGCCATGCTGGAAAGCCATGTTCATTAAATAAAAAAAAATGTTAAATATTTCTGCATATTTTACCATCATGTATCTTAAATGTGAGATATAAAGGAGCGGATGCATGGAGTTTGTCTTGGCGCCGGCACTTCAAGCTCATCCAGAGTGCTGATTATTTTATATCATTTGGCCCATCGCTCCTCAAATTCAAAGAAATATGTCATATGATAATCCAGTGGTTGTCAGACGGGGAGGGTGGGGTTCTCACACATGACCAGTGTGTAAAACCAAAGAGAAGAGAGATAAGATAAGATAATCCTTCATAAGGAACAATAAGTACTTTGGCTTTGTCTGGGAGACTTGAGACAAAATGTCTGACTTCCAAAGGAGGAACATGATGGAAAAATCCACGTGATACTCAAACATATCAAATACAGCCACCGTTTGTTATGAAAAATGAAAAAAAAAATTAAATGAAAAGACACTGTTACCATGTAGGGTTGGGCGATATTATTTAATATCTCTTTTGTGTGTACACATTGTCCTTAAAGCTGCAGCCCAATCCGAAATCTCACACCACATGGTAGTTTGAAAGTTAGACAGTGTATAGGTGTTTTCATTAAAATTTAGTTTTTTTGAGGGTTTTTTTTTTTGTTTGTTTGTTTTTTTTTATTTACCCCAAACCACCAGACTCGTTATGTTGCTTAAAAGCTGCCACTGTGTTTCAGTTTCTTTGCTATCACTCAAAACAGTGTCTGCTGATACTGATTTAATGAGAAGTAAACTGACAGACACATTAATAAAAACTCCACAGGTTAGCATCTTTCTGTCTTATCCAGCATGGCCAGATAACAGATACTGGCATGTTTAATGTGTGTGAATGCCTCATGCCTGCAGCGAGTGTGTGTGTGTGTGTGTGTGTGTGCTAAAGAGAGGAAACCAGCAGAGATGACTGGATGACTGGCAGCTCAGCACAGAGACACAGACAGGACACATACAGAAGCTGTCTGGCAGCGCCGGTTGCAGATGAACACACACACACACACACATGTGCAAGCAAACATCCTACAGCGCGTGTGCACATTCACAGTCTGTCAGGCAGCACGGGCCCACTCGTCTCCTAAAACACTGAGAGGTCATTCAGTAACTCACAGGTGCTCACAGGTGTTTCAGTCCGGACTGAGGTGTCCGAACACACACACACACACACACACACACACACACACAGTCCATGGAGAAACTAATTTACATGTACAAAATGTCCGATGAAGGTGACCTTGTTGTTTTTGCTTTAAGCCCTTCTGTTCATTGACTCACACCACAACACTTTCTTTAGCACAGCGTTGCTCGCACACACAAGCACACACACACACTCACACACACTCACACACAGATGTGGATGTGGAAGCTTTCACCTCATGACAGCAGCTAAAAAAAAAAACAACAAACGCACCATGCAGAGGGTTGTTTTTTTTAGAAAGAACTTGTAAATCATAGATCTCATACATATACAACACACAGAGACATTTATATATCGAGGTGCAAATCATGCAAGTGCAAGCCAGTAGCCTGGTGTGAAGCAGAACCTTATTTTAACCACTCAGGATGCCTGATCGTGCTCATTTCCTGTCATGAATAAAAGGATGCTCCGATCAATGGGAATCAGTCGATATCTGCTACTAATTGATTGATTACCAGGCATTAAATTCACCAATAAGGAAACGCTGATTGTAAAGTAGTAGGTTCAGAATGGAAAAAAAAGTACTTCAAACAGACATTTCACTGCCTCATTAATAAGACGTGTAACAGTTCATCAGCTGGATCCTCCAAAGGGTGCAGGGTTGGTCTTTTATTTTTTACTGTTGAGGCTAATGGGAGGTGAGGGATGGTTAACTTCTTGGAAAACGGGAGAAATGCTCCCAGATTGTCTTCATTACATTCTGTGTGTTATCAGCTGGCTTGTGGGTAAAGTTAAACCAGCCATCGACGGTCAGTAAAAGCGTAGGCTGGCTGCTTGTTGAACCACAAGGTTGTTTTCATTCTCATTTTCATTCTCTGTACATAAAGTTGTTTAAAGGCACTTGTGGGCAGTGGAAACAAGTTGTGAACAGACCGCTGACATATCATCATCTTTCAACCTGAAATGTTTAACTTGTTAGCAACCAGCAGCTTATTTCCACATCCAACAGTTAAGGAGTCAAACTGTCATTTGGAGTCGTGTTGTGTCTGATGAATGTAAGCCCAATATTGAGTCACTTTTAGATGTTTGTTTTTGGTCTCTACTCCCCTGTTTACCATTAACCTTGTCTGTCTGTTGAGCAGGTTGTGGATTTTTAGAGTTTTCTTACAGAAAACAGCAGCCTGCTGAGCTGAAAACAACACTGAGGGTAAACCAAAACAGCAAAAGAATGATGATTCTTTTCTTGTTATTAGAAAAAAAAGTAATATCATTATTTTTTTCTGTGAGTAGTATGGAGTAGGAGTTTTTTCTATGGTCTTACAGTGATGTGTATATTAACCAGTGACTGAAGGGGGGCCACGTTCTTTTTCCCAACAGTAAGGGATACACCATTTTTGTCCTTTAAGTTTGGAAGAAACTTTAATCTCTCTGCTTGATATGGGGGAGAATTTGAAATGAAAACACAGACTTTGGAGGATCCAGTCCCTGAACTGGTTCACAGCCTGCAGCAATTTATGTTCCTGTCCATCCCTTCACAAACTGTGCAGAGGGACTCACTCAGGCAGCGTCTTCGAGCCTGCAGCCGGATTCTACTGATTAATGGAGTTAAGAGAGGACTTCAAAGTTCTTTTCTAATCTACAACAGGATTTTTAATCAAAGTATTAGAACCGCACTGACAGAGCCAATTCTGGCTACATCCAGTCTGGTTCTGTGACCACAAAAGAAGACTTCAGTGAGACAATCAGTCACAATAGAGAATAATTTTTCTATTTTAATGTAGTCTTCAACGCATAGTAGATCAAGGTTCTGGTGCACACACCCTGTGTGAGAGGTCATTCACTCCAGTTTGGATACTGCATGTTGTGGTGGCTTCAGCTTGCAACATTACATGCAAGGGATTGCCCCATCTAGAGGACAATATCAGACATTTATTCCCTTTATTTTGAAAGGGTTGCCAGTACTCATTAGCCATGATTCCAATAGCAACAAGATATCAGCTCAACCACTCAGTATGTAGTTTATATGAAAGGTCTTTTTTCATGTGGCCTGAGAGCAACAAATGCAAAGGGAGGAAGGAGGTCAGGGGTGAAAGGTGAGGGATGGTGACCATAGTTACCTTTCCCGTTCGACGGGGAGGAGCAGTCCTCTTCAGTGACTTCGTTCCCCTGGAGAAAGACAGAAAGCTTTGTGAAGCTTTACAGAAATTAACTGAATAAAAAAAAAACGATCAAAACTCACAACCTGTTCAGCATCAGTGTGTTGCAGTCACCTCTGAGTCCTGCTCCTCTATAGCCACCGAGTAGTTTTGTTCGTTTGGCTCCTGGGAAAATTCCTGGATTAACAAAAGAGAGACAATCCAATGAGGATACGTCTAAATCCCAGTCCCAATTTCTCTTCCATCCATTCATCCCTCCATTCCCGGATTCCTCACCCCATCCTGCTGCGACGGTCCTCTGCTCTCCATAGGAGCATCCTGGCTCTCCTCGCCGTCCACGTCTCCACCGTCGTCACCCCCAGGCTCGCCTTCAGCCCCGGCCAGGTAGGACCCTGACATGGAGGACATGGTGTCAGTGCTGATGTGGGAGTGCTGCGAGTGGGACGAGGCCATGGACATCACTGACTGGACCAGGCTGCTGCTCACTGGGTCTGGCAGACAGACGGAGACACACATCATGGCTCGGGGTCGGGGGAATGTTTTTTGTTGTTTGCCAAAGGAGATTTCCACCACTTATATTAAAAAAAACTGAGCCCTACTGTCACTGAATTATCAACAGTAGAAAATTGGTCAAACATTTGGGAAAATGCATCTTTCTTTAAACAAAGTCAGGCTAGTTCTTTCCGCCTGCTTGCAGATTTTATGCTAAGCTAAGCTAATCACCTACCACCTGGTGGTATCCATCTTCTCATCTAACTCTTTAAGACAGAGAGGCGGCCATTTTCAGTCTCACAGCTCAATGAAGATTTCTGAAGCTGTTTGACTAAATTCACTCCAGGCCTCTGTCAGCAACACAAGCTGGGAGCTCGACTACTTGGGGATTAGCTTTGTAGAAGAGGATAAACAATTACATTGAGTCTTTCATTCCAGCTGGAATAACAGTCATCTCTTCCTGTTTGGTGCTGAAATGCCATCCAACAGATTTCCCATAAAATCTAATCCAGTGGCACAAACATAAAACGCTGAGGTGGTTCAAACTTGTGATTTATTTATGTCAAAATGTTCCATGCAGAACCTGGAGCTCTTTGCTTTTAGCTTTCTTGCCAAATTTCAGAAATGCTGCCCACCACACTTTGATTAAAGTGTTTTTGTTTCCTGACAGCACAGCTTAAACTGAAATCTTTTAACATAGAGACTGAAACAAGGAGAAACAAACAACATGTGAGCTGTCGTCTCAAATTAAAGGTAAGATAAACTTTCTTAACCCCTATCAGAGAAATTGTGTCTCATAAAGCAAAAGGAGAACAGCTGCTAAAATGAAGTTTTATGAATTTTGTCATTCAGACATGGATGACTTTTATGGTTTTATTTTATTGATTTATTCATTTAGTGAGAGGGAGTGATATTTGGCACCTGGTGCTGCTGGATGAAACGACTGTTTAAATGACTTTGAAGGGGAAAAAGTTCACATCCATGAGACACTGTAAAGTCAAAAAGACAATAACAACACAGTAGATATACAGGCCCATTTCAATACACTGCAAGTGGCAAATACATTTTGAAACACCAAATTCCTGTCCATTCATAAATATAAATATCTTTTTTATTGCTCTCCTTATTTTTTGTTTCAGTGAGTGATTATATTGGACTGATTAAATAATTAATGAAGATACTGCTGTGTCTGCTGTTCTGTGATGACCGAAGCTTTTTAATAAAGTCAAAGAAAAGGAGCCTAAATTCTACATTTGTCTGATCGACATGAGATCTCAAGACAAAAGTGTGAGAGTTGGCAGCGTTGTGATGCAAAAACTGAGCTAAAAGTGACTGTCATCACATTAATACGATAAGATGCATGTCTGAAAGAGGCTTAAAAACATTAAGAGCCTCTTCTAAATACAATATGAAGCACGACGACAAGCCGATCACTACTGCACAGACTGGCTTCAAGTGACGGCAGCGCTTGTATCCGGGATATTTTGGCTTGTTTTTTGTGCAGTGGGAGGAAGTGGAGATGCATCGTCCAACTTTATTGTTCACTTTATTTGTCAGCATAACATCTCTACATTGTGAGGACATTCTGGCCGGTCCTCATTATTTCAAAGGACTGTTTAGAAGTTAAGACTTAGTTTTATGGCGAAGATTATGTTGGAGGTAAGTGTTGGGGTTGGGAATTTCCCTGAGACATTGAAAGTTGGCGTTAGCGGCTCGGGAATGCAATACATCAACCAGGGTCCTCACAAGTATAGAAAGGCAAACGTACGTGTGTTTGTGTGTGTGTTTGTGTACCTTCAGGAGAGGTGATGGTGGAGGAGAGCGGCGTCCCGGTGCAGGATGATTGGTCGATGGCTCCAGACGAAGACAGCGTCAGGTTCTCGCTGTCTGGAGTCACTCCGCTCTGGAAAACAACAAGAGCAGCAGTAAGAGAGGAGCTCACAGCACCACATGACCCTCACAACACTCACACACAAACAAACATGCACAAACCCACAGCCTGTGGAGACATCTGACACTGAGATAAACAAAAAAGTATTTTCTCTCTGCTTCACACACACACACACACACACACCTCCTGCGGGTCCACAGCGAGTTTGTGGCGGCAGGCCTCGGACTCACTGCAAGACTTCTCATCTTCCTCCTCGGGAAGCACAGAGGAATTCTGGGAAAGTGACCTAAAATAAACAAAATAATGGACAACATTCAGACAAAAATAACAGGAGTGAGTTTGATGTACCTGTACTCGTTAGAAACAGGAAAACAGCACAGACCAGGAGATTATTTAAGAAGCGTAAGATCTCAGTCGGTTCAGACGTAGATGTGAAATGAAAGGGAAGATGATTCTGCATCTTTGAGTTTTGTATGTTGTAATAATGGCTCATTATTTTCAGTTTCTAAGCCACTTTACTCACGTTTGTTTAATTTTTTGTTTTAAAAATCAATAACACAATAAAGTAAGAATAAAATCAGCTTATAGGAATAAAAATCTGAGTGCAAACATAGGAGCTGATTTTTTATCTCATCTATCTTTCATTTTAACTGCTCACACTTGTATTCAGAGCTTCCTCTGTGGTGAACTGTGCCTTCTTGCAGGAGAAAACACATCAAATTTTGGATTTGGGTCATAAAATCCAGGCACAAATCCAGCTGCACTAAATGCATTGTAACTGACACATTTTATTCTGGATGGAGTAGACTTTGCCTTTTAAAAAAACAAACAAACAAACAAAAATATAAATAAATAAATAATAACTGTCACTAATACTCACTTTGAACCACTCTTCTTGAGTTTGAGTCCCTGACTGGCGTTGGAGTGGTCCAGAGGGGAGAGGGAGCGGGCCGGAGCCGGGTGAGGCTCGCTGCTGTATGGAGGCAGCGCTCTGGAGACGTGGCTGGGACCCGAGTGGAGAGGCGGAGGGACCACCGAGGACGTGTTGAGGGGTCCGTTCAGCGCCTCCAGAAGAGACACCGCCTCGTAGCCTGGAGGGATGTGCTCAGATGCCTGCAAACAAGGAGAGGACGAGGAGGATGTGAGTTTGCGGGGAACTAACGGTGATTAGTTTTCTCCTTGTGTGTGTGTGTCTGTCGGTTCTGCCTCACCGAGTGCTCCTCTGAATCAGATGTCTGTGACGTGATGACGGGGTTAAAGCTGGTAGGTGAAAGAGGACTGAGTTTCTTCCTCATGGCTCGGATCTGCAGCAGAGCTCTGAATGCTAAAAAAATAATAATAATAATAAAAGACATTTAAATGATCTGTGTTTATGTCATATTAATTGAAGTGTCAATTACTTTAACCCCTCAGAAGAAGAACTGATACATTTCAAGGCCACAATTTAAAAACATATACTGTGCCAAGATGGAAAAAATTAAGATGAAATATTTTCTAGGTTGCACTTTATAAATGAGACTTTCGAGCATGAATTGGCTGTTTTGACACGAAAAAGAAATAGAGCGTGAAAGTGTTTAATGTTGCTGAACATAAGTGAGGGTCATATCAGCTGTCTTATCAGCTCAAAATGAAGTTTTTAATTAAGATTTTTGCATAAAACTCCTTTGACTAGATTATTACTTTAACCACATACAGAATATAGTACCACTAGCTGCTTCAGTTTTAATACAGTGACATTAAAATCAGGAAAAATAAGCAGGAGCCAAGTGCAAGAAACAGCCTGTCCTTCTCTTTCACTGTTTCTGTGTGCTATTGTCTCTGTGCGTCCTCTCTGTGTCCGTTGGACAAAACGCTGCAGATTCGACACCTGCTTTGCCAACATTTTGTAAGGGAATTCTTCACAGCTGATGAGAACTCACGCAGTCTGCAGATGGGGCAGCAGTTGGCCTGGTAGCGCAGGGTGTCTGCGCAGGCGTTGCAGAGACACAGGTGTCTGCATGGCAGGATGAGTGTGTCTCTCACATCCGACAAACACACCACACACTCAGCGCTGTTGTCACTGATCTCATCGTCAGCAACCTGGAGGTTAAAAAAACAAAAAAAAACACTTAGATGTTAAGAAGAAAGAGAATTTCCAAGTCACTGATTTATTTCACTCAAAGAGAAAGAGACAGCAGAAAAACCTTTCTGTTTGCCTGAGATTTACCTTTGATTCCTGGCTGTTGTATTTGTTCTCTATCCCATAGATCTCCTGCAGTAGATAACTCACTCCATCCACCTGGGGATAAGGAACAGAGCGAAGAATAAAGTCAGGAGGTCTCAGACGCCAGGCGTAATGTTCAAGAGGGACACAAAGCATTGGGCTTTCTTTGTCTTTCAAAGGCATAAAAAAAGTTACACAAAAGGAGGAAGGAAAAGAGAGAGGAAAAGTATTCACCACTTGTTTCTGCTTCAGAGGCTTCACACAGTAGCTCCCGTCCATGTGCTGGCAAAGAAAGCAACAGTTTTATTTCTGAAGTCATACACAAACACGCCTACATATTTATTTTTCAGGCTCAAAGAGTCCTTCATTTTTCATTCTTTTTCATTATATTTATTTACTCAAGATTTGACTGAACTGTAATGCTGTGACTTCTCATGTCACGTTAAATTACAGAAACAAGATGCATCTTAGGATTACAGAATTTCCATGAGCTTCGTGATGTTTTTCAATAAAAAATCCCCCGAAATGTGTATGATTGTTCTGCCGATTATAAATGAACGAGTCTTTACAGTAATATCAGTTGCCCAAAACCCTAAGATATTAAATTAACCTGCAATAAAAACAGGGCAAAGCAGAAAATGCCCACATTTTTAAAGCTGGTACCAGTAGTAGTGTTTGCCATTTTAGTAGATTAATGATTAATCAATCATGAATGTAGTTTGCTGAAAGATTTTCTGTCAATAATTTCAGTCAATAAATTGTTCCAGCTCTCGCTGAGAGCCCTGCTGATGTCTGTACTGACAGCAAATTCCTACAAACACATTGTGTCTGCTTCTCATCGGCTCGGACTCTCACAAAAAGCGTCTTTCTTACCTTCTCAAATGTAGCCAGCAGTATGTGAGAGTGGCCCAAATGTTCTGCAAACATAAGAAGGCAGAAGACACGTCTTTGCTTAAAATTCTGCAGGTCTACTTTCACCTCAGAGCATCAGTGGGACAAATACACGTTGACTCACCCTCCCCCTCGTCCACTACAGCCTGCACCACCATGGGGAAAATCTCTTTGTCCATGTCAAACAGCAGCTGAGGAGAAAACGAGGAGGTGAGGAGGGAAATAAAGCTGAGGTCTGTCTGACATGATGCATAAACTGGCATCTCGGGAAAAGCCTCATACGGGCACGCGACCTTCCTACCTCCTCGTCAGCCCACTCGCTGAGGTTGACGGTGTGAGAGGGCAGACAGAACTGCTGGGACACTCCCCTCTTGAAGTGCACCGTCTCAGACTGGAGAGAGCTGTCCTGGGGCAGGTAACTGCACGAAAACAGTCAGTTAGTCAGTGCACACAGCTGCACAAAACACATGATGTACTGGGTGAACGATGGCTCGCTCATCTTATCGGTATCAGGAAGAGAATGCACCTCTTGCACATTTTTGTACAGTCTAATGTATTTAAACCATAATAGGATATTTCTGTTAAAATTGTGGCTGCAAGTGTTACAACATACATTTTCTCTGCTTGTATTAAGATGTTTCTGTCTTTGCGACGTGGATGAATGTCTGGACAGAACTATATGCACTGTTCTGCAAGATATACTGTATAACATATGCAAGACCATGTTGGTGGAACTTGAAATTAGGGAATACTGTGGCACTAAAAACTGTTTGTAGCCTACAAATGCTACTCATTCAAACCAGATATGTGCTAATAATTTTAGCAAATATTTTAGACATCAGGCAACAGTGTACAGAAAATACATTCCCACTCACACTGGCACTCCGTTGTGAAACTCCTCCATGGCCTGGTAGTAGATGGTTATGGCCACCTGTGTGTCTGCGTCGAAGGTGAACTCGATGTTGTAGCAGGCCCTGTTCTTCCCTGCCGCTTCATCACCCGGCAGCTTCAGGTCCTCGCTGCACCTGCGGGTGGCAGAGGCGGGCGGCAGGGGACGAGGAGACAAGGACGAGGGGGAAAGTTTCACAAGTGGAGAAGAGAAGCGTGAGCATTTACTGGTGTTTGAGTCATGGTGAGTGTGCACTTACAAAACAGGCATGAAACTGAATTTATAGAAGCCTTTACGCACCAGTGTTCAAGCAGAAACAATCTGCTGCAGACTGACACGACTTCTGATTAATTGTTAGAAGTCACTTGTCACAGGAATTTCTATCTGTGAATAACTTATATAGAGTGATTTATTGTGTGTGTGAATGTCTGTCCTATTTTCAGGAATAATTTTATGCTTTTATTTTTGGCTTGAATTTTGTAATTGGATTTTATGGTTATACAAGTACGCCTGAAGAAAATAAAAAGTTTGAATTACACTAAAAAAACCTGCATGATTTGACACCTTCCCTTAAATTGGCAGTTGTGGCTTGTTCCCTAAAAATAGCTCGGTGGACATACAATTACACAGCAGTGATGTAATGACGGGTCACATATGTGCTTAGGTGGGCAGAGGTGCGTACCGTACAAGCCGCAGCGTGTCCTTACGGATGTTTATAAGGCTTCGTAACGTCTTCACTGGTTCCTGAGGTGGAGGGGCTGCATATGGGAACTGAAAACAAAAGAAAAAAATTATAGATGTAAAATATACACTATGAGACTGAAGAGCGGTGGAGCTCATCTTCCGTCGACCGCCCCGACATTCCTCTCTTTACCACAGGGTTCGGGGTTACATAAGGTTTAACCTTAACACAAAAGCGTTTTGGTTGGTCAGCACCAGCAAGATCCATGCTGACAAGTGCTGAGCCAAAGCAAAAAATCTGCTCAGATTGTGTCTTTCCAGGGACGAGGCTGACACTTCAGACACTGTTTGAAACATTTCTGCACACGCAGGGACCACAGGAGTGCAAAACAGACCAAGGTCCAACAGTGCTCGTCTTTATTTTAAGCCTGTTTAAAAGGAGCAGATGGGCGAAGTTCACTGCAGCAGCAGCGTTTTGATGGCATCAAGTCACAGATAAGGATGAGGAATGCCTTCTGGGCTTGCTTTTCTGCACTATTCACCACAATAATACCCAACATTAAGAACCATGGCGTAAAAATCGACGCGTAACCTGCAAGCCTGACCCGATCTGTGGTTCACTTCTCAGTTTGTCGTGTGTTTGAATCCAGAAGTTGCTGAGCGAGTGTAAAGTGAGAGCCGAAGTGGTTTGAGGATCACTGGAGGAGAAAACATGCAGGATGTGGTCAGATACCTCCGCACTACAACCCCTCATCTGTCTGCGTGTTTGTGTGGCTCTGAATGGTACCATATTCAGCACTATTACGCATCTGGGCTCGGCAGGAGTCACGCCTGTAAACTACACAAACACACACACTCTCGGAGTAACAGATGCTGAAAAGAGCCATTCATTAGGAAACTCACAAGCAGCACTGTAGGTCCTATAACGTATTAAATAAAAAAACAAGGAAACATCAGAGCAACAGTCTGTAACTCCTCACACATGCTCACACTAAAAAGGTTAGATTGTTCTTTTCAAATCCAGGTGAGTGTAAGCAGATGCTTTGTCAAAACACACCTTCAACAGGACCGCACTTAAGCACAGCTGTGTTTTGAGCTAAATGCTAATGACGGCTAACAAGCTCTGCAGAAACATTCACCACAATCCATCCGCTAGTTGTTGAAATATTTCAGTGTGGGCTAAAGTGGTGGACTGACTGGCAGTGCCATCCAGAGACTTGCTAATGTGGCTAAAAATCCATTTAGTACATCCATGCGTTTCACACGGGAGACTCTGAAAACCCCTAAATATAACCCCGTCCATTATCATATTTGTAGAGCGACGGCAGGAGACTGAGAACACAACAACTGCGGTTGGTTTTATGATTCCACCGCACCATCTGCTTGGAAACCACCAAACATTATATAATGCTGGTAAAGCTTCAGTCACACAAGGAAACTAAATAAATAAATAAATAAAACACAGCATCACCAGCTGAATTCTGTACCCACAGGAGGATTATAAACACCCACATAATCAGGAGAAAAACTGCACTCCTAATTTTAGCCCGAGTCTAGACAGAAACAGCAGCCCGAGTGAGATTAGCACACAGAGGGATGGAGCAGAGTCCCTCCATGTCGGCTTCACCTCCAAGCCTTTCAGTCTGTGTCAAATTCTCTCTTTCCTCTCCGGATCTGAGCTCTTTTTGATCTGCAGCTCTCATTCGTTTTGACCTTCAGGTTCGTGATTAATTTGACTGAATCTTCCAGAGGAACAATTGCTTATCAGCCTCGCAGCGCACAGGCCCAGCAGACTGTCATTTCACGTTTGGCAGGATGAGACGCTGAAATAAATTTCAATCAGACACACTCTGAAAGCCTGTTAATTGCCACCGCAGGGGTCACTGCTGCTGAATGGATAAACTCCTGTTTGATATATTCTGTTTCAGTTACACTGAAACGATTAATCAGTCACACACTATGTTATCAAAATTATGACAATCGAGTCATCTATCAAACACAAATGCCAAAAAATGCTGTTTTTCCCTCTCAAATGGGAGGATTTGCTGCGTTTCTCGGTTTCATAAACTTAACACCTTTTGTTTGGGTTGTTGTTTTGCTGGTTGAATTGGAAACATCACAAGAGATTTGGGGCTCTGTGAAATCGTGATGGACATTTTTCACTATTTTCTGACATTAATTTATTTTAATTTTATTATATGAAGACAAAAACTGATCTTTACGTGAGATGTTATTGAAAGTTTTAGACATTTAATCCACCTGTTAGCGTGTGAGAACACCTTACCGCCACAGGTCTGGTCCCCAGGAAGTTAAGGTCTGTGTTTTCCCCGAACAGGTAACCCTCCGGGTGGGTGGAGTCAAACTTCTCTCCGCCCATGATGAAATGGCTGGCGAAGTAGCTCCCTGCACACAGACAGACTCATTTTTAAACACACTTAATGCAAAATACATCACTGAATCTGAGGTCACAAAAAACATTAATGGTGAGCACATTTAAGTAATCTCTTCTATGAGAAATTGTTGCAGATTTGGTCTCATTAGCTTTCTGGACATTTTATTTTCCTTAATCAAATACAACACTAAGAAACTAATGCCACAATATCTCCAAACAGGACAAAATACGGCAGATCTCCGTACTACAGTATCAAGAATATATAAAGCAAAGTAAATATGTAAACAAGTTGATTTTTATTTGTCTAACTCCAAAATGCCTGAAAATCCAAAATTAAAAAAAATAAAGGAAACTGCAATACAGTCTTATTATGAGGTTTAGTTTATATGGGCAACTCTATTAAAAGGGAACCCTTCATTGTTCTAATTAATATTTTAGGGCCCAAACCCAGAAAGACTGTTAAAAATTAAGATTTCTTTTTGTGGTTAATTCTACACAGTTGGTATTTTACTGGCATAATACATTTACATTTCACTTTAAACTACTTAGTTGGCTCCCGTATCCAAAGATGACCTCCGGTCAAAGGACCTAAAATTGCCTGACCTCAAACAGCAGAAAAACAAGCAGCGGGTAAGACAAGAAATTACATCAAACAAGTAGACTTGTTTTTTTTCTTCTTATTTCCAGAAGACAAGCGAAGCCGGGCTGTTATTGGCATGCAGCGTGTCCACCTGTTTACCAAGATATTGGGTTGATGACAGCAAGGCTAAGCAGACTTTCTGCCTTTAAATCACAGGGTGAGTTAATATCTTAAGACTGTAATGGTGGTTCGGAGTCTTTAAATACATGCTGGGCAGGCCAGTCATGTATCAGCTGGTCTGCTCCGTCTTCTTATTAATGCTGGGGAGGGTTTGGATGCTCTGACCTTAAAGCCTTTTCTGCACTGTAGAAAAATTCATAACATGACAGATCATGAGCTAACCAAAAAAAAAACCCGATGGCGACTCTCTAACTGTCTTCACCGCCTTATTTTTATTTACAACCAGTGGGAGAGGCGAGCTGGGCCAAGGCTTTGTCACCAGATCCCAGAAACAGGAACTGGGGTTGACAGATCGGTTTCACCGCCACCGCCACCACCACCACCACCACCCCTCCTTCAGGCTGCAACCAGGACTGATAGATCACAAATTCATGCAGCCTTGTGACTAATTCAGCCAAAGTGTGGCGAGCAGGGTGCTAATGGCAGCCACAAGTCAACCATTTTTTTTCCCTTCTTTTCTTTTTTTATAATATTGATATAAATCTCAAATATTATAACGATATTAGAATATAGCCGAAACACATCAAGTCTGAGTATAATAAAACTGTGTTCCTGCTCTCATTTTGTGCGAGATTTTAATTTACTTTATGCCTGTGCTTATGATAGAACTGAAAAAGCAATAACATTATTTCTTCACAATGAGATTTTTTTGGGTATATTGGATTACCGTTGAACCCTGGCTGCTGGTAGGGAGCTGAACGCAATACTGCGATCATAAAATGTCACAGAGAGGAGCAATAACAAGACAGATTCAAAACAGCTCAAATCCAACGGCCAGTTTATGGGTCAGGCGATCTGACTGCAAAGACATAAAGGTTTGGTGGTGTTTCAATGTGAAAGTTGAAATCTGGTATCAACATGAACCTTTAAAACATCTCAACACTGAGGGAAGCCTCTTAAATGTCCAGGTTTACGGAGTCCTAAAGCAAACAGTTCTACACGAACTTGGCTTTCATAATAAAAATTTAAAAAAATTATGATGTTAGTCAGGAAGTCACTGATCAAAGAATAAGTAAACAGGAACAGGAATCTGACCAAAACTCCATACAAGATGGATTTTCATTACAGATGAAAACAGTTAGCTGAAGCCAAAAAATGCATAAATTCACAATTTTCAGCTTCCGTTGGGGCCCAAATGTGAATTTTTGTACTTTCTCGTCATCTCCCATGATGATAACCAGACCAAAAGAAAACAAGATATTTCCATTTTGGACTTTTGGTCAAACAAAACAAACAATTTACACATGTGGCAGACATTTGCTGGACAATTTGTCTTAAAATTACTGAATTAATCAATCTGTTATTCTTTCAGCAGAACAAAACTCAAAAAATTACTAATAATTTAATTCATTCATAAGGCAAACAAATGCCAACTATCAATTTCCAGCTTCTAAACTCTTAAAATTCTCTACTTTTCTTTGTTTTATATCATTACAAATTTAACATTTGTGTTTTTGGGACTCTTGGTCAGACAAAACAAACACTTAATTGTAAGACATCAACCTCAGCTCTGGGACAGTCACTATTTTGACACTTAATCTTGAAAAAACAGAACCTAATGAAAATAACCATTGGCTGCAGTGCTGATTAAAATAAAACAAACTCATTTACACTGACTAATTTGATTTGCTGCTGCTGATGGCGATGTTGGTCATTTTATTTGCATCCTCTCAGGATCCACCATGACTTATTTATTTTACAGACAGACTAAGGCAGTCTGCCATGCCATCAACACAAGCCCGACTACCTGCTAATAGATGCAGCAAGATGAGAGCCAAGCATAGTTTTAAAATAAATGAAAATATACAAGGTTAACTTGTATAAATATGGATTATAATAAGGGGCATTCTCAATGCAGAAAACACGTCTCTGTGTTGCTGTCAGAGTGCCCCCATGGACAATACAACAGTGCTGCAGTGCCAGAGATAAATTAAAACCATAAAATGCAAAAAATTAAATAAATGAACATAAAGTGAAGCCAAAGTATATGTCTTAAAGGGAAGATTAAGTAGAAAGGGGCGTTCAGAAGAAGCAGACATTGGTCATCTGTCCACAGGTAGCTCCGCCAGGTTAAAGGCTCCGTAGGCCTGTCAGCTACGAGGTACGATGGTGATGGTTTTGATGGTGATGTATCGGCCACTTTTGTTATAAAGCACAAGATAAATCATCTGGAGTGAAGCTTTGAGGCCATGTAATTGGCACCCACCCCCAGTATGACCTGTTGTTTGGTGACTTACCAGATTTTGGTGGATAACGGTACACCGAATTGGACGGAATGTCCACTTCTTCCACGCCTATGTTTTGTCTGCTCGTTAAAGCTCCCATTTCCAGTCATGTAAAGACCACACGGGTTAACGGACATAACACTTCGGGTTCGCTTTGTTCGCCGCGTCTCCTTTATTCCCTATCATTTAATCCAGTTCGTGCTGCCCTGTCCATTTCTCTCGGGTCCGAGCCCCGCCGTGAATGTGACCGCCCGTGGGGGGATTAGCAGTTGTTCTCTGGCTGCTTATCCCTCTCTGGTCAACAGTGCAGCTCGTTTTGAGTCAGAAAACGGCCGTTGTAGTCCCTTTAATAGCAGACGAGCGCTCTCATAGTGCGTCGCGACCGCACAATCGAGCGGAGCGAAATCTCCGCGCCTGGCTTTACTTGACCGGCGAGTATGTGACACAAAACAGCGATGTGCTCGTCGACATCTCCCGGCCCGGTTGGATGTTGATCATATACCCCCGGCGCTTTTCGTTGTTGGATCCTGTCAGAGAGGTCTGTGGCTCCACATGACGTCAGACAGGCACAAATCCGGGCCGTGGTTTTTGCGCAGTCCTCCTCTCTCCAGCAGCAGCTAGTGCCGAGCCGCTTTGTAACGTGACCTTCCTACGCCTAATGTGCGAGTATAGAGCTGACTGCAGTGCAGAGAGGACGGGCTCCGTGGAACACACACCGAGCTGAAACAACACGAAGCCCCCTCCCTGGACACAACGGGGAAAACTCTCGCTATGACATAAAAATGCTAATTGAAGCTTCTTTTTTTTTCTTTTGCAACAAGTATGTTCATAGAGAAGTAGGTTCTTAAACAAACTGCGAGAGTCGTACAACCACACAGATAGACAGAGCCTGGAGTTGACAAAGTTAAAAAAATTAACCGTTAACTCGTGATAATTACGTGGTGGGACATATCTGTGAAGTGAACAAAGGTGGAATAACAGTCCAACGTTCTCAACTGACTCCCAGCCGACAGGGGGCAGTGTAACGTTAATGTGAAGGAAGGCGGACAGTCAAGCAGCCAATCAGCGGAGGCCAACAGAGGCGCAAAGAGAAGGGGGAAAAGGAAACGTTGTTGCCGCCATTTCACGTGAAAGCCGCGCGGTTGGAACGACGTCCAGGGGTAAACAGTTAAAATATCAGCTTGTATTTGTATTTAATATACCAATTGGAGACTGATAGAGTAATAGTGACCGTTCCACCTAACGGAAGGGCTATTCGGGTTTCGTTTTACTGGGTTTCTTAATTGCTCGGTGACGAAGAAAATGAGCTACGGAAGGCCGCCGCCAGACGTTGAGGGGATGACCTCCCTGAAAGTGGACAACCTTACTTACCGAACTTCGCCGGAGACTCTGCGCCGAGTTTTCGAAAAGTACGGCCGTGTGGGTGATGTGTATATCCCCCGGGACAGGTACACCAAGGAGAGCCGTGGGTTCGCCTTCGTGCGGTTCCTCGACAAGCGCGACGCTGAAGACGCCATGGACGCTATGGACGGCGCGCTGCTCGACGGGCGGGAGCTTCGGGTGCAGATGGCCCGTTACGGACGACCTCCAGACTCCATGTATAGCCGGAGAGGCGCTCCGCAACGTAGATACGGAGGTTACGGTCGAAGAAGCAGGAGGTAACGTTAATGCCACGGTGATCAGGTTCAGTTGTAGCTAACGTAATTAGCTTTGCAGAAGAGAAGAGGAGCACATGGTGTAGGGTAACAGCCACTAAATGAAAGTAGTTTGAAATCATTCTCCGTTACTGTTCCTGTGTGTACCACGACTTAAACTTGAATGTCTCTTAAGCTGTAGCAACACTTTCAAATAAATACAAGTCATTATAATCATATTCAACATACTTGTGTAGAGGCTCATGTGTTGGCATAATACAGCAGGGCTGTGTGTCTGGAATATTTTAATGACTGATTTTGAGTGTTTTTTTTATTCAACCCTGTTGGTAGCTGGCTAGTTATGAAAACAATTGAATATGTCATTTTAGATTATTACAGTTTGGTGTTGTTTACTCTTGCTCTTTTACTGATGTGCTTCTCTCCCATCACCACAGCCGTTCAGCCAGCCCCCGTCGCCGCAGACGTAGTCGCAGCCGCTCCAGGACCAGAAGCCGTTCCCGATCCAGGAGCCGCCATCACTACAGTCGTTCCAGGTCCCGCTCCTACTCCAGATCTAGGTCCAGGTCCAGGTCCAAATCTAAGTCCAAGTCCAAGTCCAGAACCCCCAGGCGAAGCAAGTCAAAGTCTCCTTCCAGGTCACGGTCCCGCTCCAGGTCCAAGTCAAGGAGTCGGACCCCGCCATCCAACAGAGGATCCAAGTCTAAATCCAAGTCCAAATCCAGGTCCAGGTCCAGGTCCAAATCCAAGAGTAGACCTAAATCTCCAGAGGACAACGGGGCAGAGTCTTAACCCAAACTTGGACACAATATGACGGTATTCAGGGGAAGGGGTGGGTTATATTATATGCTTCAAATATTGTATTGAGATGACTATTTGTCATCACTTGGACTGGTATTCTGCAGTCTTGATGCTACTTTAACAGTCATTTCTGCACAAGCAACAAAGTCTGCAGAATCCTGAGGGGTTGTTTTGTTTGTTTGTTTTTTAGAAATTAAATTAAGATTGGGACTGATGTTATGTACAGTCCTTGTTCTGTGTATTCTTTACTTTGCTTGAATATTCAGCCAACCTAAAGCGTACACAGGCAACAGCAAATTTAGGTTGATGTGACCCACTGTATCATATTTCAAAATGGGGGTTATTAATCTCATTTGTACTCATGTGAGTGTGCATGGGAGGGACGTGGGGTGCTTCACTCACAACGTTCACCTAAATGTGGAATTCTTTCCTCCAAGCTGCGGAGTCCTGTTTGCAAAGGGAGGAGGAGGAGGAGGAGATGGGGGTGTGGCAGTGTGAGAGCAGTTAGTGTGTGACCCGCCCATGTGACCTGCCTGTTGCTGAGAGCGATGGCAGTTGCTAAGGAGCAGGTCACCAAGGCAGCGGTGTTTGCTATGGAGCAGGTCGTCATGGCGGTGGTTCGGGCTGTCAGTTGGTGTATGAGTTGGTGTGGTGAGGTATGTTCACGGGGATCACAGGCAGATGCACTGAGCGCTGTTCCCGCCTGTGGTTTCCTCCGCCTCTCACAAAGGGAACGGACCCTGAGGTTTGTTTTTCCACATATGCCCGAGTGTAAGAGTTTGTTAGAGCTAGTTTTATGGGGGGAGGGAGGGGGCCAAGAGAGCGTGTAAACATATTTTAAAATTATTAGAAAACTAGAAAGTGTAATACACATGTTGGTGTCAGGGGAAGAAGATCAGACCAGTACTGAATTTATATATCCAGCTCAGTTGCAGGAGTTAAGATAATCTTTTCGTTTTGCTCTTGTCAACTCTGTTCTGTCTTTCCTTGCAGATCTCAGATGATTGAGCCTTTGCTGAGGACATCAGGAAGAGTCTCACATTGAGCAAGTGGACTCCACTATTACCACTGAAAGCAGACTGAAAGGTTATTGGAGCTTGGTCTAAAATGTTTTAAATGTTTTATTTGACTTAATTTGCCTAAACGATTTCTGTAATGTGATCACTATTTGTGAAGTTGAGCATATTGAAAGGGACTTGTAAGGTGTCCTTTTTTTCTCTCTTTCATTTAAATTGGGTTTTTTGCATTTTGATTAAATTTGTACTTGTTAATAAATTCATTTTTTTTTTGAATGAACATAGATTTCTTTTAATGAAATCCCTTGTTAAATACTCTTTCTAGATGGATACAAGATTGTTATTTTCAAACTTGATGTAGAAAAGGGTGTCATTGGATGTTCACAGCCTTTACTGCTATGTTATACCACTCATTGGGGGGGAAAACAGCTTATACTGCACAGTGGCAAAAAAAAAAAAAAAAATAGGGAAACATAAAGTATCATAATGTGTGACTTGCTAATCCAGCGGCATAGCATTTTCTTTTCTGTCAAATCTTTTTTTTTCTGTCTAGTTAAAAGTTGCTTTCCTATGGCTCTAACCCTCTTTCTTGTGTATCTTTTGTGCACTAGGCGCAGTTGTGTAGCAGTTGAGTAATGCTGGTTAGCTGTTAAGATGCGGTGCAGTGCGGTGGTGACATGGTGTGGCGTGTTGCGGTGCTGAGTGCCCGGCGCTGTTCCGGGGCTCGACCCTCCGCTGCTGTTTGCCGGTTTGTAAGCTCACAGGTGTGGCAGATCAACCATCCTCTCCTGTCTTGTGACCTCCCCTACCCTCCATGTGCTGTACAAATTCTCTCCTTCTCCTTGCATTTTCTCTTTACCCCCTCTCTCTCTCTCTCTTCTCTTTTTCCCTTCCCCACTCTGTGGTTTATCCACTGTTAATGGTTTTGCTCGCTTTCTTGACATTGGGTCCAGTGTGACTCCTAGTGAAGGGTTTAAAGGGCAGTCCAGGCTGCTTAATGAATAACTCTGTTGCATTCCTCTGTGAACTTCTCAGTTTTCTTGTTATTGCTTCAGGTGAATGCGAATAAACATCTTTGTTGTAAATAAGTTGCTGGTGTGAATTTTCTCATGCATTTTTTCTTTTTTTTCTGGACACTTCCTGTTGATATGCATTGGGATATTTGCCACATAAGAAGCAATTAGACTTTAACTCACTGGTGTTTTGTTCTAAATAGATTCATCATCACAAGCTACACACAATCAGATGTTGATAGGGTAGATACTACAGTCTGGTAGCTATTTTTTTTATTTTTTTCATAATCTACTGTCTGGTTGGATTCTTTCTGGTCAAAAATGAACTTTTAATTTGTAGAAGTATGAAAAAGCTTACGCTGTCATAAATGAAGTGGATTTAAATGTGTCATCTATGCCTTTGAGATAAAGTTGCTTAAAACTGGAACTAGCCAACTCACAGAGTACTTGAATTAGTTCCTAAGCATAGTGCTTGAGTAAATGTACTCTCCACTGGTCATTAACATCTTTAATATATTATTGATTTCTGCCATGTTACTGCCAAATTAAGACACTAGTGAGGGTTTTCTCACTCTTATCAGTTTACTGCCCGCATTAAACCGCCCCCGCTGCAGATGGGACGGCGGTGCGTCCTCAGGTGAGAACACCTTTTCCGTAAACCCTTACCCGTCGTTATCAGCCTCCACGGTTCCTGTCACAAACCATTTCAGTCTCCCACACTCACCGCTGATGGGATTAACGCGGGGCGGGGGGAGAAGAATGGAGAACCGAGCACGTTGCAGCGCGCCGTGCCAGCCAACACCTGATCTGTCCGGCTGCCTGTCTGAGGACATAAAGCTGGAGGGAGGGGAGGGGGCGCGTAAGAGGATGTGACGTCCTGGTCGGAGAGGGGATTGTGTGCAAAGCACATCCCGTAAACGCCGCTCGTTAACGTTGATGTTTGGTGAGGTGATTAGCGCAGGCAGCAGCGGGATGGACAACTGCGAGTGAGTGAGTGAAGACAGAAGGAGGCAACAGTATCCCCGACATCCGCCAGCCATGGATCTAACTTTTATACTATCAGCCGCTATCTTCACGCTCCTCGCTATTGTGGTGGCAACGTCGCTGCTGAACGGCGACTTGGCAAACGGACACAGAGGAGACCGTCCAGGGTCAGGATTAGATCAGTCAGGGCCGAGGCAGAACGGCCATGTACCCGACACGATGATGATGATGAAGAAGAAGAAGAAGGAGGAGGAGAAGGAGAAGGAGAAGGCAGAGGACGACTGGTGTGAGATCAGCGGCAGCTCACATGATCACTGGGATGTAGTGAAATCTGTGCTGTCAGTAAGTACCGTGAGGTCTGGATGCGTGTTTGTTTTTGTGTTTCCTGACGTGATTCTCTCGTAATCTGTTTTACTGCCTCACCCTCCCGCTCACACACAGTTTACAAGTCCAGGCAGAGGGGAGGAGAAGCGTTCAAATCCGTCTGTAAAAACTATAACTTGATGAAAAATATTCCTTAACAGCTCAGGGTCCTGAGTTTTAAATTAAAGGTGTGCAGTGTAGTCAGGTTTCATTTTTTTATTTTGTTTTTACTAGTGGTATAATAACATTTATGTCATTTACTGGAATGTGCAAACTAGTTGCAGCTGACATCATGATAAATTTAGTGCAGTTAAAGTAAGCAGGGGGTGAAGTAATTGGAAGTAGAAATACCTCAATAAAATACCAGAGTTTAACTTCTGTTGATAAGTTGATAAACAGGATATTAGTCAGCATTTTTTGGAGCGAGTTCACAGGTTCCAGCTTCTGAACTTCCCAGGTTTCTTACTTATCTGTAGGAGGGGGGGTTGCAGTGTCGGTCCATCAAAGCAAGACGTTTGACACATGGGACTCTGGCAAACTGGGTTGGACATTATCGATAATAAAATTTATAATGGGGCTACTTTGCAGAGTAACCGTTAGCTGTTGTTGTCGAGTAAAAAGCAGTTCAATATTTGCCTGTGAAATGTTGTCGAGTACAAGTACTTCAAAACTGCACTGAAGCCCAGTACTTAAGTAGCTTAAAATGTAGACGCTTTCCGTCCCTGGGGACACATGGAAACAACCGGCACTTGGGGAGAAATACTGTCTTCTGTTGTGTCTTTTGAGCTAAAACTGGTATCAGTAAAAAAGAAAGAAGAAATTCAGATTTATTCTAAGACAAATGGGAAACCTGTCAGGATGAGCCACTCAGTGAGCTGTCAGGACCCCCCCTGGCCTGGCCTCTTAAATGCCTGTTCAGAAAATCTGTATGTCTTCAAGTTGGGCAAAACAGGACAGACAAAGAGAGAGGAAGGTTTGTGAAGATAACCATGGCTTTTCATCAACACACCTGCGCCAGGTGTAGGGCCCATCAGCATCCACCAGAGGTTTTGGGGGAAAACCTGTGAAAAATCGTGGTTTTGATGCCCCTCACCTTACCCCTTAATTCTCTGACAGGAGGAGGCACATCCCCACCCTCACTCTGAAGAACTGGCAACACCAGTTGAACACTCCTCCTCCTCCAGATCCGTGAGCTTAGAGGTAGACTCATCCGAGACCTCGTCAGGGAGGGGCCGTAGGTCATTCATTGGGCTCTCTGATAAGGAGCTCCTAAAGTGTGCTTTCTCTCACCCCCAGACCGAAGGAGCCGCAGAGAGCCCAGGGATCAACGGTGAGCACTTTTACCCACTTTGAAAAAGTTGTGAGTTAAATACATGACACATACGCACACCATATACATTTTCATTTTTCAAAGTAAACGTTTCCAATGGACTTCTAATCAACAATTATGTGTCATCAGAAAAAGTGGAATCGAATGCAAACAATCCCTTGAGGTACCTTCCTGGAAAGGCGCGATCCCACCACCTGGAGATGATGATGTCCAAAGATGAGCTGGAGGAGGAGCAGAGGTCGGTCAAAACTACAAATATGGTTCCCACTTTCTGAACCTTTTCGTTCCTGTGCTTTAACAGTCCATTTGAGGGGCTGGAGGAGGGTTTCCCACAACCTTGTTCTCATTAATGGCTTACAACGTATCTATTAATTAATGCATTAATGAATAAATGATGTACTGAAGATTAATAAAGCTATTAATTGCCGCTTTATAAAGGCTGCCTTCTCAAAGAGTTGTCCCCAAATGTCACAGTAAAGTAAATTCCCGGAGTCGGACAAATGTTGTGCTTGTGCTTACTGGGTTCCCTGATCTGCGTGATGGCCTCCTCTGTTCTCCCAAAACAGGACGGCAATGCATTTTTTTTTTTTGCCAAATCTTTCCTAAAAATCAGATGTTTTCACTGATTCTAACAAAATTTAAATGCAGTTCCCTTGTTTCCTCTCGGCTGCTCTGTCCTCTGTCCTCGTCCTCGTCCTCGTCCCTCTAATCTTTCCTACGCCGCCTTCACGTGTGTTTGTGTGCTGCAGGCGTTAAACTTCGAGCCTTCCTCCACATTTAGCGGCTGTGTCACCCGTCCTCTTCAGGCTAGACCGAGTAAGGCCAGATTGACTCTCTGCCAGGCATTAGCTGAAGGATGAATGACACGAGACTTGAAGAAATCACTCGAAGCGTTCGGTGGCTGCTAACGGGCAAAAATTACAGGAAACAGAGGACAGACAGACAAATTTGTTGTTTTGGGGTTTTTTGGTTTTTTTTTTTTCCTGTAACATCTGCATATCCTGCTCTTATCATTGCAGGATACACTCCAACACAGACTTTATCTGTCTGTGAGCCTGAAAAAGGAGCAAATGTGTGGTAAAGTATGAGTTACTCTCACCCATTCATCTGAGGGGAGTCACTTTCTGGCCATGGTGTGAAAGCTATTCCAATGCCGCCTCTCTCAGTTTTGACCTCAGCAGTGATTTTTGTCCTCATCAGCTTTTATATCCTCAAGTGGCCATGAAGCGACTGATGTAACTGTGCAGTCTTGCTTACCTGATCCCACATACCCACCCGCCCCTGCTGACCCTCTGTTGTTCCACATTAGACGTGTGAATCTCAGGTGTCACGGCAGGTGTTGATTGGCGTCACCTCTGACTGGGGAGAGTTTGTTAATCCTTCGAGGGACTCTCCTCTGATCCGCCACAAGGAGGAGTCGTTGTAATGCAACACTGGGACCTGTGCTGACGAGGCCTCCAAAACTATTCAGTCACGTGGGAATAGAGAGGATGATGAGGGGGGAAAAATCGGACGTTTATGCTTTGATAGGAGAAATATCTTGAGGTTGAACTGATGTCGGGAGATATGGACAGCTGGGATTGTATTTATGTCAGGGGATTTTAAAAGAGCAGCACCGATAGAGAATCTGTTTTCCTTGTATTTAATGTGGCTGTGAATGCACCAATGAGCTCTAAAGCTAGATTAAAATATATATATACATATATATATAATTAACTGTTATACAGCTACTAGATACTGAACAGGATATTTCACTTACATCAGGTTAATGCTGGTCATGTAGCCTGACATTTATCAGCATGTTGCACCAGGTGTGGCACGGTGTGTTTGTCTGCGCTGTGTGAATGATTTACTTTTACTTGTCTCTGAGGTCACCCTTTGTCGTGTCAGTCCCTTCTGTGTCTCCCCTATCTTATAGTCGTCGTGGTGATTTGTGCAAAAAAAACAAAACAAAAAACAATCAAACAAAATGGCCATGGGGAAGACACGTGTCTAAGCTGCTCTTGGATCTCTAATCACGAGTTCAAAGTTCTTGCGCACCAGAGAGTCTTGTTGCCAGGCACGTCGGATCAAAAACGGGTGAAGAAAAACAAAATCCTGCAGGCGCTAAATTACTTCTACTCGCCTTATTAGTGACTTTTGGGTTCCTGAGACTTTCGCCAGATAAACACTGTACTGAGGTCTTCAGTCTGCATTTAAAGGAATAGTTTGACATTTTGAAAAATATGCTTATTAGCTTCCTGGTGAGGAGTTGATGATGAGAAGACCCTCAAATCTGTCTGTTAAGTATGATACTGTGGCCAGTTAGCGTACATAACCGTATAGTTTAATCTTCATTAAAACCCAAAGTGGAAGGGAATTAAGAGAAGTGTGCATGTTTTCGGGTGTACTTCCTAGCGAGCCCCTTTGCGTAACCACGGTAAACCTTGTCGATGATAAGTTCATTTATCAGAAATATTTTATACCTTGCAAAGTGAAAACGTCCACTTAAGCACCCTGAAGCCTTGCTGATGTTGTTCACCCTTGTCTGTTTTGCTGTTGCTGTTGTTCTTGCTGTCACTACTGCATTGCATTGTGGGACATTTATGCCAGCGTAGTGTCCAGTGCTTGCATACCGTAATATTTGTCTGGAAATACTATACATTTCACACGCTGTTGGTTTCATACAAAGGTTTTGTTCATGTTCCCAGGGTGCAACGTGAGCAGCTGGCCGCCATCTTCCAGCTGCTGAAAGACAACAAGGAGACATTTGGGGAGGTGACGGAGGGAGACATGGAGGAGCAGCTCAAACTCTACTCCATCTGAGACTCCTCTGTGACTCGTCGTGTTGCGATCCAGCCTCTGATTGCGCCCCGTTAACCTGTGAGCGCTGCTGAAGGACTTCTCCAGTACACCAAATACTTGACTAAATTTGCTCACAGTGTTCAACACAGCTGCACGGTGCACTCAGCAGTCGCTTTCTTTTTAAAATGACACACTTTGTTTGTTGTGTTGTGTTGTTTTGTTGCTGCCCTCAGCCCACATGAAGACCGAACCAAAGAAGCTTTTCCAGCCCAAAGCAAGATATTCTAGCTACCTGTGACCAAATGAGGACTGAAAGGGATACATTAGTTTTGTATTATAATAACATAAGAAAATGTGTTAATTTATAATATCACTTTTTTAAAAAAAAAAATCCGTGTTGTCTTCTTTAAATTTCCAGCAGGTACAAATCCTGTAAAATTTCTTCTGCTTGACTCCCCCTCAGTTGTGTAATAAACCACCTTTTGCTCTGTTGTGAAGGCATGTGTGAGAGTGCGTGGGTCTCATTTCCCGGTTTGTTGTGTATCTCCGTCTGGATCAGTTAACAGAGTCACATTTGTGGTGTCAGGAACCTCTGGTGGTTTCTCTGCTGGAGCCCGAACATCAGGAGGCAAAGCAAACCACAAACACGCCGGCTTTAATTCAACAGCAAAGCCTCCACCTCTCAGCGATGGTGTTACTGACCTCCAGGATTTTTCCTTTGCTGCTTGTGATCTCTGTTGCCACTTTGCCTTTTATTTTGTTATGGGAGCATTTGTCAAAAAGCATCAGGTAAGGTGTTATTTGTATTTAATTGGCAGAAAAACATTAAGGAAAAAGAAAAGAATACTACACTGTTTTTTGATCAGTTTGATTTGCTGATTCTCTTAATTTTACTAAGAAGAAACATTTCCATGTAAAATATTTTTATTTAATTACCCTAAAGTGTATCTTACTAATTCTTGTGTGATGCATCCGTTGTTGTTTTTGTCAAATTTTCCATCTCAGCTGGACTGCTTTCTTAGGGAAAAACAGACACAGGTGTGAAGACGATTTGTTGGATGGTGACGATAACCTCTGGGATAAAAGGGGAAACTGGACTCCGCCTCCTGCTCTGTTTAACACAACACAAAAAGAAAAAATTGCCAACTGCACAAAAACAGACACGGTGGCAGAGCTAAAAACTGATCGAATGAAAGCTTCCACGCGAGCCGCCGTGGCCGAGACTCCCATGCCCATCCTGTTCGAGACCTCCTTTCACAAGCTTCCTCAGTGGGATTTTGAGGATGTTTATAACCAGGATGCCCCACCCAGACATACTGTAAGCGTGTTAAGACAGGACAGGACAGAGAAGACAGAAATGTGTTAGGCTTGTGGGAGTTGGTAAACCTGGCTGACAGCCACATACTCAGTTGGGTGTCTTTGCTGGTACCTGCATGGATTTGCTGTTTGCTTTCCCCTTTAATCACAGAGGATCACTGCCTCTAACTTAATCAATTAAATTTGAATGACAGCCGATTGATTTCTCCGCCTGTTTGGCTTCTCTATCGCTGGATTTTACATGCTGCTGCTTCAGCTGAGTGGGTTATAAATAATAACAAATGGGTTTAGCCAGATAAACTTTGTAGAAATCATATTTTCCCATATCATAATTTTTTTTTGATTCCATAATTTAATATTTTATCCTACATTCTCAGACATGCGCCCAGTCTCTGCGTAACTCTGAGGATGAGAGCTTCAGGAAGGCTTTCCTTCCCAACATAAGTCTGTTTCTGCACAAAGACAGAATCAACATGAGCGAGTGGAACCGACTTTCACATTTTAACAAACCTTTTGGATTTATGGGCTGCAAGTATGAGCGTAGGTGTTCTGATATACTGTATAAAATGTACTTTTCTTGATTCTTGGATGCTATGATTTTGGTAACGTTTTCTCAAATTTGGCAAAAAAAAAAACCCTTTTCTCGTGATAAATGCCGACAGATTGTTAAGAATTTTCCAGGTCTGTCGACCTCTCCAATTAGAGACTTTATTTAAAGCTACTCCTATATAGGGTATTTTTTTATATTAACAATGCATAAAATGTGAAGGAGAGCAACAAACCCACAGAGAAGTATCACTTGAATGTGCAGCTCCTCTTTAGCACCTTTCATGAGTGAATATTGGATCGCGATGAGTTTCTGGACACCAGCTGCATTTAAGTCCAGTATTCGCTCTCTCTTAGATCTGGTTTTGGTCACTAACAAGTAAATTTGAGGGCCAGACAGCCAATGAGTTGAAATTCACTATAAAGCTCTACCAAGCTAAAGAGAGCAGCAGATTCAGGTGATAATTCCTAATAGGTTCATCAGTATAATTATAGCTGCTTCAAGACTTTGTCTAACACTTCTAACACACACACTCTAACACTTTTTTGGGGGGGTGCAGATGTGATGGCTACACTGAAGTTGATCCCGAAGCCAAAAGAGCCGCTCCTCGCTCCAAAGCCAGACAGTGATGGGTGTGTGCGCTGTGCTGTGGTGGGCTCCGCGGGGATCCTCAATGGCTCTAAAATGGGGAAAGAAATCAACGCTCACGATTACGTTTTCCGGTAGGAAAGAAGCAGAAAACAAACCTGGTAGGAGGTTTACATGTATCGTATACATGTCTTTGTCACTGTCTTTGCCTGTGTATGTGCTTGTGTATAATCTATACTCTCTTGTCATGTGAGTGTGCTGTACTGATCCACTCATATCCATGCATATGCTTTATATAAGCTCACGAAACAAAACCCACATACAAAGCCCACTGTCAAACTCTCACTCATGTATGTGGAGGTAAAGACTGTGGATGACTTTGTTAAGAGAAGAAGGGAGCAGCCTCTTCTGTTAGGTTGTGACAGTCAAAAGAAAAAAGAAGTGCGCTGCTGCTGTTTTCAGGAGTCTTTAACATCGGATAAACCCAACAATATTTAACACAAGAAAGTCTCCTGAAGCAGACGTGTTGTGATGTGGTGTGGAAGGAGAAAATGCATTATGACTCTTCGTAACATGAGGACAACAAAAGGTAAAAAATCCCCTTTCTCTCAGAGAGGCTGAAGATTGAGAAATCCCTTTTGAGAATTGCTGCCACGCCTTGCACAAACACTTCTTAATCCGTCTTTAACTATCTGGCATCAGAAGAGAAGTTTACAGTGAGCAAAGACTGACTGCGGTAACCAGATGATGAAAGGTGGTTTGTGGCACTTTTTTCTCAGCAGTGGGTGTTGCCAAAGAAGCTCAAACAAACTGAAGCTGTTTATCCAATTCACAAAGCAAAACATTACTGGTGCTGCACGTACTCTGCAATATGTAGGATGCTGGGGTTTTTTGCAGCTGTTTCCAGCTGAAGGCCACAAGGGGGATTTACTGAAAATGCTCATCTTCTGTTTTCAGTGTAAACAAAATGGACTAAAAAACTCCATTAATCATCACATGGTGTCACCACTGACAAAAAGCCCGAGATTAAAACCCTGGTTTCTGGTGTGGATGTTTGTGCGACAGGATGAACGGTGCCGTCATCAAAGGTCATGAAGAAGATGTGGGAAATAGAACGTCGGTGTACGTCCACACGGCCCACTCCATCACGAGGTCGCTGCATCAGTTCAAGAAGTACGGATACACGTCTGTCCCAACTGACGAGGTACTCAAGCTCAAACAACAACCGTGTAATATTGTAATGATTCATACCCCTTTCACACACACATATACAGTCCTGTTTCCATCACTTCTGGGGACATAACATTCATTTCCTGCAGGCTTGACCACCACCTAACCATAACAATAGGCATTACCTGTCTAATCCTGACCCTGATGTCAACCTAACCTTAAAGTAGGTCTTCACCCTAAAATTTTATGATTCACATTGCAGGGACTTTGACTTTGTCCTCATAAGTAAGAATGGAATAAGGTGGGTCCTCATAATGTATAACACACACACAGACACACACACTCATCCGTCATCCTCTTTCTTTTGGCAGGGTATAAAATACGTAATGATTCCTGAGGGATTGACGGACTTCAGTTGGCTCAAGGGTCTTCTCAAGGGAGAAAGGATCTCAGCTGGCTTTTATCACAATAAACGGTGAATATGAACTCTCTGCATATTCCTAACTGAGAGTAACGTGCACGCGCAAACACAAACACACAGATACAGTGTGTCCACTGCTGGAACAGCCTGGATTTGGCCTGGAAACAGTCTAACAGCTGAAGCAAGCAAACGTTTATTTTCAAAGTCACTTTTTCTCACGAGTTGTTAATGGGCTAACAAGTCATGTTAAGCGCTCATAAGATAGACTGTACACTCCTTTGTGGCTCAGTCACCAAACTTAAATTTACATTTAAATTGTCCGTTTTAAACTTAATAATCATTTATTTTGTGTTTGAATTATGATTTAATGAGTGAAATTTAATACTGAATGTCAAACGTATGCATTTATTATGTATACTGTGTGAATTTCAGGTAGATATGTATTTGTTTTGAAAGAACATACAGCACAAAAATAAAGTTTTGTTCTCCAAACTCTGAAAATATTTAGAATTAATCCAATGGCACAATAAAGACTGGACAAAAAGGACTGTTCACTGACATTTGCAGTGAGCACTCTGTGTTTAAGTGCACCAACAAGGCAGATTAAGTCCTGAGACAAGAGAAGATGTAGCAAAGCTCACTTTACAGCATGTCATCCTTTCGTTATCACTAATGACTTTTGTATTTTAACCCTCCAGGCCAAGGATGTACTACAGTGGGCAGTACAACGAGAGTCGCTTCTATGTTCTGCATCAGGATTTCCTCAGATATGTGCGCAACAGGTCAACCTCCTTTCTTAATTTCACCCAAACCTTTTTATTTTTTTTTTACATTTTAGGATTTTCATGCAGAGGTGTAGCCAAAAGATTAAAAACAATATTAAGATGGCAAAAAATGGAAAGTAAAAGTAAATTGTTTGATGACATTACAAACAATAAAACCAACAGATAAAAACGATGTAGATAACAAAAGATGACAAAAAGAAGACTAAAAAAACTGACAAAATTCTCACTTTATTAAAGCTGCTTTGGTGTCTGCAGTTTGTCTCACCATATACATAAAAGACTGATTTTGTTCATTGCCCACAGGTTCTTAAGGTCTGCTCATCTCAATTCTTCATACTGGGCGATATTCAGACCAACCAATGGGGCATTCACTCTCTTCCTGGCTCTGCACACCTGTGACATTGTAAGTTATTATTATTTAAAACATGTCCATGTGCTATGATATGAACTCATACCTCTGAAGCATACAGTATGCAATGCTTTATACATGCTTGAACTGTTTTTTAAACGAGTAGTATAACATTGTGGGAAATTTCACAAGAGTTAGATGAGAAGACTGATATCACTCTCACATCTGTCTATTAAGTGATTAGCTTAGCTTAGCTTAAATTGAATTCTCAAAATTTCTTGGTGTTATCTGTTCTCAATCTGTTCTCTGTTTTTGTCATTTTTAGGTGACCGCATATGGATTCATGACCGAGGACTACAAGAAATACTCTAACTACTATTTTGAGAGTAATAAAACCAATGTTGTTTTCTACATCAACCATGACTACATCTTGGAGAAGAACATGTGGACAAAACTGCACAACAGCAAAATAATTAGGCTTTATCAAAGGACAGACTCAGGAACAGGGACAGGAAAGCCATAGGACACAATGAGAATGATACTAAGGACGAACACAGGGACACAAAGCTCTCCACCATGTCAAGGTGGAACCTCTTTTCACCACCAAATAGCACCACCTGCTGACCCTCAGCTTACCCCAAATATCGTTTGTCTGGATGATTCTTTGACACATGAATGAGTAAAGTACATTTATTGTTAACCCAAGTTGGATATAGAAGCTAAAGTTTGTGATTCCTTTGGTATCTTATACCTGACTAGTTTCGAAATGTTTGGTAACCCATAATACAGCGGAAATTTACGGCGGCCTGCAAAGGTCACACTTCCTAACCAGGTCACAGAATCTGGCGGGTTACAGAACTCGGCGTAACACCTGTAAACAAACGGCCTGTGTCGAGATGGATCCCACGGCACCGGGCTAACCAGAGGCTCAAAAAGCAATTAGTGTGTGTTAATAAATGTTCTCTAAATCTCTCAGTCGAAATTTCTGTCTAGTCCTGAATTTATTGTGGGTTTTTTTTTTTTTGACAATTTGAAGGTAGGTCAAAGGTCAAGCGGGGTTGGGGCAGAGGTGAGCTAAGCTAGCTAACTGTCATCCTTGCTAATTATTGGACATTTTTATCTTTACTGTCTGATGTTCAGAGAGTAAAGGAATGTGGGGGGGAAAACATTATGCTTCAGCTGCTGAGAGGTTAGTAACACCTGCGCAGGTAAGCTGCCGACCGCTGATACGGTCAGGTATATCAACTCTGCTGCGCTGAATACGTAGAGGATACGAAGGCCACTTTTCTTCTTACAGGTGAGTCACACTGATGTATTTTCATTTCAAATTTTATTTCTTTTTTACTTAAATGCTTAATGGACTTTAATGCAGTTATATTAAACTTAAAACTAACGCCGGCATAAAATCCCTGTCTTGTTAAATACCGCTTTGAGCTGGTCTGAAAGTTTGACGCAGTCGCAGTCTTTCTGTATGAGAACTCCAACAGTCCGGTGACCACAGGGAGTCGTTGTTCTGCGTGAATTCTGTGAGGTTTTGTGCAGCTTTGCAGACATAAACTTTAGTAAAAGTTTGAAACAAATAATATGGGAGATTTTCATCGGTGGCATTGCAATCTGTATGTCTGCATGGAAACTTGTAAGGGGGGGGTTGTGAAACCAGATGAAACGACAATGAAGTCCCCCTGCTCCCAGCATGCCTTGCGCCATAACATTCATAAAAAAATAAGGGTAAATGTTGCGTTCCCGGTGTCGTAGTTAACCAGCGCAACGTTTGCTTTAATCATCGCTGCTATGTGTGTCCGCACGATGACTAAATGAGCTTATCGTTTGTTTTGTTGAGTTGTCGTAACGATACACCAGTGGTGAAGCGCATGTTCCCTCAAAAGTGTTGGGCCTGATGGGACGTCTGACGGGCAGATTACTCTGATTTCTCTTCAGATCGTATAAATCTTTCGCCTTTTACTAAAGATTTCCGTGGAGAGGATCACTAAGAGTTTTACCCAATTTTTTGATGCCTTGCTTAAGTGCGAGGCTTCCTGATATGTAAAAAAACAAGAAAACCCATAAACAAAATAAGTTTTAGTCTCACAATTCGTTGCGTTTTGTGAGATGTCTGACTTCTGATCAGTCAAATAGAAGACTAATGTTTAGGATGCGTATAGAAAATGTTATACGTTCCTCCCTGTTTCTATTATTCTAAATATATTCACCAGTCAGGATACTAAAAGGATTCAGGGAACTTTGTTGTCATACCAGCTCACATTCACATGTTTATGGTACGAAATTAGGACTCAGGTCCCGGGAGCAAGAAGTAGAATATAAAAATAAAAAGATAAAAAGTTGGATAAAATAGAAATTTAAAACTACTGGGAATAACACATTTAATGGTGCACTAGTGCATTTGACTGTAAAGTTGAAATTTCCATTTTAAATTCACCCAAAGAACTGAGGCAGCGATGTGAAGAAATTTAACGTAATGATAACCCGGAAGTGAAAGCGCTGTCCCATCATGCCGTGCGCCATAGTGTGATTAGCTAACTAATGCCAAAATAAGCGTAGTAATGTTTTGTTTTTTAACATAAAAGGTAACAGTAAGTTGGTTCCTCGGGTCTTTATGTGCATTATGTGGCGTGAGTTGTTGTTTCAGTAAAAACTGACAGTGAACCAGCAGTTAAAGTGGTATCGTCGTTAATCTGGTCGGTCTGTCTGTCCACCAAGCGGCAGATCACTCTTGTTTCACTTCAGATCGTATAAATCTTTCGCCTTTTACTAAAGATTTCCGTGGAGTGGAACAACAAGAGTTTTACCCAATTTTTTGATGCCCTGCGTTTAGCGGGGCTTCCTGAACATGTTGAAAGAAAACGTTATGGGGAATATGGTGTCCGGTGAATATGGTGTCAGTTTGATTTAAATGTAGTTTTAGCGTGTTTTATTTCGAGGTGATATTTTCAATGTATTCCTGCTAGTCTTATCAAAGTATTTCTATGCTTAAGTCTTAATAGTTTTACATAAGTAGGAGATATGAGTACTTCATTTATTTCATGTTATTTCATTTATTTCACCCAGCGATATATAAAGTAGTTCAAACTGAGCATTCAGTAGGAGAAAGCAATAACGTACATTTACTCAAATACTGAAGTAGGTTTTTAGGTGCTTATACTTAACTACAGTATTTTCATTTTAATTGTATATTTCTGCTACTATATTTCTACATGTCAACGTGAAACGTGATACATCTAATTTCACGACATCAGTGTGACAGCTGCAGTGGCTTTGCAGACATAAACTTTATATATGAATACGATTATCTTATAAAATTTGAAGCATTGTTATGATGCCGAATAAACTACCAAACTCGATACAAGTTGTTTAACTGTATCTCCACCTCGACCAGCTGCAGTATTAAAACACCACTTAAACATTAAAGCAAGTGGTCGGTTGCAACTAAAGATAATTTTCATTGTAGGTTAATCTACTGATTCTTTTCTAAGTTAATAAATTATTCATTTAGTCTATGAAATGTCAGAAAATTGTCCTTAAAAGTCTTGTGTGACCAAAAGTCCAGATCAGATGATAATCTGTTTAAAATTTGTACAACAAAGATCAGCAAATTCTCACACTGGGATGGTTAATTCACAGATTTGTCTGTGGTTTTATTACTTTTAAAATGAAACCATTAAATGATTATCAGCGTAGTTGTCATTTTGCACGATACATACTTTTACTTTTGATACTTAAAGTACATTTTTCTAATGATTCTTTCATACTTTTTTGTAAAGGTAAAATTTAAGTTTTGGGGCATTTTCACAATGTGACATTGCTTTTTAGTAAACAGTCTTTATACTGCCTCCACCACTGTGAGTATGAAAGACCACATTGTCTGTGTGAAGTGTGTGAGAGTTCATGTTATTGAGAATTTAAAAGAACTATGTTGCAACAAAAAGGTGCCCCAATGTCTGCTACGTTTGGTCAGACTAACGTGGAGTGCACCTTTAGTCTGTGAGGGAATAATACAGGAATATTACAGTCATATTTTCCTGCAACACCACCATGTAGAGAAACACACACACACACACACACACACACTGTTGCAGTGTTGCCCCAGAGGAACATCCATGAATGTCCAGGCCATTAACAAATGCAATAAGCCTTTTAAGTATGATTTCCTGCCCTTCCTCCCCGGTCGTCCCCCAGCTCCTCCCGGTTAAAACGTGACACACATCAGTTGTGTGACAGGTCACGTGACCGCCGTAGCATTGATCCGGAAGGAGGGAGGGACGGAGGGAAGCGGAGGTAACGAGGGAGGAGGGGGCGGCTGATGTTGCCGAGAAACTGCGTCAGGTCAGCCAGAAACAGCCTGAATCATACAGGAAGTTCTCTGATTCCGCTTCAAAATAAAGCATAATGTTGTAGCATTCATGCAGAAGCATCTGTTTTATATGGAAGACTTCTATTTTACTACAATGATAAATCACCATGACCCTCAAAAATAAGGTTCAAATTGTTTTACACCCTCCACCTGCATCGACTAATTATGAATGTGGTTGCTTGTGACAAATCCGTAGAGTATTAGCACCCATGTTTTGATGACCAGTGTCATTGGTCTTGTTTTGCAGCAGGTAGCTGTTTTCAACAAAAAGTTCTGGAAAACCCAATGTGTACTGCAACAGCTGGCAACCCAGCTAGTGAAAAATGTCCAGTAACTAAAATAGTATTCAGGGGTTTTCTGAGGTTTACAACACAGCTAAAGTCAGAGTGCCTGTTGGGCTCGTATGCATTGGAAACATGTCTGCCGCTGGGTGTGTGGCTAACATGTTGCACTGGTTTTCACGCCAGCCTTGTTTGTTGTAAGAGTTCCGCCCAACTGGTTGGGTAACGCTGAGTTATTACCAGAATCAGAATTAGCTCCACTGGCCAAGTACAGTATGTATGCATGTAAGGAATTTGACTGTGGTGTTAAGCTGCATTCAGCGTGTTTACACACGGTCCCAAAAACAAATTTCTGGAAGAGAGAAACAAACATACAGCTAAAAACAAGAACGGGTGCTTATACATAGACATGTAAATATAACATGCAAACATGTAGGTTATACACAAAGTAACAGCAATATTCAATGAAAACATAAAATTACAAAACAAAGCTATTTCTGTATGTTGTAAATAAGAATGTAATAGTACACAGTAAGTAACTAGTAACTAAAGCTGTCAGACAAATGTAGTGGTGTAAAAAGTAGAATTTTTGCCCCTGAGATGTAGCGGAGTTGAAATATAAGGTTGCATATTATGAAATATAAGTACTTTGAACACCACTGAGCTATATTCCATCGTCAAAAAATACTGGATTTAAAATATGTCATTTGAAATCTAAAATATGCCATTTATGTTATTTTAGGGATAATACGCGTTTCTGGATGATTAACTGTCTTTGTCGTGTTCGTGACAGCTTCTTCCTTTGAGCGCACCCCCGAACCCTGGTTTTATTTTGAAAAGCGACACCGGAAGTCTCGTGTTACATTGGCTACCTTGACGCTGGTTTGGCGACTAGTCCAGCTCGCCTGCATTCCTCCTCTCTCCAAAGCCTGACCGATAGAGACAGAGAAAGAAAGGAGGAGGGGGGAGAGAGAGAAAACACCAATTATTATTCACAACCGTGTCGGATTTTTATGAACCACGAAGCCGATTCACACCGGATACACCGACCAGATAAAACCACGAAAAAATAACCACGTCGAGACAACTCCGTTTGGACTTACAGCAGCGACGAAAGGCGTGTTTTTCTTTTATAAATACGGGGCTTTGCGTTGATGTGACCGTGTAGGTCAGCTATCGAAAAGCAGCTTTGGTGAAACAGCCTTTCCACGGCGGATATCTCCTTTTTTTTTAAATGGGGATTTGCAAGATGGCTGATGACAGCTACCCCTAACAAGGACAGAAAAGCGACGTCCCCTTTAAGATTAGCAGGGTATATTTTTGTATTTCTACTAGTTACCTGTATAAATATGGCTGTTTTTTAAGATAATGACCATATCTTATGTTAGCAGCCACCGTCCTTGTCGGAAAGCATTGGCAGTCTAGTGTTTATCTGTACCTGTGAAATGGTAGAAAATGGTGAGGTGACGTCTGAGGTAATTTACACGATTTAATCGAGATAAGGAAGTAGAAAAATAATGTTGTTGGCTAAAGGCTGAGGCGACAATAGGCGAAAAAGGTGGAGAGCAAAGTAAAAAGAAAAAAGAGGCCAGAGCTGGTTATAAAAATAATAATAATCTCTGGGTCAGGAGATATTTGATAGATGTGTCGGAGGGGGGAAAGCAAAAGGCTCTGCAACAGCAGCCAACATTCCTGCGGATCCTAAAACCCTTTGTTTTGTGCGCAGGAGCTGGACTCGACTATTAAAACTATTAACTATGCAGTAAACAGGCTCGAAATGATGGCCCGGATATGATTTTCTGTTTAATGAGATTATAAGGCCTTTGTTGTCGACAGAAAACCCGGTAGAAAAGCCGAGGCCTTGTGTACAAATATGCGAGCTGTGCCACATAGCAGGCGTTATTCATCAAATAGAAATGTCGCCTTTATGTCAGATTGAAGGGCTGTAGGTACCTGTCGTATTAATCTGACTTGTTTGTTTGTTTTTTTGAAAACATTTCTTGTCTACTGCCAAACCGTCGCTGGTTGTATGTATAATTAAATTGCAGGTGGAGGCTCCTCGGATACTTATTTATGATTCAGCGGACAAAAGCATTGCGCTGCGTTGTGATTATTGAGGAAACCAGGCGTCCTTGAGGTCCTGATAAAACAGATTCAGGTTTTTAAGAAAAGCTCTGTGTGTGTGTGTGACTAGTAGCAGGGGTGTGGACCGGAGCCGTCCTTTCTCGTGGTTTTCATGCTTCGTTTGTTGGTCTGAATTGGTCCACAGTCAGTCATAATCCGACGTTGAAGTAAAGGGAAGCTCCCAAGGTAGGAGCCTGAGCAGGCAGCAGAGCCGGATCAGGTGTCTTTTCATGTGCTATACGGAGATTGATTCACATTATGATCATATAAGTAATTGTGTAGATGTTTAGATCTCTGTGCCTTGTTTTCTTTTCATAGTTTACCTGTAGCTGACAGGCTTTTAGCTTCCTGTAGGCCTGTAAACACACACACACACACACACACAGAAGCTATAAGCCAGGGCAGACCCACTGTGTGTGATTTAGAGGAAAGGAAAGCACAGTTTACTGTAATATGTATAACGTCAGCCCCTGCTGTGTGTGTTGAAATCACTAAGGTGTTGTCATCCTTGCCTGAAGCCTTCTCTGGTCAGTTTTCTGGAATTTGCCTTCATGCTGCAGCAATAAGCAATACTCGTCGCCTGTCAGGGAGACTCATCTAATTTGGTCACAAGGGTTGAAACGTATTGACTGGTCTTTCAGGACGACATCGGGTCTGTTTTTATCTTTTTCTCAAGACTCATCTTGAAAGTGTCAGGTTTCTTTGTGAGGACGCAGAGGCCCTGAGGTCGGATCGAAGTGGGAAAACAGCTAGTGTATGCCTGCCTGCACCATGATGGCCTCTGACATGGCTGAGACGTGGAGGAACTGTTTTGAGGAGGAGCTCATCTGCCCCATCTGCCTGCACGTGTTCTCAGATCCCATCCAGCTGCCCTGCAAGCACAACTTCTGCCGGGGCTGCATCAGCGAGGCCTGGGCCAAAGACTCCTCGCTGGCTCGTTGCCCTGAGTGCAATCATGCTTACACTCAGAAGCCCAGCTTGGAGAAGAACCACAAACTGTCCAATATAGTCGAGAAGTACAACGCCCTGAGCGTGGAGAAGGCCACCACGCCGGCGCTACAGTGCATCCTGTGCCGCCGAGGCCCGCCGCTCCCCGCAGTGAAGGTCTGCCTGCGTTGCAACGCCCCGTGCTGCCAGTCCCACGTCCAGACGCACCTGCAGCAGCCCTGCTCAGCCCTCGGGCACCTGTTGGTGGAGGCCGAGGCAGTGAAGGCCTGGACCTGCCTTCAGCATGACCAGTACAGGCTGTACCACTGCGAGGCCGAGCAGACGGCGGTGTGTCAGTACTGCTGCTTTGCCCGCTGCCACCCCAGCCACGGCCACGCGGTCACTGACGTGGAGCTCCGACGCAACGACATCAGAGTAAGGAGAATTTTATACTGTGCACACACAAACACGTGTTTGTTCCCTATTTGTTTCTACTCAGGGTGTTGTCAGACTCTGACAGTGTGACCGAGACAAAATTTCAGCTGATGGTTTGACTCTGTCACTGGCTTTTTGTGGAAGCAGATGTCCGACCTCTTCCAAGTAGAACTGAGATGTTGACCATTTATTGATTAGTCAGTAAACATAAGTTTAATATGCAAGTATCTTGATAACCAATCATTTAAGCCATTTTTAAGCAAAAACTACAATAAATTCTGGTTCTGAGATATGAATAATGATAGTGAACTGAATGTCTTTGGGTTTTGAACTGTTGGTCAAGCAATACAAGTCACTTTAAGATCCCACCGTGGGCTCTACGAAACTGAGATGGATGAGAAAGTCACTGTTGGATTGATAATGAAAATAAGCATTAGATGTGGCCCTCGTACGAATTTGTCATTCCATTAGTGATCAATAGGTGTTAGCTAAGTGTCCACTTAAGTAAAATGTAGCTTTGTGCCTTCACAGCAGCATCGCACAAGCCAGTGAGGTCGTTTTTTTTTTCATCCACTTTGCAGTCATCAAGCAAACAGCACCAGAACAAAGGCCATATTTTAATGGCATTTTGTCTGCCAAATTAAAGATCTTAAATGGATCGTGCAGGTGCAAAGCTGTTATGATCTGCTCCCAAACATTTATGTTTTCACAGAAACACTTTGCTCAGTCGAAAACAGAACTCACCATTTTAAGAAACAATCGCATTTCGAGTATTTCTTACAGCCTGTGAGAGAATCTCGTGCATTTTTCAGTTGTGATCCACTCCAGCCTCTGTTCTCATCTGTTGGAATGACAAACAATGCAGTCGGAGGGTGGAACAATGAGGGGCCCTCAGAGGGCCTTATCTCCCCGGCACAGGTGCATCCTAGCTCAGGGATCGCCAGTTGTGAGGAGGGGTGGGAGTGGAGACTAGAGGAAGGGGGATTAAAGTGATTTGTCACTTGATTCTGCGGTCTACTTGGGGTTTTTTATTAACCTCTTCCCTTCCTGGGGGTTTGGTACTTGCTGTCGTTGGTTCGTGCAGCGGTCGGATTGGATTTCCTCTCCCCCTTTCTTCCGTTTTTCGAGGGGTGTGTGACAAGGTGGTTTAGTCAGAGGGAGAACCATGAAGGCTTCACTGCTATCTGACTCATGTAGTACACCCTACACCCCGTTTGGGTGTCAACTGTGTCATACTTGGGTGTATTTCCTGTAGACATGCTATGACTCAGTCTTATGTTTAAATAATGAGTCGCCTGGGGGACAGGAACGCTGTCGGGTGGAATCTGCTCTGAATTGTATTGCCAAAATCCTTCACATTTGCAGCTTTTTCCTACGATACCTATAATCAGGCTGGGTGATAAGTAGAGCCTGATTAATTCTGCTTTTGACCCACATACAGATGTCAATATTTATCATAGATGGGCAAAAAAAAAAAAAGAGCCATGAACGAGATGATGTGTGTTGAGTAAAACTCTGGTGGGCAAAATATCTAATAGCAGCTAGAGACGGAGCGATAAATCATCAGTGTCAATATATCAGCTGATATTAGTTGATATATATCTCAGACAAATGTCGTCTGATAAATAATGAGACAATCCGCTGCATAATACCAAAGATATGTCTGACACAGTGTAGAAACTGTGTCATAATTTCAGGTTCGGGCTGAATGCTAACAGGCTCACAATGACTCACTAACATGCCAGTGTTTGCTGTGTTATCCATCCTGTTATCATGCTATTAGCATGCTAGCTTTGGCTAATTGGTACTGAAAATTGGAAATGTTAATAGTATTGTAGATATTCAGTCATAAACCAAAGTAGGGTTGCAACCAGGGTCTGAAATTATCACCCACCAAGTCCCAAAGTGGGCACATTTTCCATTTGGTGAGTAATTCTCACAAGGTTTTCTGCCACACTGGCTGGTAAATGTTTGAGAAAGAATTAGATGCTGAAATTATGAAAAATATTCCGTTCAATTGTATACAGACAGATTTTAATTCTGTCCAGTTCTGTCCAATGTCAAAAAATCAAGTTGTTATGAGCTAACGCCACAATGTTTTTGTAAAACAAGTTTGACAGATTTCCAAATATTAGTGTGAATTTGTTTTACCGTGATAGATGGAAGTGAAAAGTTGACATTGTGGTGAGGCTAATCTGATTAACTAAGAAATCATTTTGTTTATAAAACTGTGGAAGATGCTCATCATAATGTCCCACAGTCCAGTGAACTGAAAAAACCTAATTCACTGTCATGAAAGACAAAACAGTCAAATCCAGACTTTTGAGAAACTGGAACTGGTGAAATTGATGCAGCTCTAATTAAAAGTGTTTTTGTTATTTAACTTTTTTAAAAATACATATTCAAACATCTATTCTCAGCCTCAAAATCCAGGGCCGTTGGCGCTGTTTCTGACTGAACTCAGACTTATTGTTTGGTATTCCTCTACTGCGAGTTGCAGATACTGACTGAATACAGCAAAAACACTGATGTATCAACTGGACCTAGAAAAATAAATTTTATTAAGAAAGAACAGCAAATATTGCTTATTGCTTAACAGCCAAATATGTAGATACCAGCGAGATAATCTTTTTAGCTTGTGACATTGATTTATTCATATCAGCCCTAATCCATAATCACTTTTAAGATATGTGTCCTTGTGGTAGTGATTACAAAGACATCCTTCCTGTTGAATACAATCAGGGAATGCAGAGTGGACCCCCCTCACACACACACACACACACCAGCACCCCACTCTTCATGTCCGTCACCTCCCACCCCCACCAAATTCACTCACTCACTCACTCACTCACTCACTCACTCACTCACTCACACACCATCCACCAGCCACTCCGGGCAAGGGCTGACCTTCCTCCTGGCTCTGCTCTGGTGGCTCTGATGGAGAAGACACTGTGTTGAAATGACAGCTAAAGAGCACCCTCCCCTCCCTGTGCCCCTCCCCCTCTCCCCCCTCTCCCCCCTCTCTCTCCCTCTCTCTCTCCCCAAAGGTATCCCATACATTTAGTTGCCACCCCCCTCTGGGAAGCTTCGGCTCCTTCGACCCTGTTTTTCCTCTGGCTTCTGCTCAGAGCCTAACTCAATCAATCAGCACAACCAGGTCACAGTCCTGGATCTAACCATGCCAACTGTGTGTGTGTATGTGTGTGTGTGTATGTGTGTATGTGTGTGCGCAAAAGATATCTAGGGCAGTGGTTCCCAACCATGTGTCACAGGCCCAAGAGTATGCAGGTTTTCATTCCAAGCTCTACAGCAGCTGATCACTAATGATAAAATCAGCTGCTGTTTAGTTGGAATGATTGGATGATGATGATGATGGTGGTGGTATGTGAACAGACCTTCAGAATGTGGAAAAACAACAGATTATTGACTTGCGGGATTAATTACTAAGTTAATCCTCCTTTTTTTTTAACCACTTTGGTCCAGAAATTGAAATGAAAATGAACAAATTAAAAATCTCCAGCTTCTGAAATGTGATTATGTGCTGGTTTTGAGTGTCCTGTATCACTGGCAATGAAATGTCTTTGAATTTGGGACTGCTGGTCTGGCAAAACGAGCTTTCTGAGGTTGTCATCTTGTGCTCACGGGCTTCTTTCACTATCCTTGACATTTTATAAACTAAAAACTAACTGCAAAAAAAACCTGATAGATTAATTGATAACAAAAATAATCGTCAGTTGTGGGATCATATTGGCATCACCACGTTATTTTGCTTCATGCCATTCTATCAAGCCTCTCCTTCATTAAATGTCGACTGAGGATTATTCATATTTCACATTAAACATTAATAACATGAAGGATTAGCAAATCTGTGTCAATGACATTCCTACTGAGAGAGTTATATAGTGAAGGGGGTGATATAAAGAATTGCTGATCTCTTATCAAGCCTTTAATTATGTTTTTTATTTATTTATTTATTTTGACCTCAAGCTGAACCAGATGGACATCTGAGTTTGGCCTGAGCGTGCGTCTGCTGCTGTTCACATGCAATCATCATCCTAGAAACAACAACGACTGTTGGTGCCACAACACTGTTGTAGCTCACGCAGTGCAGCCTCTTCTGTGTGAATACGTGTGCATCTTCTAAAGAGCACAGAGAGGAGGTGCACTGAGAGGAGGAGCAGAAAGAGGAGAGCTGCTGGAGCTTTTTCTGCCTCCGTATGCCCATTTATTTATCTGTGCTCGCTGCCCCCAGCTCCCCCAACGTTAGTCCTCTCTCACTAATGCAAACACAAAATAGCTGTTGGTTGCTATGACAGCACACCCTCCCTCCCCCACAGGGATTGTGTGTTGGATGGAGGGACTAAATTAGCCAGCGCCCGGATCCTAATATCTCAGGCATGGGGAGGGGATGCTAGTGGCTAGCTGAGGTCACAACTTCCCAGAGCTGAAGACTTCTCTCTCTTTTCTGTGTCTCTTTCTCACATTGCAGCAAAGCCTGTTGAGACAGCAGGAGCGCGTGGAGGAACGAGTGCAGGAGATTGAAGAACAGCTCTGCAAGCTCGACTCTGACAAGTGTGTGGTGGAGGTACGTTTTTACACTCTGCTCTGTGGGCGTAGAACGCAAGTACATGGCATTTTTCAGAGATTCCACATGGTGTTGCGTAATACCAAGGAAATTTTGAGTGGACTGATGTTTGTGTGGCCATGCTCATCTCTCTACAGGACAGGGTGTGTGAGCTGAAAGAGGAGGTGCGTCTGCAGTACCAGCGGATGCACCAGCTCCTGGAGGAGGACCTTGGTCGGACACTGGAGGTTCTGGACCGGGCTCAGGCTCGGTTCTGCCAGGACAATGCTGCCCAGGTTTTGGCTCTGGGAGAGCAGCGCCACGAGGCCCAGAAGCTGCTGAGCTCCATCCACACGGCCTTCAGTAAGGCAGAGGAACTGAGCTTCATGAAAAACACCAAGCCTGTTAAAATCCTCACAGACAGGTGAGGGAAAAAGTTGTTTTAAAATGAACGTTTTACTTTTTTCCCCGTGGGTCTCTAACCCGTTTCCAAGCTGATGTCTTATCTTGAATTTTGCGTGTCTCTTGGCACTGTTTGCAGGTCTCAGGCATGTGTGGGCAGCAGTCTCCCTCCTTATAAAGTGGGGAGTCTAAACTCCAAACTGTTCCTCTCTGAAATCTCAAAAAGAGAGAAGAGCTTGAAGAGAACACTTGAAGGTAGGATCTTAAACACGTTTATCATGTTTTAGATCTAGGACATATCTGTCAGTGGAGTGTGTATTTATTTACTTCTTCTTTTATCCTCTTCTTTTTTCTTCTCAGCCCCCCTCACCCCTCCCTCGACCTTCCTGCAGTCTGTTCCTGCGTATCCCAGCGGTCAGAGCTCTGGCTCTGGAGCAGAGAAACGGAAACATTCCACTGCTTTCCCAGAGGGAAACGGGAACGCGGGAAAAAACGCTGCTCCGGGTTTCAAGGACTCCTCCTCGTCCTCCTCCTCTTCTTCATCTTCTTCTTCTTCATCATTAGCCAAGCAGCCCTACCTGGGCTCCGGCTCTGCCTCTGGAGAAGGCCAGTCAACCAATCAGCAGCCGCTCGGCCCCTGCGGCCCACCTCACATCAGCGAGAGCGGTGGGACAGGAAGTGGAAGCGGCTCTCTGACCAACCACCATTCAGGCTCTGTGTTCGGTTCCTCGCACTTTCCTCCTGGAGGCAGCAGCTCCTCACACTCCTCCCAGCAGGCCGTGCTGCCTCAATATGGCGGCCGTAAGATCCTGGTGTGTACGATGGATAATTGCTACTGCTCCGGGGTGCCCTCTGTGTCGGGACACCGCAGCCATCCTCCGTACCCGCGCTCCGGCTCTTTCCCCTGGGTCAGCGCCCAAGACTACCCCCCTCCTCCCGGCTTGGCCTCTGGAGGTCCGTCCATGCAGGGGTTGGCAGTGAGGGACTGGATAGACGCCTCACAAACACATAGACATGCAGATTTTTATGGGCTGTATGGGCAGCCCCCTACAAAGCACTATGTCACCAGTTAACAGAGTAGACACACACACACACACACACACACGGATATAGAGACGGGCACCAAAATAGCACACCATTACAGATTTATTAACCAGGAAAAAACACAATACAATTATACTCTTCACACATAGAAATATTTAAACTTAAACGCACACACACACAGACACGGATCTAGAACATGTATACAAGTTCGGGGGCAGGGTCGATCTCTTTGTGTTTTTATTTTCTTCCTTTCTCCATTTTCTGTCAGTGTTTCATATAGTGTATTATACGTAAAATGCATACACAGCCGCTCACCCTGGCACAGCTTAGCTCAGCTGATCTTACACACCAACAAGAAGCGAGAGTGGCCGAAGAGGAGAGTACGACACCCATCTCTTTATTTATAGAGCAGGCGACGGATTGATAGAAAATGAACTTCTACTAGGAAATCTTCTCGTGCCTCCTCATGGATGCTCAGTGACGCTAAAGGGAAAAGAGATAATACCGGGCAGGGTTGACCTTTCCAGTTTAGCGCCTTGTGTTTCTCCGTTATAATCACCCCTCCAGTTGTCCGTTGCCTTATGTTGTTAGCATCATGTTTTCCTCTTCCCAGCTACACTTTGTTTGATTGCTTTGATTCCTTTTAAAGAGGGACTGCGGTCCCTTTCATGTCTTTTGATTGTTATCGTCATGGCACCTCTTCCCTTCTTTGCCGAGTTCAGGGATGGATCGTACGGCTTGAACACAAAACGCTCTTCCATGGAACACCCACAATGCACTTGTGGACGCCTTGTTATGCCTGGACTACAGATGCTGACCTACAGAGGGACACTAGAGCGGCATCTGAAGGGCCAGTCGATCTTGGGGGTTTGGGAGTTTGACCCTTATTCCTTCCTGTTACCAGGCTTCCCATTGGACAGAAAATCTTCTGACAAAGACTGTTTCCATTTAGTAATTACTATGACTTTGTGTTATTTGGTACATCTGCAAGTTTCATGCTTGCATGCTTGTCTACAGAGACTCTTTTAGAGGAACAGGCAAGACTGGACAGACCAAACCAATGAAGCATCTGGAGGATCTGATGATGCTGTAATTGTACTTCCTGCAGGGCAAAGATGTCACTTCCTCTCAATAAAGCACACGAGCTCTTGGCTTCCTGTTTGTAGCTGAAAGCATGCAAGGAAGAGTTTTTTTTTTTTTTTTTTTTTTTAAAGCACTCAAAGGAAGAACAATGGGGGGAAAAATGTATGCAGTTTTAAAATGAGTGTATGAAAGAAAAGAAGGGTGGGAGGATTTTTTTTTCATGAACTTTTTCTAAAAGAACAAGACTGGACTGCGAGATGTAAGCAATTGTCATCATCCTAAAAAGGAGCCGTTACGACAGTCAACATAAAGAGAAAAAAAAAACGACATAAAAAGTATCTTTTTTGTAAATATTTTGTGAAATGGAAAAATTACAGACGTGATTTGGAGATGGGTTCCAAATAAACAAATTTAAACCGGACTCTGCTGTCTCCTCTCAATGTGTAAATCCCATTTTCTCATGTTCGTTTAAAGAGTAAATTTGGCAATGTTCTGTATTTTTGTTGTCAATTTATCACATGGAAAGACCAAAACCACCAGTGCTTTGGTACATTAATATTTTGCCATTTTCCTGGATCAGTCGATCGAAAGAAACTCAATCCCTAACTAGTTAGATCATTTGTTAATCATTTCAGGCATTTTTGTTAAGTTAAAATGTTAAACGATTTCCTGTTTCCATATTATTTAATGTGAGAATTTGTCACTTTTCTTTGTTGTTCATGATAGCAAATGAAGAGTGTCTGGATTTCTGCCCTGTGAAATTGCATTTTCTTTTTTATGTTTCGTACGTTCATTTTATAGACGAAGTGACTAATCAGTTCACTGCAAAAGTAATCCCTGTCATGTAAGATAGGTGACCCTTTTCATTTGTCCAGAACGAATGACACCCACATCAGCCTCAGTTAGTTAAAGTTAGCATGAGAATCAGTCAGCCAACAGAGACACTGCTGCACTGGGAATTGACAAGTTAATATGTTTTTCTTAATTATTTTCAACTCATTAACTCACTACTACACTATGAACTGACATCACGTCCTTTTCTCCAGGGAAATGTCATAGGACAGATATGTTGCATGAATAGTAGTTTAGTTTCCAACTTGGAAATCGTGTTCGTGTCAACATCAAACACTTGAATCAGTCAGTTGAATCAATTATTTGAGGATTTTGGTCTTTTAATGGGACAGGCTCAAAACAAGAAACATTTAGAATCTCACATTTTTATCATTCAATGTTTTCTACCTTTGTACAGACTTCTCAGCTTTTGTCTCGTGCTCAGTTTTTGTTCCTTGCAGTTCACACAGTCATCTACTTACTCTTCATATGACTTAAAGAAAACACATCCTCCCACTTGTTACTCTGACTTTGCACAATCTCTGCTGTTCCTTCTTAAAACATGCGAATAATCTTCCTGGCTGCGTTTTCTGTTTGACAGTCCGTGCAACAGTGTATTGCTTTATCTCAAAAGATATGCTAACCAAAGGAAAAACCCGTTCAAACTAAACTTTAAACATCTCTGTGTCCACCCAGCACAAACAGGGCTCTTGAGTATGTGTGGGTGAAGGCCTGCTGAGAGAAAACAGGATGGAGAGAGTGAGAGTCTTGAGATGAGTAGTCAGTGTGTGCATTTGTTCCCCTCGGCCTGATTAAGCTGTTGCGTTACTGCTTAACCCTACCCAGCACTTTGAGCCTCAATCCCATTCAGAGAGGCCTGCGTGTGAGCGAGCAGGGAATGGACATTAAATTTAAAAGAAAAACAAAAACGTTTCAGGAGATTAGAGCTGATGTTTGTCGATGAAGACTTGGAAACTGCTGACAACGTGAAGGCATTTCACTCAGGAAGATCATGTGGTTAGATCAAAAGCTCAGCGACTTAAAGGAGTAGGTTCACGTTTTGAGAAGTAGGCTACAGCTACAGCATCTGGTTAGCTTAGCTTAGTGCAGAGACTGGAAACAAGCTAACAAACGAGCACACCCAGCACATGACCCTTCATAAAACCACTCTGGGTCATTTTACAGCCAGTTTTTGTGTGTATCAGGCTGAACAAATGAGATATACCATGTTTATTTGTTTATTTATAACCTTTAGACAGAGCCAAGCTAGCTGTTCACTCACTGCCTCCAGCATGTATGCTAAGTTAGGCTAACCGGCTCTAACCTTCAATTTAATGGACACATATGAGTGTGGTATTGATCTTTTCATCCAACTCTCAGAAATAAAGTAAATACACAAACTATTTCTTTAATGGAGCTTGCAGTGAGATTGTTTTGTTAATTGACGCTTCCAACTTCAGCAATTACCTTTAAGTCTCAACCTTAGAGTCTTAACATGAATGTCGAAGTCCTTCAAGATAGTCCAAAGAAGATGACGCGACTGAGAACTCCTCTAAACGAACTGATTGGCCACGAATGAACTTTCAATGAAGTTTTTTCTCAGTTTTGCCTCCATCAAGGAGCGTTGGTTTGAGTTTCTGAACGCCATTGCTTTCCTTCTCACGTCAGTCAGTGGTTAATGTACACATGAGAACAAACATTTTAATCATCTTGCTTCTTTTGGTCCCACCCTCGTCTTCCTCCCACCTCTTTCCTCTCTCTCTCTCTGTCTGTCGAACTGGTCTGATGTGCTGCCTTTTCTTCTCACGTCAGCAAACCTCAGCTGAGACACAAGCAGCCAAGAACTGTGGGGTCGGAGGTGCTGCATAAATTACAGTGCTGCTTTTCTATCTTTCACTCCTTGAGACACACACACACACACACACACACACTAACAAACACCTCCCCCCAAAACCTCTCCTGACACACATTTTCTCACACTTGCGCACACAGCTGCTGCACAGCTGTCTGATCCATGACGAGAGGGAAAGGCACTAATTTGGTCGCCTACATCTCTGATATGTATCAGCACACACACATATACACACACACACACACACTGTACAGCTCCTTTAAACCCCCCCAACACACACACACACACACACATTTCACTGGTGAGACGACCAGAGCTTTCTGTTCTGTCATTTATAGTTTAAAAAAACATAAGTAGATATAACACCAAAGAGACTGAGCAAAAAATAAAGGAAATTGACTCTATTTGTGGACACACTTTGTAAAAAAGAAATAAAAGAAAACACGATCCTCAAAGCTCTAATCCGTGACTTTGACTTTTTTGTGAAATGCGAGGACGAGCTCTCTTGCTGAGAGTTAGATGAGACCATCAGTAATACACTCACATTTTAAGGTAGAGCCTAATGCCTCAGTAGCCGCTTAGCTTAGCTTAGCATAGAAACGGCTTGCCTGGCTCTGCTCAGCACTACAGCGCTCGTAAAGTGATTTTATACATCACGGCTTGTTAATCTGTTTCAAAACCAGAGTTTAAAAACTATTCCTTGGAGGGGGTTATGTGTCAGACTGGTTCTTGGCTACACAACTTGCCTACCAGCACCTCTGAGACTGTTTAATTGGGTTAAAGCTTACAAAAACCAAAGTTTAAAAATGTCAGTTAGCCGTTTTACAGGGAGACCAGTTGCCAGGCAGGCAGCTGAGACTCCATGAGGTTACTGGTCTCAGCCAAGTCTGGCACACAGTCCTGTAAAACAGCAAATTCTCGGTTTATTACCGCTCTATTATTTGCACAGTAATTGTGAGGCTAACACAAGCAGGCAGTTAGCTTAGCTTAGCATAAAAGTAGGAAATGAGGCAACTGAAGCTCAGGAATGTACACATTTTGTCTTGTTCCGCATTCACACACACAACTGAAGTGTTAACCAGTTGCCTGCCGCTCATCGTAGACCTGGTCTGACAAAACAAGTTTTAGAGGTGAAACACTTCTAAAACTTTGGTTTTTCTGGTTTTGTTTGTTAATCAGTCAGCTCTCCATAGTGTTTATCTTCTCACAGAGCTCTTCTCCAGAAAGCAAAATGCTTCCCAAAATGTCTAAGCGTATGTACTTTCCATTTTGCTTTGTGAGAATTTAAGAGCCAGAAAGGAGGAACAATACCAGTACATTCTGTTTGTGAGCGGAGAGGAAGACCGGACAATGAGAATCTTTGTGAGAGAAGAAGAAGAGGCTGTTTGCAAGTCTCCGAGGCCCTCTGAATCAGTCACGTACAACGTTACGCAAAGAAAAACACACGACACACTGTTCCTACAGCAGGAACACGCTGTTAGACATATAACATGCCCAGATGTCTTCTGATTTTTGATGACCTGCACGTAGTTTTGAATTCACTGATGAGCCTGGAGGTGACAAAGACAAATTCTTCAAACACGTGCCGCCTCTAGCAGCTTCAAAATTAAATTTTCAGCAGTAACTCAGACACAGGACACACGGTGGAGAGCAAGTAATTACAAGAAGTCTCTGAGCTGTAATAAAGTGCAGCTCCTGCTTCTCACAGACTTTGGTGATCAGACTGCTGCTCACCAGGGGATCTCACCGTCCAACCACACAAACCTGTGATAAAAAGCCAAAAGAAGCACAGCTCTGAATCCAGTCTGAGCTGGATGGCGCTTCCACAGGAGACGGCACTAAGAGCTGAACATCAGATTTCTGCTACATGGCCGCAGAGCCGGTGTTATGGAGCTGTTTCTGTATTTTACCTCAGTAAAGGTAGCAACGCTGCAATGTGAAAATAAAAGAGAAAGTCTGCTTTAAAAATTCTGCTTGAGTAAAAGTGCACAGGTATCGTCATTTACCGTGTTACATTGTTCCCTGGAATGTATTTCTTTTGTGTTTTGGTCTTGAAATATTGTGTAACCAGATGAAAAATCAAATCTTCTCAGGACTTCAGGGTAGTTTGGCTGCAGTTACATGAGCTCAAGCACCTGAAAGAAAACTGCAACGCTGTCAGACAGATGTTTCCACCCCTCACACCCCTGTAACACTCAACACAGGTGTGATGCAGGTTGTCTCGTGTACCTGCAGGTAAATTAGGTTTACCTGCAGATAGTCAGCTCAGCTTCACAGCTTCTCCTGCTCAGCCTGAGGGACTCAGCCAAACAGGTGGATACAGCACCACCTGCCTGAAACTCCTGTCTTTAGAACAAACCAAATTTTGTTTAAGTATAATGCAACCATTATGTTCCTCATGTTTACCTTTGAGTCACGGATTGTATCTAAAGGGAAAATCTTTTTGTGTGGGTTGTCAATCAAGTCGTTAATCTTTTCTGAAATGTTTGATTGCACCCGTAAAAGCTAAGGGTTAACAGTTTTATGTCTTTAGTCAAGTCTTTTTTGTGGTTTTCAAGCCTTTTTTATCTGAAGCGTCCTCCTGTCACAGACTGAACGTTCTCAGATTGTTTAAATTGAATGGTTTTAGCTGCCAAAAAGCTGTACAGTATATGGAGTTCATTACTGACCTAAAAAATAGTCAAATTTAGCCTGGTGGGTCAGCTTACAATACATCGCTAGCAAAACGGGGAAATCAATATGGGGAAAAAGCCTTTTGTGAGACAGTTTCTTAATGAGACAATGTGGTCTTCACTCCTAGCACACAGCACTGATTTAGAGAGAAACTGACTAGTAGAGTTGATGTATTTGAATTATTGCGCTGAAACGTTCAGTTAAGACGCCACATTTGTCTTATCACTTTGGCTCTGGGTAATTACGCAACTTTTCCTCAGAGCACGCTTCACAAGAGCTTCGTTTTGAGACAAGTATACGCAAGTTCCACATGCTTCACCGTGCCAGTATGCCTTAATACTGACTCAAGTGCTCGATTTGACTCAGCAGAGCTGCTGTCTCCCACAGAGGCCTCTCCACACAGGATCAGTTGCTGTCACGAACACCTGACTCCACCTGTTACGGGTGTGCGACCACTACAGTCAGGTAAGATCTGCAAAAAGAAAACGTCTCTGCCGGACCCGAGTGAACTGAAGCCTGTTAGTGCAGGAAACAACAACATACAGTGCTAACAATATGACAGTAATTTCTGATTTTTCTCATCTTTTTTTTTATTCACATACAGTACCTTCAGTTCTGGACAGATTACATTCAAGAATATCAAAAGGAAATGCCAAAAGGGTGAACTCCTTTACTAAACCAAAGAGCACAAAGAAATGCATTGGGACGTACAGTACGTATACCTGTGTTAAAAATCTGCCAGCAAATATTAGATATGCAAACATTATAGACTACAAAGTACAGCAGCGCGACTTATACTCTATAACATGTGCATAATATAACATATGAACACAGAGTCGAGCTATTTACATTTGATCCAGAAACGTAGTTCCTCTTCACAATTTAGCGTCATCTTTTGTTTTATACATATTAACATGTACAGTATTATTTAGTGGGGAGAGTTGGACCGTTTCTCCAACATCCTTGAAATCGCACACGCCACACCAGTCGTTGTTGGAAAGCACTCTACACTCTACTTCACCATAAATAAAACAATTACAAAAATATACCTCACTTCAAACAGAGCAGGAAAAGCGCTTACAGCGATCTTGGAATGATTTAAAAAAAAAAACAAAAACCCAACAACAACAACAACAACAACACATTTCAACCTGTAAGAATGAAATGATGGGAGGGAAAAAAGAGGTGTGAAAAGGAGTTTAAAAGAACATGCTGGAATTCCAATAAAGGACAGCAGTTTAACAGGAATGCTTGAGGTTTTGACAGGCCGTGGGTGGTGGCAGGGATTGGCTGGGACAGCGATGGTGACGTGGGTAGTCTGGGTGGAGGGGGGTTGATTTCCTGGCATGAGTTCCCTTTGAAGTCCCAGCTCTCTGTAGAGCCCAACGTAGGAAGATGTGTTGAGATTAGTAAACATCAGTGATACGAGAATGCGGGGGCGTTAAAAACTCCAAGTCCATGTTGGATTAGTAGTGTGTATACATTCACAGGTATATCCCATCGTACTAAGGCTCAGGAGGGTGCAGTGTGTGTCAGTGTATGTGTGGTGGTGCTGCTGCTGCTGCTGCTCTTGTTGTTCCTCCTGAGTAGTAGAAGACTAGAAGCGAAACTATTTTTTCTTGGAGTTGACACTCTTGCAGACCCAATTCATACCCTCCTGGAAATGAATTTCAGAGATACAGCAGCACGTAAGATGAAGAGCATGAAGGATCAAAAATGTGATGGTGACAAAAGAGAGACGCGGCTGCTACGCTCACCTGAATCCCCTCACCAGTGAGGGCGGAGCAGGACTGGATCTGCCACATGCGATCCCGGATGGTGTGCAGATTGAGACCCTCTGCGATCTCGGAGGCCGGGGCGGCTGTCAGCAAGTCCTGCTTGTTTGCAAAGATCAGCACAGGGACGCCGCTTAACTTCTCTTCATCCAACAACTCGGCCAGCTCCTGTGACACACACACACAAACATCTGTTAGTTACACAAGCCCGATTCCAAAAAAAAAATTTCTAAATGAACTGTGTTTTTAACTGTACGTCAAAAAGATCAGCACATTATCACATATTCTGTTTTCAACACAACAACAATGAAGACACGATTCCTGTAAAACTTGTTTTCATCTGTTAAAATCCTTTAAGAGTAACAGCAAACACGAAGGCAGTGACAGGCATAACCACAATGTTTAATTATTAGACTGCTACACTGAAAGGGCTTAGTCTCCATCTCATTTAACGGCAACCGATCAGAGATGTGAAAGTCGTCAGTCTGACATCTAATTTGCCTCTGAAGACTCAAGATTTGGCCTTGCCCCAGAACAGAACATTAAAACTGAGGCAATTTTAATAATCAACTAATTGTTCTGAGTTATCATTTAGCATAAATGCCAAAAAATATCACTGGTTCAGTCTTCCCAAATGTGAATATGTTCTGGTTTTTGGGATGAAAAATTCACTATTTGGGGCATTTACTAGACCAAGATGATAAATTGAAAAATTAACAGATTAACAGATAATGAACACAGTTGTTAGTTGCAATCCTACAGTGTACTGCAGTACATTCAGAACAATACATACCTGACCAGTTTCCTCAAATCGCTTTCTGTCAGCGCTGTCAATGACATAAATCTGAAAACGAAACGAAAATGATCCTTTTTAGTGTGTCCAGCAGGTCCTCCATACATGGGATCAAATCCTAATGATATAAAGCTTCTCTGCTGTGTTTTCCCACTCACCAGCACATCAGTGTTTTCAAAGTAGTTTCTCCAGTAAGGCCTGATCTTCCTTTGGCCTCCAATGTCCCAGACATTCAGTTTAAAACCCTGAGACTGGACACTCTTGATGTTGAATCCCTGGAGCAAACACAAGAACATCAAGCAGATTAGATAAGGGAAGCAGAAAAATTCATAGATCTGCCAAAAGAGCAAGGCCACCCATCTTTGTTTTATTACATCCGTTTGCTCCAACAACAACTAGTGTGTGCGTGTGTGTGTGTGTGAAACTTTACTCCATACTTGTGTGGGGGTGATGTGGCTAATGTCCTCCGATGCCAGCTGTTTGAGCAAGGTGGTCTTTCCGCCGTTGTCCAGACCCAGCAGCAGTATCCTAACCTCCTGGTCCGGTGTGCTCTTTAGCTTACGCAGGATGGACAGCAATCCCTGCAACAATCAGCGACAGCAGCCATGTGGTGTTAACGCTACTTTGCCAGGGGGACAGGGGGAGCACTGTTGTTAGCTAACCACCATTGCAGAAATCCATCTCTTTCTTTCATCCAGCGGGACTCCTTGCTTATAGGCCGTGGAAGTGCATTTGTTTTGTGATGAGCGAACACTGTCCAAAATACGAGGACAATAAGAGTCCAGTGAGTAGCGTTAGTTTTTTTTTTTTACATCATCTTTGGTTTTCTTGAGCCCGGCGCGCTAACTGTTTCAATGCAGAGCTAGTTAACGGCACGCAAATTGTAGCTAAACGTAGCTACGGTGCTAAGCTAATCTCCCCAGATGACTGAACGAAGCAACAAGGCAGCTTTTGCTTTTGAATGTTTTCCTCGGTTTGTTGCGGACAGCGGCAGCCATCAAAGCGCAAGTGTATTCAAGTGAGCGCTACTTAATGTGAACATCTGCGCATTTGGAGCTTGATGTCACCGGTTAATGGCTAATTATTAGGATAAATAAAACTCACCATCTTGTTGCCTTCTCTCCTGGAGACGCCGCTGAGGGTTACTAAGGGGGGTGACGTCAGACGCACAGTTACGCACAAAACTCGGGCACAACCCCTCCAAGTATGGAGGATGAGTTCGGTTTAGTTAGCAGCCTGCTAAATGCTTCAAATGTCAGCTTATAAAGCATAATTCTGTGTTTCATTTTGTGGACGGTCATTGCCCAGAGACGCTATAGTAAGTTAGGGCACACAAGGTTTGTCTCATTTCTCCCAAAGAAGCAAAACAAACGCGTCATAATAAGTTAATTAGCAAGCTAGTTAGTTAGCATAACAGTCAAGTTAGCAAACTCAGTCGTTGTCAAATTCAGAAAACATCTTGACCGCGCCTCTGCTTTGTTTTCATTTTAGTAACATTAGCAAAACCTCTAGTTTGGTTTTCGCCGGTTTTTACGTAGGGAGCTGCTGATTGCTGATTGGAGGACGGCATGCCACGTGCACACGTCTCCACTATGCCACACGAGCACATTTGATTACCTGTCAGGTTTCTCTGCAGGGCGGTTGAAGAATTTCGCAAAGGTACGTGTTCTGTATTCGCCACCACTGATTGCAACCTTTGTGTCGATTATTCGGCTCGATGTCCCTTTTCTGTGCCACACGCAGAAGTCAGACTCAGCTGGTAACTCGAGTAATGAGTTGCATCACTCTGAGCTCCGACTGAAATCTGTCTCAACTCTTTTCACAGCAGTTTGGTCGGTAAGCTTGAACACATGACCCAAATCTGGCCTCACATCCAGTTTATGTCCTTGTTAGAGGAACCGTGTATATACCGTGTAACAGCCTGTGTATGTACACATGTTGTGCAAGCTTAGAACTGCCGTTTCTCCTGTGTTAAGTGATTAGGTTGTGGTTATCCAGATGTATTCAGATGCTAGCTGTTCTGTGGCCTGCATATCCAGTTTGTCAAGCCTCTGGTAGAGTTCCTACTGCTGCCTCCACTTTGTGTCAGCCTAACAAGTCTCATGCAGCAACCAGCTAGCAACCAGCTAGCCTTGTTCATATCTGTTAAAACCAATACACTCTCCTGCCTGTTGGACTGTGACTACATTACATTAGACTTAATTTAGCAGACGCTTTATGCAAAGCTACTTACAGAAACACAAATTTCAGTACAATAGAATTAGACTAACTATTGATCTTATCTAACATGACACATTGTTACAATATGTGCATTGCAGTTGTCCACAATCCAAACTGACTTGGTGAATTTATTTGTTTTGTCCAACAGATGTGTTGAAATGCTTGATTAGTTTTTTTTTACTTTTCATTCACAGTTTCTTGAAACTTGTAGTAGTTCCTATAGGTCTAAGAAAAACAGAAAATTCTCACATTTATGAAGTGGGAGAAAGAGAATTTTTTTGGCAATTTTGCCTGAAACAAAGCGTGGATTCTTTCTAATGGCCAGCAGGGGGAGACTCCACTGGCTCCAAAAGGAAGTCCATCTGTATTTTCTATGTGAAAGTGACCCTACTTCTCACTTGATTTATTATTTCAGTAAACATTTCCCTCTTGCGTTTCTGGTGTCAGTTGCTAGTTCTGAGTCTGCATCATGTTCATTTGATAAATTATGGTTCCATTTAGAGTAAAATAGATGATGAAGCTGGGCGTGCTTTAGGACATGGCTTCCTTGTGACAGAACAGTTGCTGCCACCAATAACTGACTTTCTTGCTGTCTGTCCCATTATTACATTTAGTATATCTTTACATTACTGCTTTAAAGACTTAGTTTCCCCTCAGGGAACTACGGTTTCATCCTATGAATTCAGTTCCAGTGTTTATCTTTATTGATATGTCATGTTATGTATGGTTACGTTGATCTGAGGCTCATGTTTAGTGTTCCCAGAAGGTTCTGCAGGCCTTCACCCTACTTTCTAAACAAACAGCTTCAGCAGCAATCCGGTTACAGCCAGACTGAGCCCTCAAAGAGCACTGATATGCTGCTGCCCTTTATTTACAACAGATCAGAAACCACACAGGGCAAGTTTCTGTTGTGAGATTTCACAGATTACCTACAGGAAATAATTAGTAATGTAATGATGAATATGCACAGCGGCATGCTTGGATATCTTGGGCTGGAGTCAGCAGGTTCTGGTTCCTCTGGTCGGGTAATATAAGCAGAATGCTGAAGCTGCAAAAACCCCAAATGACAACCCGTGGAACCATTTACCAGGATGTGGTCAATGATTTTCTCGAGGAAGTTTGGCCCCTGTGCCTTTTTTAGGGAAGAACGAGCATTTGTGTTTGTTTAAGGGCTGTGTTGGGTTTGGACCCAAGGGCACACACTGGCAAACAGCTGGAGCTGAAGAAGTCAAACTGTGTGTGGTACAAAGAACAACGCTTCCCACAGCTTCTAATTTTCATTATTGCTTAATTCGTTGGTATAGTCTTAATTGACAAATCATATATGACAAAGCTGGAAGCCGGTATTAATTGATATTTTTCCTTGAGCAATGGCTAAAATGGTGAATCGTCAAAATATTTGCCAATTTTTGAGGTCTAAAATGTGGTTAGTTTAACAAAAGCACCCAAAGGCCCAGGATGACAAATTCATGTGTCTTGTTTTGTCTGATCAAAGTCAAAAACCCCAAAGATACTCAGTCTACGATAATATAAAACACACACACACACACACACACACACGACTGTGGAAATGGGAGTTTAAAGGTAAAGCCGAAGTGCCTTCCCTGACCCACTGAACTAAAAATCTGTTAATGTTACATCGTCAGTTCAAACCAGGTCTGGATGCCCTGAGAGCAAACATGAACAAGGTTGCGTTGAACTGACAAGAAACACGATCCGTTTATGTTTTACAGCTGGATCAGTTTCTTGTCATTCCTTTATTTTGTAACATCCCATTTAATTACATGATTATCCCCCTGTTTTCTGCAGATTTCCACTGCAGCTGCTGAGTCACCTTTGGGCAGACTTGAACTCTTTTTAATGCATTAAGCAACAAAAAACAAAATGGCTTTGAACTCATTCGACATTGACGCACCACGATGGGATCAGTCTACATTCATGGGCCGCCTGAAGCACTTCTTCAACATCACAGACTGTCGAACGGCACTCCTACCGGACGCACGCCTGGATGAGGCCAAAGCTTTAGTGGAAAGCTGCCGGTGAGAAGATGGACATTAAAAAAATTAATGTTAAAAATAAAAAGCTTTCCACGGAGACTGTAACTGTCTCATGTAATTGTTGACAGTTTAAGTCAACGTTTCACCAGCTAAAACATAATACATGTATCAGTAAGTAATCATTTCTGTCAGTGTCATCCTTTGTGCATATGTTATGAACTGTAGCCTGACTCTGGAGTCTCTTTAAATTTTTTCTAAAGATTAAATGAGTTTTGATCAAGTGTACAGAAGAGGAGAATCTATATTTGGGAGGGTTTTTCCCCTTTTTTGCCTCATACCCTGGGGTACATTTTAACATCTGCACGTTTCGGCATGAACAATTCGCCAAACGTCTTCCTGTACAAGAATCTTTCTGCATGAAGCTGATGGTCTGCAGACGAGCGGCTGTGTGTTCAATATGTGTGTATTTGGCGCTCTGCAGGGCGGGATCCGTCCCTCCCGGCACCACAGTGGAGCAGCTCCACTACGCCAAGAAGCTGTACGACTCGGCCTTCCACACAGACACAGGAGATCGCATGAACCTCTTCGGCCGCATGTCCTTCCAGGTCCCCGGAGGAATGGCCATCACAGGCTTCATGCTGCAGTTCTACAGGTACCGAAGAGCAAAACGGAAAGAGCTGCGTTTGACCACATCCTACACGTCCACATAGGAAGCTTTAGAGGTTTCATAACCGTCTGTTTCTAGGACAGTTCCTGCTGTGGTGTTCTGGCAGTGGGTGAATCAGTCTTTCAACGCTCTGGTCAACTACACAAACCGTAACGCTGCCTCCCCCATCACTCCCAAGTAAGAATGTACCGTACTTTAAAGCTTTCAGTGGACGTCCATAATCCTGCCGTGTTGTGTCTCTCGCCTGCACCTCACGTCTGTTTGATAAACCACAAAATATTTTGTCTCTCTCTGTATAATTTTGATTTTTGTTCATGCTAACTGCAGAAATGTAATTGCTAATATATCCAGCACATGAGCAAAGAAGAGTGTCAGAGTTGAGTGCCGTTATTTAATGCAAAATGAGGTTTTAAATCCCTCACTAGTGCAGCCTGAGAGAGAACAAAAACACTCTTCTTGCTTCATATGATTAAACTTTTCAAATCGCTGCTCTTCTGCCACATTTTGGGAAAAGTCTCTTCTGTCTGAATGACAAAAAGCAGCAGTCTTTCATATTCTGTCTCTGAAAAAGGCTTTTGTTCTGTCACTCACTCTCTCTCAGGCAGATTGGAGTCGCCTACGTCACAGCAACCAGCACGGCGTTAGCAACGGCAGTCGGACTCAACCTCTACACAAAGGTGCAAACACACACACACACACACAGACGGTAGCTTGTACAGCGCTGAGAGACCAAATGAACTGCGGACCGTAATAGCGACTCTTTCAGCCGCATCATGCAGTCGCCGTCTTCTTCTTCTGGCCTTACAATCTACTGGTAGATTTTTATAGTGAACAATGGTCGTAGTGTGTGTGATAATCTCATGATTCACATCAGGTAATTCAGAACTCCTCTGAACTCTGGCCACTGATGAAGACCAGGAGACGTGGTTCACAGGAAGTGGACCTTGAATTTAAGTTTGCATTCGTCAAACCATTTTAAAGAGGCTACAACCTCAGACACTGATGTCCTTTGCATACAGTTTGGTATCCAGGACTACAAACTACTGAACAGTGGAAAGTAACTAAGTACGATTACTAAAGGACATTTCTGAGGTACGTTGCATCTATTTGAGAGCAACAGTAGGCTTTGTTTGAGTGTTTTCAATTTAAGTGGTGGGCTGTTGATTTATTCCAATTTTAGTCAGAGAGAAAAACTGGGCTTTTTCTGTCTTCACGTCCCTCCTGCAGAAAGCTCCTCCTCTCCTGGCTCGCTGGGTCCCTTTTGCAGCGGTGGCAGCAGCCAACTGTGTGAACATTCCCATGATGAGGCAACAGTGAGTCCTGCTGTGTTACTGTGTGCACCAACTCCTAATGAATGCATGTGGAGGTGATGCTTCTGCTCCCAAATCCGAGTGTTAAACCCTTGAAGACTTGCTGATCTTAAAATATGTGTCAGATGTTTGTTAGCAAGTCAGTGTTTCATGCGGAGTAGATGCTGGTTAAAAATTGCTTTTCAGGGCAGTAGTCATGGAGCCCCACCGCCATCTTGTGGTACGGCACCGGGGACGCCATTCATGGTTCCCAGAGGATGAATCCTAACGTGTCTGGCGATTCTCCCTAACTTCCAGCCCGCTTTGTTCAGCCGCGTGATGAGATTATTCTGGGTGAATTGCAGCAGCTTGACGGGCTAGTAGGATCACAGGTAACTGGGAGCCATCATGGCAGCCAAAAACCCAGCCAGCTTGTACGCCACAGGCTGCTGTTATCCACCATCCATCGAGTGTAATCTCATCATCCAGCTCAACAGAGCACGTTGGACCTTTTAAACAGAGGAAATGGTTAGCAAAATGACACGATTAATACAGTAGATTTTTAAAATCGTACATGTTGTCACCTTTAATCTTATTTAAATTTATTTTCTGAAGCTTTACTTTACTCCTGACGTACGTTGCAGCTGTGAGGGCGGGTGATGAGTAAACTGTAATGTTTGGCGTTCTGTTTCTTCAGGGAAGTCCTGAACGGCATTGCTGTGACGGATGAAAACGGCAACAAGCTGGGCCACTCCAAGGTCAGCGCTCTGAACACGCTTTAGGATGGTTTTTTGTTGTTTTTTTTAAAATGTTTTCCTTCTCCTCATGAATTGTTTTGCTTTGTCGGTCGTGCAGAAAGCTGCAGTAAAAGGCATCTCTCAGGTGGTCATCTCTCGGATCACCATGGCCGCACCGGGAATGAGTATGTAAATATTAGATTGAGTTCCTCGGGTCGTCCTCTTCTTCTCTTGACTCTTTTCTTCTCTTCCCGTCAGTCATCCTCCCAATCATCATGCAGAGGCTGGAGAAATATAAGTTCATGCAGGTCAGACCTTTTCCTTCGTCAAAGTCCCCAACGTGAGAGTGTGCATCCGAGCTCACACTTTTGTCTGCCTCTTCACAGAGAGTCACGTATCTCCACGGACCAATTCAAGTGATGATGGCGGGAGTGTTGTAAGTCGAGAGAGTCGCCGGGGGATGCGGATGTTTTCAGGGGGGTTTCACTGTGAACAAAACTAACTTTTCTTCTTTCCTTTTATAAAGTTTGATCTTCATGGTGCCTGCTGCCTGCTCCCTGTTCCCTCAGAGATGGTAAGAAAACGTGTTTGTGTACTTTTACCCGCTACCTTATTCATGTAAAGTAGTTGGTTAGTTAACTCGGCTTGCAAATTATTCTTGTTCCTTGTGTAAATCTGGTTGCCTACATTAGCCACGGTGCAACTCTGCTACAGGCAAAAGTGCTGTTGTAGAAAATGTTCTCGATCGAAACATGTTGCAAGTTATTTTCCCAACTATCCTGGTAGATTTGGTAAACCCCCAACTTCTCGCCAACTCATTAGTGATGTTTCCCACAGTTTGTTTAGTCTCAAGTGTTCTGCGTGAGCAAACAAACCAGCATTCGCTTGTTTATTCAAACAAAGTGCGTTCTGACCACATTTCTCTCCTTCCCTTTCTCTTCTTCTGTCTCCGTTTCAGCTCCATGGCCGTGTCCAAGCTGGAGCCCGAGCTGAGAGACTCCATCGTGTCTCAGTATGGAGACGCCATACAACATGTCTACTTCAACAAAGGCCTCTGAGGCCGAGGGGGGCGATTACCTGTTCGACACACAACACCGAAGACAGGTGTCCTCACACCATTTGTGTCCGTTTTCTAATTATTAGTCATAATGAAATGCTCTCATCGAAAGCATGGGAACGAAATGAGAACTTTGTGATTTGATCTATCATGTCTCTCTTTTTAAATCTTAATTCTTCTTCTTTGGTTCCAGTTTATTCCTGTTTTCTGGCATTAAACAGATTCAGGGGGCACCATGTACTCCTGTTGAGAAACCAAACGATCTCACCTCAGGAACAGCGCATCACTTTGCCAGATTAAAAGTCATGTTAGTTTGTCCTTCACGGTGCGGCTCGTCTGTAGTTGTTTTTCGCCGGCTGTTTGTTGGTGTCTCAGTGTCGGAAAACACTCGTAAAACATCGTCTGCCAAACTTCCTTACGGTCTGTGCCTTCTTCCTTCACTGCTGGATTTTCTCTTCTTTTTGTTTTTCAAACCAGTGTTGGATTTACTGTGAAACCGGAAAGGTACTCCTATGCATGGGTTAACTCTGCAACAGCCACTCAGTTGCGGTGTGGACGTTGTGAGATAAAGATGGAGGATGCTGCCCTCTCCTGCCCGAGCGGAGGAACATGTGGTCCGACTTGTTTGCATGATTTTTCTGAAGGGATTCCCGTTTGAACATTTCAATGCGTGAACTCAAGGCTTGTGTCGCTCTCCTCAGTGTAAGCTGGAATAAAACCGCACAAATATTTGAAATACTGTAACCCGTGGTGCTGCTTTTTTAATCCCTGTGTGAGGGAGTGAGTGTTTAAGGTGTTAAGGTTGATTAAACTTCTGTTAACTTGGTGGAGAAGACAGACGGCAGAGGACAGACTACTCAAATACTTAAGTAAAATTATGCCAAAGTAAAAATACACAATTACAATCAGCCAAATGTACTTAACGTATCAAAAGTTAAAGCACAAGTTCTGCTGAGAAGTGGCCTCTCTGACTGATTCCTTATGTATGAATGACATGATGAAATTGTTGATACTGATGCACCGACGTGTGAAAACATTTTAGTGATGTATAGCTGGTTGACGTGGAGCTGGTTTTAAATACTTTACATGCAGTGTGGTGGGTTACAGTGGTTCCCAGTTTAGGGGTTGGACCCTCCAGATGGTCACCAGATGAATCTGAGACGATTAAAGACTGAAGAAAGCAACAAGATTTTCCCCTAATCTTTACTTTTATTAAATATCAAGCCTTTTTGTACATCTTTGGACCTTGAAGAGGTATTTAAATTAAACTGGTTTGATGAAATCTTTCTGCTTTTTCATTACACAGGGAGACGACTCAAAAATCTTTAATGTTTTGTATATTTTATGATCTCATAATTATTTTTTTAAATGAGCAGACTAATCTATGGATTAACCACTGACTCCAGCTATCGGACAAATGTAGTGCAGCAAAAAAATATGAGATCATAACATCATGTACCTCTGAGGTGTAGTGCAGAAGAGCTGGGAATAGCCTAAAGTATAAATAACGAAGTAACGAAGTACATTTACTCATGTGCTGTACTTGTACACCACTGATTTTGAGAAATAAGACAGAGATTTCGGTTATCAGACATCTTTTGGTAGTCGGACTACTGCAGCAGCGGCTCCAGTTGCTCCACACGGAGGCTGCAGCGCCCCCTGTCGGTTCGGCCGGTAACGCCGGGAGGAGGAGGAGGAGGAGCCGCACGGGCAGCTTTATAAAACCGCCTTGACCCTGGAAACGAAAACAGTCCCGAAAAGACAGACAGCTACCGACTCCAGCCAGCACACCTCCAGGGGGCCCACAGCGCACTCAGGGAAGCCTCACCTTCACAGCGGAGCTGAGCGCGCACACCTTCCGCTGTTGTTGACGTCGCCGGTTGGTTTGAAAAAAACAGAAAGAAAGAAAAAAAAAGCGGAGCAGACGCGGGGGGGGACGCTGCTGCTGCTGCCTGCCGCTGGACCCAGACCGCAACGCATCTACGCAGCAAACAGCGACGAAGAGGCTGGAAGAAAAAACATCGCATCAAGTGTTTCTAAAAATGCCGTTTTCCGTTAACGGCATCCTTTGCACGCTCGCGCTCCTGGTCATGTGGCGGCCGGAGGAGCTCGCGGAGGCGTGCAGCTGCGCCCCGGTGCATCCGCAACAGGCGTTCTGCAACGCCGACGTAGGTGAGTCCAACGCCGTTTCACTGCTGCTGCTCTTGTTGTTGTTGTTGTTGTTGTGTGCCCATGTCGCACCAGGCTGCTGCACATCTGACGGGGAGCCTCGCAGCCGCTCAGCCCGGCGCTCCTGTGCGCGCCGAGCGGGCTCTCAAGAGGCTTCTGGAAACCGCTGCAGAGCCTGGAGAGGTGGAGGGTGTTGCTTCTCAAGGCCATGGCCCCGAGACAGTTTGCATACCGCGATCGGAGTGCGGACACGCGCACATCATTTTGTCATGTTTGGTCACGTCATGGCGACGAGCGTAGACCAATAAAATGCCAAAGTAGCCGTTTGGGAAGCGCAGGAATTAAAGAATATGTTGTTTAGGTGTCATGGAGACATGAAGGGACACACACACACCCACAAACACAGACACATGCTCAATTTTGCAAGTAAAATACTTCAGGATTTATTATAACTTAAGGAGTCTAAGTGTGTGACTCTGAGGGGTTTATAATGACCTTAATGAATTTGGAGGTGATAATGACTCAGGACAGTCCTGTAGAAGCCACAGGAGGTGCACTATGCTGCTGTGTCTCAGGGTGGAAGTCAGAGTAACATACAGGAAGCAGTCAGGGACCGTCAGTGTACAGAATGTCTCGGGTCTGGAGCTGAGCTGTGTGTTTACCAGGCTTCGTCCGGGACGAGGCAGCGTCGCCTGGCTTCTGCAGGGCAACGTGGCACAAGAGAGGAAAAGACACAAGGAGGGAAGGAGCGGAGAGGAGGACAAGGGATGGAGAATGAGAAGAGAAATTTCGGGGAGGAGGAGGAGGAGGAAGAGGAGGGGGGTTAATCTCAACCACAGAATATGTCACACCGCAAGCTTTTCTCTTCTTCTTCTTTTTAAATTTCCATTCCTGCCCTGTTTCTCCCTCTGAGGGGTGGTGCTGGGAGGAATTACAGGAATGCTGCTGGGGTTTTCCCAACTTTTTGCTCCGGTGTAACGCAGGGACACACACTCCACACACACACGCAGGTTTTCACAGCCCAGATAGACAACTGCAGGCCTGCTGCCATGCACAGTGGACTCGCACTCTGGCTGACATCTGGCTGTCAGTTCGAGGGGAAAAAGCAATAAAAGTCACGGTCAAAGTCAAAATATGCATGGTATCCTCGAGAAGGAGACCACACCACTCTGGCTCCATCTTTTCTTCCTTCTTCTGGCTCCTTACTCACGCAATTCCTCATGCACTGGTGTGTGTGTGTGCATCTGCAGATTAGATGTTTATCTGTGTGATTTTTTTTTTATTGCAAAATGGCAGCTCTGTTTTCAGGTGTGACTCAACAATTCACTGAGCTGGCAGGTCTTAGACACAGGATGTCTTGCAGGAGGGGTGTGTTTGTGCCTGTTGCGCTCATGTTGTTTTTAAAGGGTGTGTGAGTCAATATGGTGGGGGCCGGGGGGGGGCGGCATGCGGGGTGGAGGATGCACATTTAAAGGTCATGCAACCCACTAAATGACAACAATGGTCAATGTCATTGTCTGGTGATAATTTCAGGGTGGACCTGAGGATGAAATTGTGGTTTTTGGCACATCTGGAAACCCCAGAAACACCCAGATAAGACACTGCATAGCCTGAGGAGAAGGCTGGACCATGAAGTGAGAGAGAGAGAAACAGGGTTGAAATGAACAGATAATCAGAATAGAGTTGGTCGTCTGGCTGGGCAGAATGTGCACGTAGGCAACAACAAAGCGACATTGTCAACAGTTATGTGGTCTGACAGTTGATGTTTGTTTTGTTTTTGGTGAAACGGGATCCCATTCATTGCCTGTTCACATACACACACACACACACGCGTAAGCTTCAGTCTGTGTGTCACCTTTTGTTTTTCATGCTAAACGATGCTTCAGGTCGGACCACAAGCCATAAAGATGGAGCAGTGTCATGCACCTACTGCACGCACACACAGACACACACATACGTGTTCGTGTGCAAGGACAAACATCCTCCTTTCATATAAATCTGTTGCCCACAAAGGGGAACTTCCCCAGCAGCCCTGCACAGTCAGACTGTCCTGAGGCCGGGCGTTGTGGAAGACCAGAGTCATCCTGCTGTCTGTACGCTGACTGTACACGTTCCTGTTTATGGAAACAGAGACATGATTTCTTCATGAAACATACGTAAACATGCAGCGTAATAAAAACAGCATCTGTAAAAATCAAAGTTCAGCCTCGTAATGCAAAACTTCACGTTGTCCTGTTGAAAGGTTTGTCTTTCAGCATTTTGTTAAGCCAGTGTTTGTGTTAAATTGTGTTTACATATGCATGTTTTGCAAGGAACCTTCACAGAGTTGTCACTGTGGCAAAAATATTTTGTTGTTTATCAATAAACATAGCTATTGGAGACAACAGGGAAAATAAATGTACATTCTGAACAGTAAACTTCACTGCAAATTAAAGCTGACATTTTCTGTATAAACAATAACTCAAATGATAACGTGTGATGTGACAGGAGTCACTTGTGTTGATGGACACACAGAGAATTATCACTCAGCTGCAGTTCACCTCATTTCTTTGAAGCTTTTCTGACCAACATTTTGGTTCAGTTTGCTGCAGCTGTTTTCATTCAAAAGGCTCCAAAAACCACTGGACACTAGGCTTTCAGCTCCAAAAGGCCCACAGACACAGTAAGCAAAAAGCTAGTCAACACAGAGGAACGTTAAGCAGCCAAAGAGCCAGATGTTTCCTGCAGGAGTCGGTGGAGACCAAAAGAGAGATAAAAGAGATCCTGAAACACGACTCCCAGTCAGTGTTAATATTGTGCCTGGATGTAAAATGTTCATTTGAATAACCAATGCACACAAAATGAATTTATTATTTTGATAGTTCAGCCTTCAAAAAGCTGAACATTCTGGTTTCAGTTTCCCAGATGTAATCGTTTGCAGCTTTTTTCTGTACTTATATCACTGTAGATTAAATATTTTTGTGTTTGAACATTTCTGATGGACATTTCTGACACTTTAGAATCCATAAAACAACAATAATAATAATAATAATAATAAAAACACAGATAACATTATATTACACTTGAATTAAGAAAACCAAGGAACAAGTGCACAAAAAGCCAGTATTGGTCGATAATGTCACAGTGGTGGTGGTTGTTGTTGTTGTTGTTGTTGTTTCTCCATACACTGACTACAGTTGCTGTATCATGAAGACATCGCAGAGGAAAGCAGAGCTCTCCTCTCTGCCTCGCGGGTCTTCATGCAGATGTTGACAGATGCCGACTGAATTTTCGTTTGCCTCTGGTCAAATGACCGGTTAAACAGACAGCGCACATACGTCTGCAGCTGAACAAACCACATCATGGGAGTCAGGGATGATTTAGTGGTCACTGGAGTATGAGAAAAGAAATGGATAGTCATGCGGTGGATTGGACAGGGAACACTGAGGATGTGGTGTGTGTGTGTGTGTGTGTGTGTGTGTTTATATGGGGTTTGCATGGAAAACGTTGCGTAGTGCAACTGATACGCATGTATAAGTCATTAGACGTCGTCGTGGTCGTAAAGGAAAGGAGGAACTCGAATATGGGTCAGTTGGTGGTTTATGGAGGGGGCTCTCGGCTGCTGATTGACTGCTGGTGATCAGATGACTTTAAGGATGAACCTGCGGTAAAAGTCGGCTGTCTGCACTGCAGCCCCCACCCCACCCCAACCCAAAACCTCGGTGGTAGTCGTGCTGTTTAGGCATCACGCTGTGTAGTCTGCTGCCTCCACAACATGCTGTTTAGACTCCACTCCGGCTTTATTGCGAGGGGAGGGGTGTTGAGGAGTAAACATGTCTGCAACACCAAGAGCTCCCGTTACAGCAATCTAATGCGAATAACAAGGTAGTCTCCCCTCAGTATTCTTTTGCTCATTAGTTTGTGGCTCTGAATAAGCTCAGGAAATGAGAGCGGAAAAACTGAGAGGAATGCAGGAGTGTGTGCCAGCCAGGTATACTGCTGTGTGTGTGTGTGTGTGTGTGTGTGCTCTGGCTGCTGTTGCTGCATATTTGCATAAGCATCAGAGGGGAACCAAAATGCAGAAGTTGGCTTGTGAGTTACTCAGATTGGTTGAAGCACCGATAAACAACTTTGTAAAGCCTTATATCAGTGAAGACAACAAATCTTATTAGAACTCTAGAATATAAAGTTGCCTCAGCCCTTCTCGCTCTCAGGTGTGCATAAATTGCAGGTTGTGTACTTCTTTTTTAAGATACAAAACAGGATGAGGAGTGTGAGGATGAAGATGGATTTATTACCTTTTTTTGTTTGTTTTTTTTTAACAACGTTTTGATGGGGCAAAGCCTGAAAATGTCACTGACCCTGAGTCAGGATGGCACCACACAACAAAAGCTTTGAAAGTTGATAAATTATTCAAATCTTTTATCAAATATTAATACTGTACTTCATCTTTTTTTCTATTTCTTGTTTGTAAAATCTGAGGATTTGCTGCTTTTCTCTGTCTCATCGCGTATTTTGTTTTTTAAATTTATTGGTGGACAAAACAAACCATTTGAAGGTACCAGTCTGGCCATTTTTCAATTTATTATTATTATTATTTTTTTACATTTTATGTACTATAAAGGGCTAATAAATCTAAATAATGAGAATATCTGTCAAGTGTTGTTGTAGTTACATGTGTAGAAAAACATGCATCTTCAGAATGGGGGGGTGAAATGGGGGAAAAGGAAGTGGTGAAGGAAGTAGGAAAAGAACGAGAGGCTATTAACTCTGTGAGCCATGAACCCCAGATTTGTGTCTGCTCCAAGCCATAAACTGAACCCAGGGGTGTAAGAGCAGCAGCAGTCAACTGTGTGTGTGTGTGTGTGTGTGTGTGTGTTTATCTATCTATGTGGACGTGTCCTCTGTTCCTGCTTATTTTTTTTTCTCTCTCTGTTGCTCATATTTTCCATTCTGAATAAATGCCCTAAGCGTAGCTAAAGCTTGATGCAGTCAGTGCGGCCATTAAAACACACTCACGGTGAGAAACTGGCTCGTTGTTTCCCTTCTGTATCAACTTTCAAATTGTATTCTTATCCCTTAAGTCTGGTCCTTTGACTGCTTTCCGGTTATGTTTCGAGGCAGGCCTGCAGGCTTGTTCTGCGGGCCAAGTCGTTTCATGTGTCCGATGCCTCATGCAGCTTTGAACCAAACGGAAACTTTCGGTTTCATTGACCGGGCTGCTGCAGAAGCCGAAGCTGAGCTGCTCGAGCTCGTTTTATTGTCAGTGCTGTGCCTCAGTGTGGTATGTGCACATGAGACTTAGGGCAGCTGTGGAGGTTGTTTTGGCTGTTGGCCTTTTGTTAGCCAGGGACATGGTGAACGAGGGGCTGAGCCTCGGGGGGATGTTTCAGTCAACGGCTTTTGGTGGAATCGTGTCATGATCTGTTGTTCTGATCTTATCTTTAGATTGAAAATGATACATCAGTGAATCAGACAGAAAAATAATCTTGAAGCTGTTCTGGTAAACAATCCAAAAATGCCAAATATTCTGGATTGTCAGTTTCTCCAGTGTGAGAATTTGGTGCTTGTCTCTGTTTCAAATCATTCTTGTTTGGACAAAACGAGACATCTGCAGACGTAAGCTTGTGATTTGTGAAATAAAGATGGGCACTTTAGTCTGCAGTTGAAATCAGGAAATTACCCATTGGATGAATTGATAATGAAATTAATCACTAGTTATCATTTTGTATGTTTTCGTTCTGTCCGAAGTCCAAAGTGTATCTACAAAATAGCAAAAGAAGCTGCTAAAGTTTTCAGATAAAACGCTGGCTTTTCTATGCTTTCTATGCTTTTCTACTATGCTGTGAGCTAAACACAGCTAAACACACTTCCAATAAAAGCTGGAGACCACGGGTTTGTCTTTGAGGTTTTTTTGCTGGCGACTGCGAGAACATCACTGGACAGCAAATTCAGTGATAGTGCTTAAAAATCAAAAAATGATTCCACAAAACAGAGCTGGATGGCAGGGCTACCATTAAAATAAAGATAAACACGCACATACAGCACAATTCATCAGTTACTTAGACTGTTGTATTGGCTCCTGACAGTTAGCATAAGGGCTAATTTGGGTGGCAGTAAGCTAAAACGTGATTATCATTTAAAAGAAGGCCTTGTTTGCATATCTGACTGCTTACAGCAGCACTTTTCTGTGTCCTCTTATCAGAAATGCTTTGTCTCTTAATGACAGGATTGTGTAACACCATGTGATCTGACGCCATGTTCCTCTGTTTCCCCAACAGTGATTCGAGCAAAGGTGGTGGGAGAAAAAGAGGTGGTTTCTGGGAATGATATCTATGGGAACCCCATCAAGAGGATCCAGTATGAGGTCAAACAGATCAAGGTAATAAGACAGAAGGAGATCCACCATATGCCTCCCAGCATTTTAGGGTGTGAAGCTCAGACTTTGACTCCTTCATCCTGACCTTTGACCCCCTCCACAGATGTTCAAGGGGCCTAGCCAGGACATCGAGGCGATCTTCACTGCTCCTGTGTCTGCTGTCTGTGGTGTTACCCTGGATGCCAGCGGCAAGAAGGAGTACCTGATCTCAGGTGAGTGACGCTGGAATCTGGAGTGACTGTCGAGGTGGTCGCGTCACCCATTAACTGACTCAAATGTGAATCTGAAAATGTGATTGTGGCCCATGCAAACTTTTAAAGGAATAGTTCAACGTTTTTTATTTACTCAGAAATCCTCCAGTGCGTGCCTCTAAAGCACACTGCTCAACACACTCGAATCGGAGTGGCGTGACGTGTGTCAACATCTGGCTTCTAAAATGCACATGAAATAATAACACAGCTGCTGCGTGGTTGTGTTCCCTCTAGCATAATAAACTAAAGCTCCTGCTGTGTTGCTACTGCTGGTATTTTTCACAAGAAAGTCAACTTTTATTTCAGTTTTGTTGGGGCAAACGTGTAAGATTCAACACGCAAACAAGAAGTGAAAGACTAAGATGACAGACAGACAGACAGATAGAAGAGCCTGAGGAATTTACAAACAGACAGATAATCAGATATCAACCTCCAGGTGTAAACAGCCTGGCAGACAAACATGGGATCAGACTAACAGGCCACTTTGTGTGTTGGCGGACTAACTGTTTATGCTATTATGGGTAATAATATGCTGTTGACTAAACCCTGTGGAGACTGGGAGTGACCTTGTCTGTCGTGGTACAGCTTGAGCTCCTGAGAGTTGCAAATGTACGTACTGTATATCTTGTACTCCTTGCTTGAGGTGACATGACCTTGAATCATTAATAAAAAAAAAATATTTCACTCTGCTAGATAACAGCCTGAAGGGAGCCTTTTCTAGTTGGTAGGACGGACCCTCTCTGACCTTATATTCACATTTAATATCACATAATCACCCAACACGGCATTATTACATCTGCCTGGAGTTTCTTCCACTGCGCCGATGAGCCGTTTTTGACATTTTCTACACCAGTAACCTTAAAGGGACAGTTCACCCCATATAAAAAATATGTATCTTTGCTCATACCTGTAGTCTAGATTGTTTTGATGTGAGTTGCAGAATTTTGTAGGTGTCGGCTATAGGGACGTCTGGAACTAGATGGCACTTTGCTTGTGGCTTTGTCGCTCTTTATATTTTGTGGCATCTGAAACCTTCTAGTTCAGCATTTCCTTATTCACATTCTTGTTGAAAGTTGGATGATAAGACTGATATCATATCCAAAAGATTACAAAATCCACAAACCACGACGCCTAAAACTCACTGATAAATGCTTTATGTTTTTGTTAAATCCTTACAAAACTGAAATGTAAAAACAAGATGTTTTACAGTTTCACATTTTTATTGTGACTTGCCAGGAAATCGGCCCAGCCCCCATAAAACTTTAATACTGGTACTTGTTTTTATAACTCTGGTTCGTTCCAGTCAAATCAAGTGCTACTTAGACGGGTTTTGTCACCTTGGGACAGAGCCAGACTAGCTGTTTCCCTGTGTCCAGACTTCATGCTAAGCTAAGCTAACCTTCTGCTGTCTGTAGATGTGAGAGTAGGCATCAGTCTTCTCACTCACAACTCTCCACCGGAAGATGAATAAGTAACTCCTCAACTCCCCGAACTATTCCATTAATGTTTGTATGCCAAATCTGGCTGGTTTTCAGTCAGCAGCAGAGTGAGACATAGTACAGTGAGGATCATGATGTCATGTGTGCTCTGGTTTCCCCATCGCAGACAGATGCACCCACAAACACTCAGCCCTAATTACATAGAGTTGTAAGAGCAGGAACTGCTGAAGCCAGCATTTCCTCTCTCAGACTTCTTCCTTTTTTTTTTTTAATTTCTCAAGATGTGGCACAGTTAACTTTCTGCCAACCAGACATCTTTTTTAAGATGATTAATCCTCCAGTTCAAAGGGTTAGCAGTTGAAAGAACCACAGTGAAACATGACTCAGTCTCATCTGCGAGGACATCCTGTAAAGACTCGGACATGTCGAGAGTTGCTCTGCAGACAGATAGCGATGTAGTGAAGAAGATGCAGCCTCGGCAGATCTGTAAACTCACATTATAATATCTTCATCTTGTTTTGACTGGTGCCACACGTGCGTGAAACATAAACTCGGGTTTTGGTGCCTGCGGGCGTTTTCCGTTTGCAAGGTAGCAGATTTGATCATTTTTACCTGTGAACCGGTTATCTGATGCTCATAGTTTATGACCTTTTGTCCAATGAGGCCGTTTATATTCATGCATCAGGAAATGGGTGTTTTTACTGCAGGTATGGTCTTTTTATGTCTAAATTTTCAGTCATGTGTTTGTCGTTGTGAAGCTTTTATTGCTGTCTTGTTCTTTTACAGGCAAGGCCGAAGCCGCCGGGAGCATGCATGTGCACCTGTGTGACTACATCATGCCCTGGGACTCCTTGAGCAACACCCAGAAGAAGGGTCTTAGCCAGCGCTACCAGATGGGCTGTGACTGCAAGGTAAGGGAGTGGGTGGCTTGTCTGGTTTCCCATCCCGGAGAGCAAAATCAGACATAACAGAGCAGACGAGACAACAGCTGCAACAACAAACATCAGAACAACGAGTGAGACCGGAGATATGGCCAATTTGAATTAATTGACAGAAAATTAACAGACTTTCATAATCAAGCCCTTGAGAAAAAATAAAGTCAGTTGTTGAAGCTTCTTATGAGAAGATTTGAAGCTTTCCGATGCCTACGCAGCGGCAGATGGCCACTGACAGAGGCATTATGGTTTTGGGTCTGCACTTTCGTAGGTCTTGAATGCCTTGAGGAAATTTTTCTGTATATTATTAATATTCGACAGCATAGCTGAGCAACAGAAGGGGAGGTTGTGACCGTGTTTTCACATTTGGTCAGATCCTGAATCGGTGATGATCATTTTTCTACAGTAGCCCAGATCAGACAAACTTCACACTGGCTTTTGTGAGGGGATTTCTTTGTGTTCCTGTTTTTAGCAGCTTGGGGTATTCATTATCTGCTGAGTCATCAGTAGATGCCGCTGCATTCTACACATTGGACATTTTATTTAAAGATAATAATAACAAAATGTATCCAAAAAAAGCCATGCACATGCTTGACTCCGCCACTACTAATAATTCGTTCTGTGTTTCTCTGCAGATTGTGCGCTGCCCCTCTTTGCCCTGTGAGATCTCCGCTCCAGAGGAGTGTCTGTGGACTGACCTGATGATCGAGAAGCAGGTGCACGGGCGCCAGGCCAACCACTACGCCTGCATCAAGAGGGCGGACAACTCCTGCTCCTGGTACCGCGGCGTCTCATCGCCCAAGAAGGAGTTCCTGGATGGCGAGGAGCCTTAATCGCGTGGCACACTTGGCGCAATGTAAACGACTCAATTGAAATTTTAGATAACAACATCAGGCAAAAGTGATTTTTGATAAAAAAGGCAAAGCTAATGTGACTGAATTTACCAGCTGTTCTGAGAACAATCTTTAGCCTCTCTTTGTTGTCAGTGAAAGCAGCGCAAAGCCACTTTCAACCTCATCAGCATTGCTCAACATTAACTGACTCTGAAGAGGCTCAGAGGTTGTTCTCAGTCACAGCGCATGTAAAAATAAATTTTGCATCATGAGACATAGACTGGTCAAGTGATGATATAACTTCCTCCTGAGGCTGGCGTCAGGAGGAATATATAAATCCTCGGTGAGACAGAGCACTTCCTGCCCCGCAAAGCTTCCTTACAGCTCTGCTCTCCAACTCCACCAATCAACCCCCGATCAACGGACGATCATTTCGTTAGCCCTTGTGTTCCTACTTTTATTACCTCATTCTCCATTTTATTCCAAAGCCAAATTCCAAGTTGCCTTTTTTTTAAGATGATTGTCTCCCTTTTTCTGAACACTTTTAGTTATTACTTCTCTCCTCTTCTCTGCTGGGAGCTGTTTGGCCACTGGTGACGTCAGACGCCCACAACAACACCCTTAACCGCTTTCTCAAAAAATAAAAAGAACATGAGTCATCTCGCATGGCTGATCTTCTCCGGTTTTGTTAGGCGAAAACCTTTTTCTTGTTGTGGTTTTTCTAACTGGAGCTTGTGATTGTCACAGGCCTCACTGGACCAGTCTATGCAGTGGAAAGACGAGCGCTCTAAATTTAAACCTGCGCATGAGGTCAAACAACACAGAAACAAATCCGAAACATCCAAAATGTCTCCTCCTCCTCCTCCTCTTCCTCCTCGTCTCATCTTCATGCCTCTCCCTCTTTACCCCTCACTATGTAGCTGTACAGTACCTATGCATATACTTTTGTTGTTACTTGATAATTATTATTTACTGCATTAGAACTAGATTTGCACTTTTTGAGGATGAGTTCCAGTAAAGACAGGAGCCTGAACACTTTGACGTGACAGTTACTATCGTTCGCCCAGACCGACAGATCCACCTCAGGTGCAGATTTCACCTGTTTTGAGTGCTTTTGGTGGTCCATATTCACTAACACAAGCTTATTCTTGCTATCTTTGTCATAACAGGTAAAATAGTATTTGCAGTGAAAGGAAAAACACGAGAAGTTTGGATATAAGGGATCTTTTTGCAGATTTTATGTGTGAAAGGGAAACAAAAAGAGCTTGTGGGATGTTATTTCAGTGTCTTTGTATTGTCTGTTGATTGTAAATGCAAGCAGCAGTTTCATGATTTGCCAATATATTCTTATAGACGGTTCATTTCATGAGTGATAAGGACTTTTACATGCTTAACGTTAGCTTCGACTCATTTTTCCTGCGCCTTCCAGTTATTAATGAAAGCTTTATCGCTGTCATAGAAAGCAAGTTACTCAATCGAAGTTTACAGTGCTGTTTTATACACCTCAAGCTACATTAACAAAAAAATATATATATGATGGAGTATTAGAGGCATAATTTAAAAGTAAACTCTTTCCATTTTCCATTACTTTGTATTTTTTCAGTGTTATTATTATACCTGTCATGATTTTTGTGTGTTTTCGCTGTCTTTGTCAACGATGTCTTTAGCTGTAGTGTGGAGCTGAGAAGGTCCTCTTGCGCTGGAGTAACGTGAGAGTGAGAGAGAGAGATAAATCCTTTTTGGAGAGGCGTGGAGAAATGAGAAATGGGTAACTTGTGTGAATAGAGGACTGTGCATGTGTTTGATGCTTGATGTAAGTCCGGGCGAAGGACAAAATATTCAGTATTATCAAATAAAAACCACACGTTTGAAAGAACAAATGCTGCCTGAGTGAGTCATTTTGGCCGCAGATGTTTCAGCGATGGGATGCAACAGGATCCAACAGTTCAGTCCAGTCCAGTCACACAATATGATCTAAGGGATTTGTGTACATGGAAGAAAATTTTCTCACATTACCATGCTGGAGACACAGGGAGGTTTTCAAGGTGGATGTCAAGGTGGACAACCTGCAGCAACCTCACATCAGAATCCTGTCCTAGCACTTTGGCTAAGTTAACAATCACAACATTCAATCTATGGGATTGACTTTGGTGCAGCACGGTGGTTAGCACCCTTGCCTCAAGGCAAGAGGGTTCCAGGTTCGAATCCCGGTCTTCTATGTGGAGTTTGCATGTTCTCCCTGTGCCTGTGTGGGTTTCCTCTGGGTACTCCAGCTTCCCCCCACAAGCCCAAAAACATGCAATTAATTGGTTAATTGGCTACTCTATATTGCCCCTAGGTGTGAGTGTGAGAGTGTGTGGTTGTCTGTCTTTGTGTCTTGGCCCTGCAATTGACTGGCGACCAGTCCAGCGTGTACTCCGCCTCTGGCCCGTAGTCAGCTGGGATAGGCTCCAGCTCCCCCGCGACCCTGAAGGATAAGTGGTATACAAAATGGATGGATTGACTTTGGTAGGGAAAGATCCTGATTTTGATTATATTTTAATGAAAATGAGTTTGTGAAATACTGCAAAGCTCATGGTTTGTGTAAATGGACAGTAATTTTCCATCTATAACTCCTGCTGTCATGGAAAAACCTTTTAATCTAGCATGTCTAGCATTCTGGTGTTCGCTAATTAGCAATAAAGACAAAGTAGAGCTGAGGCTAACGGGAATATCAGTTCTGCTGGTATATGATCATAAACTCAAGTATTAGATGAATTCAAATTTTGACTGGCTTACCCTTATGGAGGCCACCAATGTCAAGCAAATTTAACAACAAGCTGTTCAAATATTTCCATCATTAGTGCTAAACTGAAGCTAAAAAAGAAGACCAAAAATAAACTCTTGTTATTGTGGAAAGAGATAAGGTGAAATAGCACTTCATAATAATGAGCTAGGTTTTTAAAAAATGTTGAACTATTCAATATTTCATCATCAATGTGTTTTCCATTTTTTTTTCTGTAGCTGTTATTCCCTTATTCAATATCTCATTTATTGGATTTTCTCTAGAACCACTAGAATATCTACAGCCTTCAGGGTACAACATTTCTGCCCCAAAAAGATAATGTCAGTCCTACAGATTACCCTGAAGTGTAAATTTAACCTCCAAACATTTGTAATACTGGTATATCGAGCAGTCGAACTTGGCCTTCATTTGGCTCTCAGATATGAGAGCACAGTGGAGAGCCTGTGCCGCGACAAGGGCGGACAAATACGCTCAAAGAGATGTGGTAATCGACTCAACTAGGAAAATATTTGAAAAATGCTCAGGCTGAGCCCAGAATGAGTGGTTTTGTCATCTCTGTTCATTCTCTCTTCAGTAATGTCAAACAGGATAGTAATAATCATCCAGTGTCGGGGCGGATTTCTTCCGACACAGAGCTTTTATCGGGACACTCAGAGGTCAGGCTGGTGTGTCGGAGAGATGGTGTAAATTGCTAAGTATAGTGGACTAATGCAGGGTGCTCATGACTGTTCTCCATCATTTCTCTTGAAACTGCATTTGCTTTTGACATAATTGACATGTGATTTGTTGCTGTAACCTTTGCCTCGCAATTCTGGTTACTCAAGATGTTGAGGACAAACAGGAAAAGATTTGCCAAATACTGAAGCTTTTGTCCAAACAAGCACAAACAGATGACCACAAATCACAGAATACAAACTAAATATTTTACATACTGTTTACCTAAGGTCAACAGAAAGTCCATCTACCTCCAGTCCCTCCCATTTCAAAATATTTTACTCTCAAATGATGAGCTGGTGTGAATCTCTTGTGTTATATTTTAGGATGGAAAAACACTTCCAGAAAGCAGTGCCACAACTGTATATAAGCTATTGAACACATTTAAATCAAGTTAAGTTATTTGGAAAAATCTAACAACTGTCTTTAGTAACAACAGCTAAAGACACATTTTATTTTTACATATACATGTCTAAACTGTGGCAACATTGTGTGGTTATGCTACTTGTGAAGACTTTGAGGTACAGTTTTGATGTACTTAACTGAACTATTTTTATTCATCCAACAAATGAAAATAAAAACACATATTCACTTTAAAAGGACGTAATTCACACAGTACAAGGTTATCTTTCTGTCCTGTCTAACTTGTTTTCTCAAATGATTTCACAAATAAATCAGGAAGCAGCTAATTTCACCTGATGAAATCACATCAATTAAATGAATATCAGATATGCATTAATGCATTTTGATAAAGCAGCACTTTGCAGTGTGGTGTAAATAATTCAAACAATTCACACATAAACATTGACCCTTGTAGTTGTGATGCCACCCAGTGGCCACCAGAGGACACAGCAGCCTCTTCATGTTCAACAGACGACTTCAACAAGTCATGTAAGCACAGATGAATTAATAATTAGTTTGTAAAAATATTATATTGAGATTAATAACCAGTTGATGATGCATATTATCATGTTAACACTCACATATTTCCTCTCAGAGGATTAAATAAGGGGTCTGTGACAAAGAGAGGATTGTTTGAGCTTTCCAGGTGAATGTGGAAACTGATATGCTCTTAAGATGTTTCACCAACACCTTTTCAGCAATAACTGCTGTGTCTCTTCTGGTAAACTGCTTTGGGTGTTTTACACACCGAAGGCCATTTTCTTAAGATGCATTCATGTCAGGTTACTGCTGCCTTGAATGCTGTGCGTTTTTCCAGAAGCTCCTGACACTTTTAAAGTTTGAAATGTGCTCCCTTAAACACTCAAAAATCATCTGTAAGTGTTTGACAATTTTAAAAAGTCGACAGAGCTCACATAACTAAAGCAAGGTTATCTGAAATATGCCTTGACAAGTTGCCATATAATGTCACACCGACTCAAAGCAGAAATGTGTCGTGAAAGATTCTTTCCAAACCCTTTCCTCAGATTGTAGCTCATATAACTGAACTCAGCGCCCTCTTAAGAGGATGAATTTGAACGCAGCTTAACCTAAAGCTCTGTCTTTTTCCTGTGCAACATAATGTAGATGGGCAGTTTAATTGAGCTGCAACACCCACACACTTTCTCAGTGGCTTGGGGAAATATCTGTCTGAATTGCCTCTTTTTTTTTATTTAATTTAAAATTTAATTTATTTGAATTGCTGAGAAAATATGAAGTGTGGGCAGCAGCTCAGAGGTCTGAAAATTAGGCTAATATGTTCCCTTAAGCTTGAGAAAATTCAGATCATGTTCGGCATTCTTTTAGTGTTATATAATGGTCATAATGGTTTTGAGTCGACCTCGTCTGAATTCCTCTCAGCAGACTCCATGGGACATGGCCTGTTATCCAATACGTTTTAGCCAAAGCTAGCAGCTAAAACTCACACTGACATCTGTGTTGTTTTGAGTGAAATGTTTCAGCAGCCATTGGATGGATTGCTGTGAAGATTCATGATGCTCTTAGGATGAACTGTAGCAACGTTGGTGATCCCTTAACTTTTCATCTAGCGCCACCACCTGGACATAAATTGCACAGTATGTTTGGTTTATGAATACCTGCAAAGCTAGCTAAGGACATTCCCGTTACCTTCATCTGTGTTTTGTGTATTGTGTTAATCAGCAAATGTTAGTGTGCTAATGTGTTAAACTAAGAGCCTGCATATATAATAGACAGTAAACATCACTGTGTTAGCATATTGACGCTGATTTAGCTATAGTTGAAAGAAATGTGACTGAGCACACCTGATGCTACAGCGTTTAGCTGCTATCATAGCTCTACAGAAGTTACTGATTTCGATTTGTGAACTTTTTTGCACATGTTTATTCTGTTATTTTGTTTTAAAGTTTGTTTTAAATCTTATTTTTTAGGTTGTGATCATGAGTGTTATTTAGTTTAGCAACCACTGGAGTGGATGGGAGCTGATGTTGAGCAATAAAAAAAACTGTAAATACCACAATTGATGAAGGTATTTTAAGTGACGTTCTGGGGTTTTCAGACATGAGAAGTGAATTATTTTAGATAGGAATTGATGGTTATCTCTGTTATCTGAATGTATGCATGAGAGACCAATAACTAGGGGAGACAAGTGTGTTTTTAGGCTTAAAACATCTCCGGTAACATTTTGCTCAAGAAAGGGGTCTCACATGACCAGACCTTGACAGCACTGTCAGAGATGGAGAATGAAAATTATGAATGTTTTTGTTTCTTAGTGCTACCTCTGAGGAGGTGGAAAGGTGGCCATTGCACTTCCTTGCTCTCATGGCAACCTGATGCATTTGGAGTCACGGACAGCTGTGCTGAGAAAGGAAGTGGAGATGGAGTAAGCATATCTGAGAATGGTGGCGATTTTCTTTTTTTTTTCCATCAGGAGGCTCACAAATTGAAAGCATCTGAAGGTACTGAAATTTGGATCGTGTTATTGTGCTTCATGCGTTTTCCTGACTTGTTGGAGTGTAGAGGTGTTGTCATCAGGTCAGGCCCCACTCAGAGTGAGACAGAAAGCACATTATGAGATGACAGTGATCTTTTATACCACATAACCTGCCAGAAGGAAAAAAACATGAATCGCTCGTCAACAGGAAACTTTGACTGCTTTCATATCAACACCAATATTTTCACTGGTTTGCTCAAGTGCTGCACACTTGAGTATTTCTATTTCATGACATTGTAGAATTTTTATTTTTTTTTCATATTTAAAGTTACTTTGCAGATCAAGATTTTACATGTAAAACCATTAATGACCTTACAAAAACGTGTATTGTTATGGGTCAAACTACCAAACCACATGTACAACATTAAAAGGCTGCTAAAGCCTTAATGAATCAGTCGTAAAATTACAATAATATGATAAATATGGAGCTCTGAATTGTGAGTACTTTTGATACCCTGTGTACATTTTATTGGGAATACATGTGTTCTTCTTATTGGTACTGGTCCTGATGCTGTTGAGTTTGTGCTGTTCACTATAGCTGCATGGTTTCAATGACACACAGCAGCAGGCAGTGAAACACAAGGAACCAAACTGCACACATCATCTATATATAGAAAGGTCCATTTGAATGCAGTTCATCAGCATCGTTGAGTGATGAAGCCTGATGCTGTGGAACCAGACTCTCTCTGCTTTTTTCTTTATTTTATATGCAAATCACATAGAAGTTCAACGGGGCTGATTACGTCTCACCACCTACTCTTTCTCTGTTTGTCAGTAGCCACCTGTGACGTCTGATTTCTAGCACTAGATGTCCATATACATGCTGTATTTTGTGAGTTTGAATTCACAAAATCCTGTCAAAGTTGACTAAGTCGAACACATAAGTAACTCTTGCTTTTCAGGGGCGTTTGGAGCGACTGGATGATGAGGTCAAGTGCAACTGAAAGAGGTCAAGTCTGCAGAGAGAGAGGAGAAATAAATGAGATTTAATGAGAGAAAGAGAGAGAAATGTAATGCGAGTGAATGTGTGGGACCAGTGGAGTAAAATGGCAAAGTATAATGTGTATCAAAAGAGCAAAAATAAAACTCAGAGACAGCCTTGAAGGTCAGAGATATCACATTCTCTCACACTCTGTGCACCTAAATAGTAGCACTGGTCCTTTATGGCAGATGCAGTTTATAAATAGCTGCTCCAACATAAGAGCTGCAACAACTGCTGGCATTTCTCACCTAAGTTTTAATACAGACTTCATTCTGTGATGAAGGCCTAGCGATTCTACTGCCGCCAGCACAGGTTCCTTCCAGTATTAATGAGGTTACCATCACTACGTGTTTGTACTGATATTTAAGGTTTCCGTGCCAGCAGCTAGCGGGGAAACAGCTCTTCTCAAGGTGATCAGTGGTAGATTGTAATTTCTTCTAGTTTTTTTTGTCTGAGCTCCAGGAACAGCTTGATTGAGTAACATGAACTCCATCCATAGGCACAGAAAACAGTCCTTTTGCCATTTCACAGTTTGAAGGTTAGCAGTCGCTGCCACTGCTCGAACCTTCATAGCTGTTTATCACACTGCTGCACCGTACTACTCACTACTACAACAAATACTGTTACTTCTGCCATAGCTGCTTCTGCAAGCATTATTATGACGTATAAAATTCATTTGGCAGACACTTTACTTTGTGTTTTTAGTACAATTTTGAAGTACTTTACCAGCTTTATTTCTGTTTTTTACTACTTTATTGCCAGATTCACGTGTTGTGCTTTCATCATCACCATGCAAATTTGGCAGCACTAATTACAGGTTTAATTAAAGGTTGTTTTATGCCAAACATATCAGTTTATAAAATATGATGTATTGTGATTGAATAAGAAGAATAGAATAGAACACTTTACATGCAGATACCTTAATGCATTTTTTCCCCATCATTTTTATTTAAATTATGGATAAAATAATCTTTGCCTGCCAGAAGATCTCCAAGTTACTCCTCTAAATAGAAATTCTCTAAAACACACTCAAAACACATGTGCATCAAGACTCCCGGCAATGCATACAGACCATAATACAGACATGGAATTAAATCATCTTTATGCAACATTGGGATTCAAGTATTTTTTTGTATATAAATATTGTTTTTACTGGAAGACTTACTTTAATACACTTTTGAAACGTGTGCTTAGATTTTGAACGCAGGACTTTTATATAACAAGGATTATTTTTTTTCCTTCCACCACTCAAATAAAGTGTATTAATATATCTTCCACCACTGACACCTACCATAATGTATGTGTCTGCGTGTGTTTACTCAGCTCTGACTAAACTAAACCGGACTCTGATGTGTGTGTGTGTGTGTGGGAGGGAAACAGGAGGATACTCGAGGTTGTGTGTGCATGTGTGTGCGTGTGTGTGTATGTGCACATTTGTCATCACTTCCAAGAATACTTTAACAACTGTTCAAAGTGACACAGCAGTGGGTGTGTTGTCTGCACACGCTTGTACTGCATGTGTGTCCCTTTGCTTGTATGCGAGGATCACATCTCTGAAAACCCATCAGCGTGTGTTGTCATGAGGCAGGTTTCTGCTGTGTGTTTAGTCGTGGTAGTAGTGTAAGGGTGGAGTGTGTGTGTGTGTGTGTGTGTGAGGCTGAATTCAGGAGGTCAAGTGTGTGTGTGTGTGTGTGAACAAGAGCGAGCAGGGAGGAGAGAGAGAGAGAGAGAGAGAGTGAGAGCAGAGAGTGTTTCTCTGAGAGCCTGTCAGAGTCTGGTGGCAGCCGGCAGCGAAAACACTAAAATCCCGGCTTTTTCATGGGCTTCAGAGCTTTAGCCTGCTGCTGATTTAACCTCGTATGAGTTAAATAAGATGCCGATTTAAAGGGCGGGAGTAAAGCAAAGAGATGCTGAGAGGACGCTGTTAGACCCGAACCCTGCTTTGTCACAAAACTCCTGAATACATACTGTGTTGTGATGGGGACTGTGAGCGAGTTGTGTGCGTCCAGTTTCCAGGCGTTTCTGTGTCCTTCTGTGCGACCAGGGGCACCTGCTGCGGCCTCAGGTGAGAGTTTGTTTGTTTGTTTGTTTTTGTTTTAAGAAAATGCACTTTTCTGAAATAGAAATGTGTTGTTAAGTGTTTAGTGCGGGCTCGGATGTGGCTGGATAAATGAACAACCTCCGTGCTGAGATGCGACTCCGCTGACATCACAGTTATAATTGAGGGTCTTTGGTGGTTGAACGTCGCGTCGTCTGCGTGACTCTTGATAGGAAAGAAATGAGAGGCAAACACAGCAGAGACGTGGAGAGCAAGACTGACACAAAGTGCTATTAGTGTTCAGTTGCCGTGGTGATTTTTCTCTCCACACACACACACACACACACACACACACACTGTGAGTGCTCTGGAGTGTGTGTGTTTGCATGCGCCATGCTGTGTTTTTGATATTTCTGTGCTCGTGTGCACACAAGTCTGGCAAACTGTGTGCGTTTGCGTGAGATGGTGGGCATGATCCGTGAACATGACGCACGCCCATCATCATCTGGTCCAGGATCCTCCTCTCCGGTGGGCGCCGGGGTGATATAATCTCAGAATCAGAGATCACTTTTGTTGGCACTTATATTTGCACATATAAGGTGATTTGTCTTGGCAGGGATCTCCGTCGCACAGGTGCGTTCATTCAGTCAGGCTCACAGCACTCACACAGGTTATTTCCGTTTGCCTCGCAGCTTCTTTCACGACCTTTCTTTCTATAGCTGGACTTCCCCCTCTGTTTCCTCTTAATTTCCTCTGCTTTCGTCTTCATTATTTCTATGCCTTAAGGCCCCTGGAGCAGTGATTATTTCACAGGTAAACCATTCAGCTTTGAAGCAGAGTTACTCAATAGGCTGTGGTGGTTTTCTTTTCAGTTTCCAAGTATTAAAGAGTTATTATCACCAAGACTAATTCATCGTAATGTGAAACCTCTTCACTTACATGGCAACAAAGACGATTCTGATTCTGATTGTGATTGTCTCACTCATATTCACCAGGTATCTAGTCAGTCAGATAGCTTCGGTTCGCTTTGTCTCAATGTGAAATTTTATTTGTGGTGAAAATGACATTTTGAAAAATGTCACACTGGATGTAAACGCTAAGAAACAGTCTCCATCAAAACTGATCACAGCTTGTTATTAACTACTGTAGAAGAAAAAAGAAAAGTCTTTTGTGTTTGTGTGAGTTGACCCTTTAAACTGTTAAACTGCAGCAGTTCTTCCCTGCCCCTCCTCAGCATATCCTGTTTTTGGTGTGTCCAAACTCCGAATAAAGCACTGATTCAAGCACACAGCTGCAATCCTTTGCCCTCCTTTCCTCTATCCTTCCCTACATCCCCTCCTCTCCCTTCCTCTTTCCCTCACACACAGGACATCTATGTCTGATATCAAACTTATTCTTATTCTTCACGCCCATTTAGATAAATATTACATGCCTGTTATATTCCTCTTGTGCAGGTGGGGAGATATCAAAGTTTTTTTCTTCTCGTTTAGTGGTGTATCCTCTTCCTGCTTGAATGAAGAGAAGATTCTGTCACTTTGCCAAACTTTTCATCACCTAGCAAAAATACACACACACACACACACACACACACACACACCAGGGTGGTACTAAAACTTGTGGAAGTGTAATATTTGCACAGCCCAAAAGACATTAAAACAGTATAAGTATAAAACAAATATATACAGAATTCAGCATGCAAACACGTAAGCACGTTTTTTTCCATTTCATTTCTCCATTTCCCTACACACACACATGCTTTCTGAAACTGCCAAAGAATGAAAACATCAACAAAATTATGAAACGTAAGTCAAAATGACAAGATAGGCTCTCTGAAATGGGATACAATCTCAAAATCCCGTTATTCAGACCTAAAAGTCACATTTTTAACGTATTTTGTCGTAAGTTTTACTTACTTTAAATGCCTTACACTTCATCAGAAGTCTAAGTTCTGATTTTATATTTCATAACTTAAAACTGTGTCATCGGTAGATAGACAGACAGATAGATAGAGTTTCCGCTCTCTGATTGGTTGTTACTGGTAAAGCCACGCCCACGTCATCCTGCCCCAACACCGGCTGTCTCTCTCCACGGACAGTTGTCATTAACTGCCCTAACGGTAACACAGAGAGAAAATACAGATTCCTTTCGAGCTCCAAAGTTACTTTAAAGTGAAGAAAATTAGCTCCGCTCTCTAAGCCAACTTTGACCGACAGCACGAACATGGTTTTGAAGTCGGAAGACGGAGTTGGTAAGTTGGCTGACCCCGCTGTAACGCAGGTTACAGGGAGCAGGGCTAAACTAGAGGCTAACCTGGTTAGCTAGCTAACTAGCAACTAGCGTAACTTTATCGAACGACAGTGAGCATGTAGCTGCGAAATGTCTGAAGAAGTACCAGCCAGTCTGACGTGTCTGGGCATTTAATTCCTTTAGCAGAGCGAAAGCAACAAGTACTCATGTAAGAGATTTTTTAAAGCTCTTTGGCACTTCTTATTAACTTGCACAAGGGATCCATTATTATTAATCTGTACTGATGCCAGACCTCATGGGGGATATTGTGAAGCACTGTATAGTACGCCTGTCTATAAACACCATCAATGCACTCTTGTATTGGTTGGAAATGAAGGAATTACCCTAAAATATACCGGGCCTTTTTAGACTACTTGTCTTGGTGGCATTTTTCTGCTCATTTTCCCCAACTTGTGGCCATAATGTGTCTGGAAATGGTGGTGATAGCAGGACAAATGGAGGATGTGCCACAAAAGGACAACAGTTGACACAGATTGTAAATAAATCGTCTTCACTAATGCACTAGTCTTTCCTCCGATACATTTAGCCATTATTATAGGGTGTGCTTGAAAGTTGGGTATATTATTCTGTCTGGAGTGCAAAAACTGACAAAGTAGATGGCCACATGTGCTTTAAAATAAGATATTTAATTCTGCACCCCCCTTACCAAAAGATACTGTGCTTAAAATGACTTCTTCACCCTGAGAGAGAGGGAGCAAGTGAGGTTGTCCAAAATTTCATCACTTCTTTTCTCTGCCACTTGAGCATGTTTTTCTTTTCCGTCTCAGGGCACATTTTGTTCTCCCTGGTTGTCGTCCTGCTGCTGTATTTGTTTCTTTCGAGCCTAAAGGCTGTGTGAATACAATCAGTCACCAGGGAGTTTACCATAACTGCAGGATTATATCACTTTGTTGTGCTTGTTCTCCTCAGGCCCGGCGGCACTGAAACAGACAATTATGGCATTGTGAAAACAGAAATGGACAATTATTGCCATATGAACAGTGCCAGACTCTCTTTCTAAAAACACAGATATTTTTCTAGTCATAACCAAACTGCTTTGCCTTGGGTGCTGGGTCAGCTGCCAACCTGTGGGTGAAATAATGAGACGAACCAATGTGTGAGCTGTTGTTGGTGTACGACTGATTTAATTCTGCCACAACGGAGCTGTTGTTCAGTAATTTGTTATTTGTCACAGTTTGGTTGTTGCTTGTATCCAGGAGAGGTGAGTCAACCTCCTGTCTGCTCGCTCCTCATTTCTTTCAAAAACTGTTCTGAACACACATGCAAAACTTCACCTCGCCTTCTTTCTCTCTCGGACACCAGTGTCCACGTGGGGGAGCCTGTGTTTGATGCTATGCTCACTGAGGGAGGGAGGGAGGGAGGAGTCAAGATGGACAGGGGGGATGGAAGGAGTGGGGCAGAGATGAGAGTTCAAGGGTTTTCCCCTCACACACACACACACACACTTGTCCTCATCCTCATTTAGCTCCTCTCTCCCCTCTGTTGAGTGCCTGAGGATTTAGAAGCAGGGAGGTTGGACTAGAGGACCACAGGATTGGGATTGGAGGGCTCAGGCAGGACCAGATTATTGCTGTGCTGCAGGAGACATCATATTGGACTGCAGGATACAGATTGTTTTGTACTGGAACTGGTGACCAAGTTACACTTGTGGACTCTGGACCTGTAAAAATAACTGGAGTAAGAGTCAAACTGCAAAATACCGAAAGCGGCGTGTTTTCTGCTGTGCTGAAAGTAGCAGGACCACTGGGACGGGCGGTGAAGTCACGCAGCATACAGCAGCTTTCTCTGGTAGGAACCTCAGGATTATGACACAAATGTGTAGGTGTTCAGTGCGTCATCATAACTTCTGCATTGGCGCTGTTTTGCAGAAACTTATCTGAATGAGTGTGTGTATGCGTGTGTGTTGTCACGTCTTCCTCAGAAAGCTCACGAGAGCGGGAAACCCAGCCAGAGCGTACGTGCGGTTTGGTTTTTGATGCTCACATCATTGTGTCTTCAGAGGATATGAGGTGTTGCGTAACCCGCTGAGTAAAGAGTGGAAGGACAGAGAGTGAACTTTAGGTCTGGTGATGTTGTTTGTCCATAGCAGCTGGTCATTAGGGCATTTCTATGGCAAAGTGTCCTATTACTTACCAGCACAAAACACACAACCTCAAGACTATGCCGAGCAGCTGGTGGAAGGTGCTTGTTGTTATTTACGTCAGATTATATGTGGGGTTTTTTTTGTTTGAGAGGAGGATCATATGACAGAGTTTCATAAGCCTTCATAAATCCACTTGCTCTTAATTCATATCTTAACAAAAAGCCAGACAGGAAGTGAGTGTGAATACCATTTTCATTACCCTTCAGCTCACAATAGTGTTATTCTTGTCCTCAGGTTTATATTAAGAGCTACTCTGGCCTACTTAAACCTCCCTCTGTGGGCGAGGGGTATATGTGGTTATGTATGCATGTATGTCACTGTCTGTGTGTTGGCAATATGTAAACACTATCCAAAAGTATCCAAGACTATGGCACCTGTCACGCCTTCTTGGACTTCGCTTAATTTGACTTGTACATCGTCAGAGGTGTCTGCATGTCCAGAGTAAAAAACCTTAACTCAAGGACCTCTTATTAGCCTTTTCTGAAGAGTTCAACCTCATCTAATTTTTTTTAGTGGATGGACTTACGATGTGAGTTATTACAATGATTAAGCGGTTGATTTACGAGTGATGGAAAATTAGTTAATAGTTACGGTTATTCTTTAAGCAAAAGTTGCTTCTCACAAGCGAATATTTGTTGGTTTTTGTGTTTCTATGCTAATAAACTCGGGTTTTCTTAGTCGATTACAGCAAATGTTTTAGATCAGATTAGATTCAACTTACATTACATGTACAGGTACAGGGCAACGAAATGCAGTTTGCCATCTAACCAGAAGTGCAAGAGCAGCAAATGCAGATGTAATGAATAATTAACAGTATGTACATGTTATTTCAATAATTTACAAGTGATTTACAGATTGGGTACTATGAACATATTATACAGATATGTGCAGGATATGTGCAGTAAATGCGGTAGACTAAGATTAAAATCACCCGCAACAACAAATACCGCCTCTGGGTGAGCGGTCTGTTGTTTGCTAATAGCGGCATGAAGTTCGTTCATTGCAAGCTTGTTAACCATACGATTAATTGATTAATCAAGAAAATGATAGTCAGCTTAATTGTTGAAAAAATAGTTAATTACATCCATCTATATGAGCTCATTCACAGGTAGCCCCTATAAACTCCACCCTCTGTTTTAGAAGTTGTACAATAATAACAATGATAGTAATAATAGTAATGTTAATTCATGTTTATTTTTTTAATGGTTTGAGATTGAGGTGAAATTAGTCGGCTGTTCTTTGCTGGTTCTGAGGTTGACAGTGAGTAACTTGGTCATGATGGCAAAGTGAAATTACAGTAAGTGTTTATTAGAATCCTCAGCATGACTCCTCTAATGAGGCAGACAGGCGGCGGCAGCAGCAGCACAGCTTGATGTGTCCTCTGTGGCTCCTTGTTACTTGGCGAAAATTGTGCCTTTTCTTCACATGTGCCACCTGCTAAGCATATTTTTTATGCCCCAGAAAGTAGCCACTGCAGAGTCTTTATGATGAAGCACTGAGAGTAACAGCAGTTATTCAGCAGAGCAGAGGAGTGATGTCTGAAGCTCTTTAGATATTAAACATGAAATATGCAGATGAGCGCAGTAACTGGAAATGACTCGTTCTCTTTCCTTGTTTTCTCTCGCTCAGGTTTTCTTGAGCAAAACCACAAGTGAGCGGCTGTCAGATCCACATTTCCCTCCTTACCTTATCGTTCCTCTGCAGATGTCGTGTGTGTCTGTGAGCACATGAACTTCTGTTCTATCACATCACACAGAGCTCATGTACAGTTAACAGTCAGTATATGTAAGGCATCATTTGAGCTTTTGTTTGAATGACAGCTACATCATTTCCTCCACCTCCATGTTGTTTTAAAACCCATGTGGTTCATCTTTTTTTCCTCCCCAACAGGTCTTCTTATACACAACTTGTATGTATGTGAAAAGTTTGTTTGTTATACAGCCCAAAAAAATATCAGTTCAATATTGCGAGACAAATTTTCATTGCAATTTTTAATTTGTTGTTACGCGGTTTGTGCAGTGCATCATGGTGGAGATAATCTGCCTCTTTGTGTCGCATCCTTTTCGCTTGAAATTGTGAAGTGAGTGCTGAAACAATGTCCTGTATTGTTTAGTTAACTCAGTGCTGATAATTTTTCGCTCGTAGGTTTCTCCCATTCGTTTCAGTTCAGTGTCTCCTACACCTACAGGTTTCCTCTCAGCAATCAGAGAGGGAGACAACATTCCCACCTAAATGCAAGACTCTCCTGTACACAGTTATTCAAGTGTGAAGTTAGGTCAAAAGAAGTCTCTTAATACATTTTGACAACACATTTCAGTGTTTTAAATTTCATGCTTTCTGCTTTGTTCCACCAAGCCTGAATGTTGTAGGAGGGAACTACAATGTAAAATGGAGCAAATGCTTATTTTTGTTATTATTTCTTAATCCTGACTGAATTGTTGGCTGTGATATGAAGACCAGAAGTCATCTTATGTCAGCTTGTGTGTCTGTGTGTGTGTGTGTGTGTACGCTGGGGGGTTATTTGATGGATCAAAGATTGTGTTGCCATAGTGACCGAGAGCAGTGGGAATGTCAGGTCTCTTGCCTTCCTGTGTGTGAGAGAGAGAATATTTGATCTTTATATCTGAGCTCTACATGCACCTCTCTCCTCAGTGCCTGATGACCTCAGTCCAGAGGAGAAACAGGAGCTGGAAAGCATCCGCCGCAGAAAACAAGAGCTGCTGCACGACATACAAGTAACGGCACACACTCACACATTTTTCACAGCTTTAATCAATTTGTTGAACTTTAAAACAAGCTGAAGTCATCTGGAGTTCAGCTTCCTGGCCCTGCTGTTGCTGGGACAAAATGTTTTCTCAGTAGGGCAGCCATGAAAGGAAGTTTGTCTTAGTCCCTAAAGTTCTCAATCTTTGCAAAATATACTCAGAAATGCATCTGAGGTTGGGCTGTCTAAGTTAGACAAATCAAATTGACATCAGGATCAAACTCCCTGGTGTTTCTCTGTTGAGCTGCCGTGGAAGGAACAAAAAAACACTAACAAAAGATCTCCACTTCATTTGTCTAACTTCACTTATTTAATAAATCTTTGCTCAGAATGAGGACCGTGCCCCATCACTTCCACTGAGACCCTGTTTACATGTTCATGCAGGCACCCGTCAGAGGTTTTAGGTTTTTAAGTTGACCTGTCCTAAAAACCATTTGAAGTGTGTTGTTTACTTCTGTGTTCTCTTTGTCTCGACATCACATTGTTCAGGTTGCTCATTCTTCTCTCTGCGTCCTTGAGTAGATTTTGTATGCCCATGTCTAGACCAGTGTACCGAGGGAGGTGTGTGTGTGTGTGTAGATATGTGTGGGTGGAGGCTGGGGGGAGGCTGGGGGGCACAGGCATATGAGCGCCGGAGCGTTACTGTATGTGTTCACGATAGATGATGGTCTTTGTGTGGGGTGCACGTGTTCGTGGGGGTGGACCTCATGTATATGCGTGTGTCCTCTAGCTGTCTCTGCCCCGGGGGGGAACAGGTTCACCCCCACCTCAGCCCCCCCCCTTAAATACATTAGCAGTGCTGTCTCTGTGAGCTCTTTATCTGGTACATTTGTTTTGCAAAAATTCTGGATGAATAAATGTTAAAGTTTGAATAAAATAGCCAGAACATTTTAAATAAAATGTGTTTCAGCTAACGACTGACTGACAGGAAAAAACAACCATGAAATATTTTACTCATGGATTAATTATTTAAGTAATAAAAATCGCCCAAATTCCCTTATTTCAGAAGAGGATTTTCTGTTTTTCTTTGTCTTATTTGATAATAAGGTGAATATCTCGGACTGTTAGTAGAGCAATTTGATTCCATCAGCATACGCTTTAGAAACTTGTGATATAACAGATAGCCCTAAACACCAAACATGTAAAACATTAGATGTTTTACATTAATTAGAAAAGTAAATGATCATTTCCACTGCAGCTCAGCACAGAAACACTGCAAAAACAAGGAAAACTAAGACCAAAAGAAAGGTAACTTTAACAGCTTCAGCTGAGCTTCGGCATTCTTTGTTTTTGCACAAAAGGACGACTGTGGGTTTTGCCCTCCACATCGCATCACGTTGGAGTCATGCATTACAAACAGATCTCTTCATGGCCTTTACGACTGCATCGGCCGTTAACTTTTTCAACAAACATATGTGCATATGAGTATTGTTTTAACACAAACTCAAACCCGTCCTTCTTCTTAAGGGTTAGGGTTTTAGGGCCTTGTGATGCCATAAAGGCCGCTTCACAAGGTTTTCCACCCTGACAACAATGCAGTTTCTGAGGTGAAGTACTGAACATAAAAATACTGGAATGAGCCTTTAAAGAGATCACTTCTCCATGGTTTTGGTACGATGCTGAGTGAGATGGAAACCGTTTGTATTCCTCATTTGTCACCAAACCAGTAAGATTCAATCAGGCATTTGAAAGGGCTGACACTTGATGAAATGTTAGCAAACCCCATCCCACCGAAATCCTGCGTCCAAAACACACACACAAAGAAAAACACAAACGTGGCCTCTGGGCAGCGACGCTGCGCGAAGAGATTGATGGAGTTTATTACAGAGGGTGACTCCCGTTTGGCGTTTCTCTCCCCTAAGCCCCACCCTGTCTTACCCCTTTGGGGTGATGGGTAATGAGCTGTGAAATATCCCAGTAATGGAGACAGAGGACGCTGTTCGTTTGTAAGGGGGTGTGACCGTGAAACCATTTACCTGGTTTACCTGGTTTTTACACATGTACACACACTCACTGATAGCTGCAGATGATTATAGCTCTAATCTGAGACACCGGCCTCGCTTGCTTCTTTCTCTTCTATATTTATCTTACTTCATTATCTTTTCTGCTGGCCTCAGTGTTTCTCCATCTGTTTCTGTCATTGCTTCTTTCTTGCCGTAACCTCTGAGCTGAACAAGCAGCTCTGCTAAGCCAGTCAAAGTCTTTGATCCTGCGTTTTCCCACCTCCCCACCAGTGTGCCTCTCAAACGGTCCTGGGAGGGAGTCAGGGTGGGAGGGGGCAGCGAGCTGATAAATCTGGGTCAGCACAGGGGAGAGGAGGAGCAGGGAGAGGGAAGCAGGGCTATGGTGGTCGGCATTGACCCCAGAACAGGTGCTACAGCTCCCAGAGAGGATTTTCTGCAAATGGCGGCTGTTCCACATAACTCCTGCCGAGAGGAAGAATGAGTCTGTCTGAGGAGGAGTGAATCACGTCTGCGCTTTTAGGGGTTTTCTGGGTCGGGTCTTCAGTAAGAAGTGCTTGTCTGGATGTGTTGGTCACTGACATGTATCTGGAACAGATGAACATGTGTAATGCATTGTGCTGTCGCTGAGATCCAAGCATTGCCATTGGTTTATGTGAAGGGTGAGACATCATAAGAGTAACACATGTGTATGTATGATGCCGTTTCCTCCTTTCTGTTTCATCACTCTCTCTCTCTCTCTCTCTCACTGTCTGCTCTCAGAGACTGAAGGATGAGATAGCAGAAGTGACCAATGAGATTGAAAACCTGGGCCTGACTGAAGAGAGGTAAAGTATCTCTTCACAGCTGTTACTGTGCCTGTGTGTGGGCAGCTGTGGTCCACTCAGCCTTTGTTTTAATGGAAGTGCATTCATGGGGAAAGACAGAAAATGACGAGGAAAATCTGAAGAGATCAGATATTTGGTGTAACGTTCATTTATTTGTTTCATTGTTTCCCGTGGATGTTAGGCAGTAAATATTCTTACCAAAAGGTCCACTTGCTTAGCTGTTCTGGGAGCTTCCAGCCAGACTGAACGCTTCGCCTTCTTCAGCTGAAGGAGGTCGTGGGATGTGATACGTGTCCCTAAGGGCGCAATGATATAATATAGACAAAAGCAACAAATGCTCACGTTTGAGAAGCTAAGACAGGAATGTTTTGGATTTGTGTTTAGTTCTGTTCTTTTGCATGTGGTTTTAGGAAAAGTATGCAGAGGAATAAACAGATGGCCATGGGCCGAAAGAAGTTCAACATGGACCCCAAGAAGGTGGGAATAAATCCACGTTGATCTCTTCCTTCCTTCATGTAACAGATTAGTGCAGGGCTGTAACTAGCAAGTATGTTCACTGTTGATCAATCTGCTCATTGTTTAGATTTTTATTATTTTCTGAGGCTTTATACACCAAATGATTTCAGAGAAGCGTCTTTTGTCTTGCCAATAGCCCCAAACCTGAGGATACTCAGTTCACAGTGACTAATTCAGAAAGAGAAAATCTAGTTTTGATTAACTGATTCATGGAGAAAACTAATTTTTAAAAAAATCATTTCTTTCTGATCTTTTGATTGTGATGTTGAGTCTGTTTGTATTTGTAGCGTGTGATGTGAGTTGTGTGTTCTGACGTTCTCCCTCAGGGCATTCGCTTCTTGATCGACAGCTCCCTCCTGAAGAACACCAGTGACGACATCGCCAAGTTTCTCTACAAGGGTGAAGGGCTTAACAAGACGGCTATTGGCGACTACCTCGGGGAGCGGTAAGTGATGCTTATGACGTTTCCCCAAACTGCAGGTCGTGAACAACTGAAGCAGCTAAATGGAATTGAGCCATAATTTATTTATTTATTATTTATTTACTCTGCATAAATATGAGCTCTTGTTGGATGAGATGTGTTGAAAAGTCATTATGAGCTGAACAGGGCCACATTCAGTTCCTGATCTTGTTCTTTGTTCTGTTTACCCCCTCCATCCCCACCCTAATGTGGGTGTATGCGTTTGTGTGGGATGGCGTGTGACGTGCAGAGATGAATTCAACGTCAAGGTGCTGCACGCCTTCCTGGATTTACACGAGTTCACAGACCTGAACCTGGTTCAGGCTCTCAGGCAGTTCCTGTGGAGCTTCAGGCTGCCCGGCGAGGCTCAGAAGATCGACCGCATGATGGAGGCGTTCGCCCAGAGATACTGTCGCTGTAACCCAGGAGTGTTTCAGAGCACAGGTACGTACATGTGTTCAGGGAAGAGGAGGAGACACCAGTGTCATGGCAGCCAGAAATTTAAAAAAAAAACAGTCACAGTTTATTGAACTTCACTCACTGCTTAAACAATCCTTCCCACAAAGGTCCTTTGTGGTGGTGAAGTCCTGAGGATGTACACACTCACACGCACTTTGTCTCGTTTCACAGATACGTGTTACGTGTTGTCGTTCGCTGTGATCATGTTGAACACCAGTCTACACAACCCCAACGTGAAGGACAAACCCTCCGTTCAGAGATTCACAGCCATGAACAGAGGCATCAACGACGGAGGAGACCTGCCGGAGGAGCTGCTGCGGGTGAGAGACGTGAACTATGAAAGAGTTGGCAGCCTTGACATTTTACATTTCACATTTTATACAAATGTCTTTACTCTGTGCTGTTTCTTTTTTAAACAGGAAATATCCTGCATATATTCATGTTCATATGCAGCCCACTTATTCTCTGTCTCGTCGTATCTGTAGAACCTGTACGACAGCATCAAAAATGAACCCTTTAAGATCCCAGAGGACGATGGGAACGACCTCACACACACCTTCTTCAACCCCGACAGGGAAGGTTGGCTGCTGAAACTCGGTATGTGCAGCCACAGTGCGAGTTGGATTATTTCAATTTGATCACTCAGTCTGTATTAGTCAGTTCTGTTGTGTGAGCTGCAGGTCCCTCTAGTGGGCTGGATGTGTAATAGCACCAGGACAGACTTTTATTGAGAAGTATTGTTTGTAATACTCCTTTGTTGACATTCTTCTTGTTTGTTTGTGTTCCATGGGTTATGACATCAGGAGGTATGTACTCACCTCTCCCTCGCCAGCTTTAATGCTCTGCTTTGCTTCTGAGCTGCTGTCCCTCCCCTCCCCTCCTCCTCCCCCGCATTTTTTATTCACATTGTCTGTGTGCATTCAGCTTCACTTATTTGATTCAGAACAAATCAGTCTAATTTCACCCTGCGCTGTATGCTGTTTCGTCCCAATGTGAAAAGAATAAAGTTGTTTCACATCCGTTTCTAACTGCTGGACAAGTTTTAACCTCAGCTTTTGCCATCAGCAGGCCCATTTAACCTGCTGATTTGTGCCATCGGTGTTGCTTCAGAGTGTCGCTGTTGTCGTATAAAGTCCAATAACTAGTGTATCTTCTGTCTTTACTGAAGTCATAGCTCACCTGTGATGTCTCCTCAGGTGGACGAGTTAAGACCTGGAAGAGACGCTGGTTTATTCTCACAGATAACTGCCTCTACTACTTTGAATACACGACAGTAAGTGTTTCCTGTTTGGCTATATTTCAGAATAAGAGAAGAGGTATGTGCTAAAATACTTAATTAATACTTAACTAATTTCTCTCTCACTGCACTTTATTTTCACTACAAGGATAAGGAACCCAGGGGAATTATCCCACTGGAGAATCTGAGTATCAGAGAAGTTGACGACTCCAAGAAGCCGGTAAGCTCTTTCTTCTCGTATTTCTCTCTTTAGCTTAGTGTTAGTGTTATGTCAGAAAACGGGGCTAGAAATGGCTGATTCTGATAAGTACATCCAAAATTTTCTAAAACCGAAGCCATAGTAAGAAACTGCTTGATCTTAGAAAGAAAATGGCAGCGTAAATACCTGTAGAAAGTTAGAATGGAAATTAAATAGTATTTTCATGATACCTAAACTATGCCACATTCATTTCAAGTGAGATGTTGACCTTCTGTCATCAGGAAATCTTTACATTTTCTCCAAACACAAAGCGCAGAAACTCATTTGGATTTTTTTGCATTTTTCTAATGTTTCCAGTTTGACATAAATTCCTGACTCATTTTGTTTGTTCTGCTGTCTCCCAGAACTGCTTTGAGCTCTTCATCCCGGACCACAAAGATCAGGTGATCAAAGCCTGCAAGACTGAGGCCGACGGCCGCGTCGTCGAGGGAAACCACACTTTTTACAGAATCTCCGCCCCCACCGCAGAGGAGAAGGACGAATGGATCAACAGCATCAAGTGAGCCACATTAAAAGTCTCTGCCCCCTGAAGATGATCAATGTGATGATGATGATGATGATGATTTCCTGGAAGTCTTATTATCTAACCCTCCTTCATCTTCCACCTGCAGAGCTGCCATCAGTAAAGACCCATTCTACGAGATGCTGGCTTCTCGGAAGAAGAAGGTCTCATCTCTGAAGGGGCTTTAGAGGATTGAACTTTGAAACAAGCTTTGACTTGATACAGCATCAGACTGGACGTGAACCTGAACCTGCTGCTGCAGTGACTCCTGGACCTACCACAGAGGATTCAAGCTTTTAAAGAAGCTCGTCCTTTGTCGTCATCAGTACTGACAACCTGTTCCCTGCAGGTTTGACCTTACGTTGAAAACTTAATTTCCCATCTAGAGATGAAATGATTCACTCGCAGAGCTCTTTTTTTAAATAGTCAAACATCTCCTTTTGAACACTGCCCTCCTGTGATGATGCTGTGCTGGTTCAGCCTCCCACTCCTCTTAAAATATGTCTGATTCACTTCAGACTCACTGTCTGTATTACAGCCGATGAATGAATCACGTCTTACATTATTGTGATTAACATAAATTTAAAACGGCAAAGTGGGCCTTTTACGCATAAATGATCAACCGTTACATAAATCGCTCTGAGTTTGGCCGTATGCTGGAGTTTTTAAATCTGGAGTCTGTTGTGCTGGCACACCAGTAGTCATGTGTGTGTCAACCAGCAAAGATCGCCGATAGCAACCGTAGTGATGGAGCGGTTGAGTCTATGGCATCAACAGCACAGCAGTTGGCAGTGCTAATGTAATGACTCTCGCTGCCAGAGGGGGGAGACAAAGTTCCACATTGCAGGTTTAAGGAGAGTCTAAAACACTTTTAGTTAGTTTACAAACAGTCTCTTCTTTGATTGGTTGAGGTCTGTTTTCCAGACCTCTACTAAAGCGCTTAATGTCCACTGGAAAACAAATCAAGTGCAGGACTGATCTTGTCTGGGATGCTGGACTTCATATTTAAGTCTGATTTTCCATAAAAATTCTTTTTTTTTTGTTTCCCAGCCTGTTTCCTTATTGCTGTTGGTCTTTCGTCAAAGCACTGTTAATGGAAATGAAGGTAATGCATAAACAGCTAAATATTTATTTATCCACATTTCTTGTAATTTATTGTTTTCTGTTTTGTCTCATTAAAAGTTTGCAAATCAGTATTAAATTTGGGTTTTTTTCTGTTCATTTAACTAAAGTGAAGTAGGTAAATCAGAGTTGGGAAATTATTACTTTGATAATTTAGACAAAAAAAAGTGAAATAACTAAGTATCAGTTGAAAATGTTATAGTTTTGTGAGGTATTAGTTTCTGCCCTCATCGTCTCTCACCAGACTTGTTCTAGAAAACAAATCTGGATTTGGGTCAAGCTTGAAGGTTCATTCTTGTCCTTGAAAACAGTTTGACATAACAACTTTCAAGCTTGAGAAACATCTTGTCAGTCGACCTTGTGATGAAGACATGTTTGTCAGACCAGACTGAGGTTGTTTGAATTAAGAAGAACATCTTAAGACTTGAAATACTGACACACAAATAAAAATAATATGACATTGAGGTGCTCTTCTAGCTTAACCCTGCAGCTGCAACAACTCGAGCGTTGAATAGTAGCACACCATCAGCATTTTCCCCACACAGTATTTCCTGCTCCTCTTATCTGGTCATGCCATGTTTGGAGTAGCAGTCACGCTTTTGTCTTGACGGTTTTAACTTGTTACTTCAATAAGGAGATTAAAGATTTAGCAACAGGGCTGAGTGGGGAGATTCCGTGTCCTGCAAAGAAACGTGTGGTTTTAACAGCCAAACAGTATGAACTGCGGAGGAACCTGGGCGAAATTTACGGAATTACATTCGTGACACATTTCTGACCATGCAAAAATACATTTTGCAAGCACACAACTTGTATTTTGAGGAAGAATTAAAATTGTGTGCACAAAACGTATGGTTGAGCTGACAAAAATTGATTCTGTGCTCAAAAATTATCTTCCAGACCGAGGGAAAGTTGCACTGCGAGCAGCAGGAGGTAGATACTTTTTGTGTGCTTGCAAAATGTATTTTTGTGCGCCAAAAATTTCCCTTTGCGAGCTCAGAAATGTGGCATGAATATAATTCCCTAGAAAGTCAGCAGGCTGAAGGTATCAGCTCACTGTACACCCCCTGCTGAGCGCCAACCAGCAGACAGACTCAGTTAGCAAACAGCTGGTTAACAAAGTGGAGCAGTAGGTAGCTAAAGAATCACATACTTGCCTCAGGAGTTGGTGGAGACCAAAAACAGAGCTGGAAGAGAGTGCAGACTGGACTCCCATTCACCTGGTGGACAGAAACATGATTCCAAACGAATGAGGGTTTTGCTCCGTAACTGCCAGATGTGTAAATAAGAACTGCGTTTTCCGTATCCACCTCATAAGGTGACGTCACCATCTTTCCATGACCCTGAAGTAGTCATAAAATACATAACTGCAGGTTCAATAAAACTTACTTGTGTTTCATAAATATTTCTCGGTATCAGCAGACTATAACCTCGTCATTCTCAGAAGCCTTCCCACTCTGGTCTCTACCTGCTAGGTACAACGGCTTTTTACTGAAAACAGCTGCCTGTTGGCATTGATTGTGTTTTTTTTCTTTTAGCGTGACATCAAAACAATTGAGCTATCCTTTTATTTTCAAAATAAAATATTGTCTTCACGTGTTGCTGTGACACCAGGGGTAAAAATCACCCTCTGCTCCAAAACAAAAAAGGTCACACATTTTAAGTCTTTTTAAAAACTCGCCACGTCGCCTTTTAATTTACAAATATAATAGCACGAAGACACTGTACAGTTAGCTTCAATGACTGCTGTAGACAGAGCTGTAAACTCACTGCAAGAACTCATAAAAACTCATTAAGGCTCCTCGAGGGATCGCAATTCTTCACCACACCCGTCTGTTCACCATCACAGTCTTCATTACATCAGAGACGTTCACTGATGAAGTCTATTGCTATGCATGCAACACACGCCTGCAGAGATGTATGCGCTGTAGTACAAGTGGTCTTTTGAAATGCTTGTTGTTTGTGATGCTAAGAAACCAGAAATCCACAGTGCGATGACGCTGAGTGTTAATATAACAATAATCCAACAGAGGAACAGAAATACAGATAAACCACAGCATCTGGGGTTTAAATAAAAAAAAAATAAAGAGAGTCCCTGAATGCACCACATCCATCTGCTCCTGTGTGTGTGTGTGTGTGTGTGTGTGTGTGTGTGTGTGTGTGTGTGTGAGAGAGAGAGTCACTTCCTGGGACACACTGGTGTGTGACTCCCAATGTCCTCGAGTGTGTCCGACTGTCCCGTCCACAGGAGCATACCGACCACCACCGAGACCACCAGCCTCAGGACCCGGGAAAACAGCTGCCCGCCTGCCTCCTGTTCAAAACACAAACCCAACAGAAACATGTTCAGTAATTTATGGAGTCTCCGTGTCCTAAAACGTCTGGTCCATTACTATCAGGAAGGACTTGATGCGAAGGCTGAAAGATATGCTCGGAGTCCTGTTCAGTGTCAGTTTGTGTCTCGGAAAACCGTCATGTCAGTTTTATTTCTACAGCCCAATGTCACAAATTAACTTCAAGGGGCACGCAAGTACAAGTGCAGGATGTTCCCTTTATCCTTCACTTGTACATATAAAATATACAATATACGTAGAAATATACAGACGTTTACTGCTGTTGATGGATCTAAAAAGGGCCAGTTAGCCGCGTGAAACCGCAATGGGAAGTCCCAGTTTCACCACTAGAGGGCAGGCAGGCCTGTCCCAAACCAGGGGCCATCAGGATCATCATGCTGTAACACTGAGGTGAGGTCAACGTGAAGGTGAGGGGAGCCTGGAGAGGCTCCAACCTGTTGTCACGAGTTTCTAACAATAGACCTGTGCTGCCCTGCTGATAAGGACGGTGTAAGGCTATTGTTGGGAAGGCTGCCTTTTGTTTTTTCCGCTCTCAGGCAAAAAAAAAAGAGAAGAAATAAAGAGGTAAGGGGTAAAGTACACAGATTACACACAAACTGCTCTGTAAACGACATGCAGGCAGCTGCAGGTGGTTTTGTGTGTATATATATATATATATATATATATATATATTTTCTGTTTTTGCTTCTCTTACTGTGCTGGTAAAAAAGCAGAAAAACATGAAAAATACTGCATAAATTGTCACACAAATGCAAAATAACTGTGGAATAAAATGGCCAAAAGAAATTTGTTTGGTTTTGTGAATCTGCATTTTAAAGTAGTCGATACACAAGAATCCAATAGTGAACGTTTTGCTATGTGGAATAAAATTAAACACTAATCAGAAATGAGCCTTAAATGAAATCCACCGTGCTCGCGGACAGGAAGCTGTTTGTTTGGACAGACTGCAGCAGGTTAAAGCGATTAAAGACCATCCTGACACTGAAGAGTCTTTCCTGTTCTCGTCTAAATCCGCCGAACGCAGCTGCTTCTCTCTTTGCGTCATTGTGCCAGTAACCCGAGGATTTCGTCAAGTCTTTTCAGCATTTTCAAACAATAGGCCTGACAGTCCTCCCGGTCACATCGTTGTCTGAGAGGCGGTTTCACATCATCTGAGTGCATATTTTTGAAGCATACTGTAAGTGCTGAAAGGTGATCTATTTACGACCTTTTCCTTCTGGCAGCAGATCACTCAAGTTTTTTTTTTCTTTCCTTTCCTTGACTTGCTGTCCAGGTAGCGATAATACAATAAGACACCACCCAGTTACCGTCATCATCGTAAAGCCTGTGACATTTCCTCTTCTGAGAATCAAACAAAAAAAAACAGTCTGAGTGTCTTTCCCTCAATCTCGTGCTGTGATCTCAGCAGGTTTCTCTGGCTAACTTGAGTTTAACATATTCTCTCTTCTGAATGTGTAGCTTCCCTGCACTCTCCCCTATTTTTAAACATTTTCACACACACACACAAAAAAAAAACCCAACAAAAACCTTTGGAATCTGAAATCTTCACCACTGACCCCGTTTTCAGGGTTGACGAGTCCTCTGACTCCACCTCGCCAAGTCCTGACAGGACTCCCGGTAACACACACCACAGTGTCAGATCATCGCCATAACACCGCGCTGACTCACTTCTTGACAGGAGTGAATCAGCCGACATGCTGTCCCCGCTCTCACTCTGCTGATTTGGGCTGCTGGGAAGGCGAGGACGGGACCTGCGATTTGGGACTCGCCACGATGACTGCAGGCATTTCTAAGAAGCCACAGCCCGTTTTACTGTGTCTGTGTGTGTGTGTGTGTGTGTGTTTCAGCACAGTATGTTCAGAGTTGTATTTTGTCTACTAGGCAAAAATCACACACAAACTCTGGATTTAAAAAAAGGGGAAACAACAGAAAAACATGTTTTAAAAAAAAATTCTGCTGTGTTACAACTTGGGTCTTAGTTTTATGGTTTGGCCTTCGGTTTTATTGGTCACAATAACGTTAAGAGAAATTTGATTTGACTCTTTGTTCTCATAGCAGAGAAAATGATTTTGATCATTTTCAAAGCAAAAACGTCAAACATTTACGGCTTCCAGAATCTCGAATGTGACGAGTTGCTGTCTTTTGTTAAACACAACTGTGATCTGAATATCTTTGGGTCTTGGATGGTTTTACAGGCTGATTATTGGCAGATATTCAGCATTTTCAGATTATAAGCATCACTGTTTTCTCTTGTGCGTGTTACCATCTCAGAAGAAATTCTTGATGAAGGGCGTGACCAGCTTGACCCACAGCTGGACGTAGCGGTCCGGCTGCTCAAACGTAGAGCTGGACACCTCAGTGGACCGCTGGTACAACATCTCCTGCTCCTGGAAGTTAAAACACAGGTGTGTACTATTCAGTAAAGAGTTACACAATCATTCATCATCATCATCATCATCATTTCTGGCTGTGGTCAAAGGAAAAAAAAAAAAAAAAAGGGCAGACCTCCTGCAGCTGGCTCTGCAATTCCTCATTCTCAGTTACAATGGCAATCTGGGCCTCCAGGTCACGGTGAACCGAGCGGTAACCAAAATTAGGGGAGCCAATTAGAGTGAGGCAAGGCCGATCCTGCCCCCGGAGGTAATACCACAGACCTGTAGGAGAGGAAAAGTGGAGTGAACCACTGAGGAGGTAATGCTTCAGAGAGCCGCTTCCAGCAGGGATTTCTGTTGGCCCAGACCACAACTAAAAGAAAGCACATGCAGAAATCCCCAGCGTCGATCCAAAACCCCAAAGTATGAGCGAGAGTGAGTGTACATCCTTGTCCTGAGGCTACGGCAGAATGACTGTACAAGCCCTCGTCTCTCACGCTAAATACCACCATGACCACAAGAAGAACAGCAGAGCAAGGAGACGAACAGCGAGAGTAATGTGTTTTATTATTTTCACTGAGCCAAACAAAAGGAGTCTGGACAGACGGAGAAGTCTGGCTTGGATCGTAATCTCCTGTACGCCATGTCACAGAGGGAGTTGGTGCTGAAACCAAGGAAGTTAAAGTATATATTAAAAAAAACAAAACAAAAACAGATCATCGCCTTGTTGTGACAGGAGATAATGTGACATTATCTCTTTTATCTCTTCATCAAGTTTGTATTCGCTTGGTATCAAATGTTCTCATTCCTTGAGGAACACTAACGCTATCGGTATGAGTGTGCATGTTAGGTCAAATCATCTGCTTTCGTCACCTACAAAGGGAGCAGGTCCTCCTCAACCCAGTCCGTCTTTCTACAGTAGCCCAGAAAGGACAAACCAAACACTGGCTCTACAAAAAAGGAGGCTTTTGCGGGTTTTTTTTGTTTGTTTGTTTGTTTGTTTTTTGGCGATTTTTGCAGCCACTATGGTGGATGGTGAGACAAGAAATGTTCAGTTGGTTGCAATCTGCCATCGCACCACTAGAGGTCACTAAATCCCACATTGATTTGCAAAAAAAACCAAAACCAAAAGAAGATCTATTTTTGGTTGTTTTTAAATGGAGAATTGTTGAATGCTTTAATTAACCTAAATTAACAAAACAAAACGATCTGAAGCCATCACTAGCTTTTATTCATTCAGACATTTTGTGCACTGACTAATTCAAAAAGCAGAAAATAAGGAACAGGAAGTTTCGATACCGACAGGTATGTGTGCTTTTGTCTCGTCCCACCTTTGGCGTGGAAGGTCCACTGTGATCTGTGGTACTCGTGCAGGTGTACCCTCTCCTGCTGGCCCAGACGGCACACCTGATTGTAAAACTGCCTGGCGATGTGGATGTAGGCCGCAGGGATAGCTCCGGCGACGCCCTTGGCTCCGAAGAACCCGTTGACCTCGGGGGAGGCGGTGAGGATGCGGTAGCTGGCTCCGGCACCGAGCACCAGCTGCATGTACGCCTGGGTCAGGTTGAAGTAACCTGATGTCAGAAACACCGTGGAGTCCGGCCTGGCGTCGGTCAGCAGCCGCTGGAGGTTTAAGAAGAAACAGAAAGCGAAGGAGGACACGTTGCCACCGTGATTCTAATTTCTGACAAAGTGAAAAATAAAACTGGTCGCTGTGCCATTAATTGAGCTGCTTATCAGTGTTTTATTACTGCTGTATGCTTAGGACTCATTACAGAGCTGAGCAATATGAAATCTGTCCGGATGACTTGTCAGATTTATGTCGATTACAATAAATGAAATGATAACACGCCTTTAATGCAGCAGTGCATTGGATTTCCTTCCTCATGTTTGCTCGGGTCTGATGACGACTTCTTGACTCGAGTTCGGGGCTGATTTACTTCTTGTTTCTGCTTAGAGATCTCTGGACTGAAAACTGAGTAAATTTAGGCCTCTAAAAGATTTACATTACATTTTGTTTCTTGTCCAGCCTTCGCTCACTCCTGTTGCTTTTCATACTTTTTAAAATCTTGAATTTACTGACGTTATTTTCATCATTCATAAAAGCAGATTAATGTATGTTATGAATGTTACGAAGAGATAAAAATTTGACTTTAAAAACCATGAAACAATGATTTCATATATTTTACTTGAGTACTAGAGTACAATCAATAGTTATTTTTATTTCTCTCTGTATTTTTGTCTCTTTACTTTCTTCCAGGAGCATTTTCTGTGGCTGTGCAGATGGAAACTACAACTTTTGAGTGCACGAGGACACAAAATATGGCTGGAAATCTGTTTAAACCTTGATGTTCCCTTTAAGAAAGTGTTTTTATTTTCCTTTATGCAACCAAAATGGCTGATTTTGTGAAAAGCCACGTCACCGTCAGTTAAATCAAAGGGTGCTGACAGCAGCTCTGTAACGAGTCCTCCCTCTGTGACACTTAAAATATTAAATGAAAGCTGAGACCATGCTGATGAAACTTTTTATGGCGGACCTTCACTGCATTAAATGCTGTTGTTATACCAAATTACAGTCTATTACTCTGATGATCGCTTTATTGCGTTCATTCCCAGAATATTTGACCAATAAACCCCAGATAAATGCTCAAATGTTTATTCATAATCATAATTTATTGGTCGCAACAGGAACCTTCATCTAATAATGTTATTTACTTATTATCAAGGAAACAAACAGAAACTCAATAAAGCAAATTAAAATTATCAGAAGAGGCTGCTTCATTGCATGTGGAGACTCACCTGTGTGACCTGCTCGTCCACCTGGATTCCCAGAGGCTTCATCTGGACCAGAGGAAACACCCAGGTGTCCTCCTCCCCCTCGCTCATCCCCTCGTCCTCAGAGTCCTCCGACCGGTTCAGCAGCTGCTGCCTCACATGGGCTGCGTTCAGCACCTCCATGATCCGCGACCTCGCCACCGCCGAGAACTCCTGTCTGTTGCCTGGGTGGAGATGCAAAACATGAGCGTGCACACAGATGAGGATGAGTGGGTGCAGCGGGAGGCAGGTCGGTCTGATCTCTGGGTCGCGGTGCTCTGAGTGTACGCGAGTTTACAGCCACTTGGTAACATGAAGCACAGACGATGATGCTGATGGAAATTCAAAAACAACCGCAGCTGAAGGGTTGTTGGTTTGTTCCTTTGGGAGATGCTTGGTTCTGATTGGCTGACTAATGGCCATCGCATCTGAAACTGAAAGCGGTGTCAGTCTGAATTTGTTTAATGTGCTTATTGACTGATGCAGAAAATGAGTTTGCCCCTTTTTACTGGAAACTGCACAACACTTTGTTTAGTCACATAAAAACATTTGGAGCTGCCAGTTTCCAGGAGAAATCCTGTAACTCTGATAAACAGCAGATCTGCAGCAGTTCTTTTCAGTGCTAAGCTCATTTGAAACCAATTATTTCCAATATGTCATTTTAAATAAACAGCAGTAGTTTATAAAGTGGTGGTGTGTTTCACAGACTCGAAGACGCATGTCCTGAAATCCCACGTGCCAGTAGTTTGTCACGACAAGCTAACTAACTTGACTGAACGCACGAGGACACCTCACAGCAGCTTTTGCTCGGAGTAACGTCGTAGAAGACGCACTGGAAGCAAACAAATCAGAGAGTAGGAAACACTGTGTGAATAATTCACCTGACGTTGCACCAAGCAGCACTTCGTTTTTGTGTGTAACTGTGTTCCTCCCCCCCCCACACACACACACTGTAGGTCAACACTAAGCTCCTGTCCCACCAGCTTTGTGCCTTGTGCACTCGGCCTCCAGCATGTTGACAGAAACAACAATGCTTAAATCAACATATTGATGTAACCAGTGCGGGGGGGACAAGCGTCACTTTAACTGCTACTGGCAACCACAGCTTCCACGTCAACTGAAAAGGACGTCAGCAGGACGAATTCATCGCTTGCTTCTGATTGGTCAGACTGAACACAAAACAAACAGCATGTGAATCAGCTGACATGTACACGTCAGGCTGAAACACTCAGGCGGAGCTCAGTCCGACCATCGGGCCGGACTCCAGCGTGAGTTTTTTGGGTGACCTGAGCCTTTAAACTGCACAGCAACGGCATTATGAGGCAGTTAACTCTCACTGGCCGACTACAGCCAGACTTTGCCTCGCCTGTTATTTTTATACGTGGAGAAGCCTCTTTTATTAGAATTTCACCAGCGTGTGTGTGTGTGTGTGTGTGTGTGTGTGTGTGTGTGCGCGCGCTGGTTGTTGCTCCGTATCTTCCAGCAACACTGTGACATCACAGCTCTATTCCTGGTGTTCGTTTACCACGGCGGTCCAGTCCTGCAGACATGATGTCATTCACCCCTCGAACTAACATCCTGGCAGTCTGTGCTCCAGTTACGGACACACAGTACCAGTGCGTGTGTGTGTGTGTGTGTGTGTGTGTGTGTGTGTGTGTGTGCGCGAGAGTACAGAGAGAAAAATCTGACAATTTCACATCCGGCTGCATGGTTAGCCAACCGCAAGAGCTCTCTCCATCTTTCTCGCTGCGCACACACACACTGACCATCATCTATGTGCCTGTCTAAGCTTTCAAGCTCCATTAGCAGGAATCCATCGGCTCCTCTTGCTGAGAACTGGGCCGGTGCCACCGTAACTGAGCATGAAGTGTCAAACAGTGTCAAAACATGTTGGAGGGTAAACACACACACACACAGTTGCGTTTGGGTCCTACCTTTGTACGGGTGCACCATGCCCTCCATCATGCTGACTGAGTCATCAGGCTGCAGCTGCAGGGAAATGTCACCCACGGCTTCCACCAGGTCGGAGAAGAAGTCCGCGACCTCGCTGCAGTTCTCCAGCAGCACGTAGCGGTCCTGTCTGTTGGTGAAGTACGAGTCGCTCAGGTTGGCCCTGCAAAATGACGGCGAGACGGGCAGTTTTTTAAGAGACCAGGGAATACGGACAGAGAGAGAGGAAACTAGTGTTTTGAAAAGAGGAAAAAAGAAGGACGAAGGGATCCGTTCCAACAGCCGGTTCCATTTTGGATCCAGATCCCAGTCTGCAAAATACTTGGATCTGTTAACCTCAGCTGATGATGAATCTCTTATCAAATCCTCACGGTTTTCATTAGCAAGGAGCAACAGAAAACTTACTGATGGGTAGCAGGCTTCTTATTTTCAGATTAGCTCAGCTGTGGCTCATTAACTTTAAAACTTTTAATAGAACTTAGTAGCTATGAATCAGACTTTGATTATTTTGAGATATAAAATAGCTGGTGAAGCCCAGCAGGTCACAGCTAATTGAATTCATCAGTAAATTAACATATCATATTTTCTGCTGCTCGTCTCATTTACAGGCTGAGAACATAATAAGGCTGCGACTAAAAACTGAAGTGTTGCTGTTGTAGCTACTTAAAGTCTTTCTCCGAAAACAGGAAAAGGGATGTTGTCTTATCTTCTGCTGAGCACAATATATGTGTTTACTCGTGTCTATTGTTTTGTTCATATGGTATTCTGTTTTGCTTCCCCAGAAGCTGTCGGTTCAGATCAGATTTTGTGTGCAGAACTGAAATGAAGCGGAAACCACACTGACCCGGCAGCGTGCCCGTGGGGTTTGGAGCACACCCAGTGGTGTACACTGAGAACATTTCCTAGAAATGATGGCAAACACCTGCACTTTGATTAGGAAAGCTTTATGCAAACAGAACATGGACCAAAACAAGATTAAAAAAGGGTGGACGCAGAGTGAGGAGGGTGGAGGCCATATTGACACGAAGGTGAACACATTAAAGCTATACGCACCCGCTGATGATAATGCTGTCGTCAAACAGGTAGGCCTTGATGTGCTGGACTCCGATGGTCTCGTTGAAGCGCTGAGGGACCAGCAGCCGCAGCAGCCCCCTCAGGTCTGGAGTGTGATACAGAGACACCCGCATCTGAGAGGCGAAGCGCTGCAGCAACGGCAGCAGCATGGTCCTCGAGTTGACCTGTCCTGCACACGAGAGCCACAAAACACAATCAGGACGATGAGCGCGGCGCTCGGCGATACTCAGCACGGGGGAAAACGGCAACAACCTCGCGAGCCGCGCGTGTAGTCCAGCAATATGGAGACTTTCAACTCTGGAGCTTGACCGTTTGCCTGCGAACGCTGCAGAGCTTCCTCCATACAGTCCACCTGAACAAGAAGAAAAACAACAGTGGATGACCATCAGAACATTCATAAGAGAGTAATGCATCAATTTCACCCCTAAACAAACATCTGCAACTGGGTTCAAGTGAACTTCTGTCAAGGATGAGTGAGCACAAGGTTTCCTTTCGTCTGTAAGCATGTTTTCACTTCTCATTCGGCAAACCACAAGGTTTGTGTTCTTCTGCCTTGTCAGCAGGTGATGTTTGTTCTTACTTGTTCTCTGAAAGCTAAGGAGACGTTACTCTTTGTCCTGCTGCTTGTGTATGCAAAGAGGGCAGACACAAAACAAAGCCGTGGATTAACTATTATTGATTAACTGGCAGCAGACAACATCTATCAGACACTGGCAACCCTTTTATTATCTGTTTACCAAGCGTGGGAAAAGCACAGCTAACTCAAGAGGAAATGGCAGCTCTTCAGAGGGCACCACTGGTAGCCAGCGTAGAGTCTTCATTTGTGGCGAGCCTGGCATTTGTTCCCCACCTGATATCAAACCCGCGTGCTTTTTCCACTTCGGCTAAATTGTGCATCTGGTGCCCAAATGCACTCATTATACGTCACTCCAGAGAGCTTGTTTGCATGCCAGTAAAAGGTTTCTTCTTCCCAGTAGAGAGGTCTCTGGGGACGTCTTGCACCACCAACACCTCCAGCTCTGCTCTGGGGAGAAATGTGATCACGAGTAGGAGGTCTGAGGGACGCCAAAAAATGTGCTTGTCCTTTAAAGCAAAGACACAGCAAACTCTGAACAAACACTTACCACCTACAAATTCGGGGAAAAGCTGCTTTTAACTAAATGTCAAGTATTTAGACTGTGGGTCACAAACTGCTGGCCTCCTGCGAGACAATTTCATGGTTCAGAGTTTAAAATTACCCCCAAAACCCAAAAGAATGAGAGAGGACAAAGAGGCCACCGGCAGCTCAGAGGTAATTTGAGTTTGATACTTCTTAGTCCACGTTTATGTTGTGTTCTACTGTACTTAGTTTTGTTTTTGTGTGTTTTAGATTTATTTCTAATGAATGTCTTCATTCAAAAAGAAACTTCACAGCAACATCATCCTTTTCATTCTACACATTCTTCTGTCTTGTCAAAACCCACTGCCCACATTACCCACAATCCCACAATTCACCACAGACAGTTTGGCTGGGAATTTGGGTTTGTTCCGATAATGTAGCCTCAAGGCTTCACCTGAGGTAATTTGTTATATTCTACGGTGGCACAAGCTCACGTATGAGCCAAGAAAGGCTTTAAACAACCTTTTTTTCCCCCCACATATGCAGTCGTACTCCCCAACACCTGCACACAGGTATAAAAGCACTCTGAATTAACTGTGCATATTGTCTGCTGAAAAAAAAAAAAAAAAAACACGCCTTTCTTTAAAAATTTCACATCATTCTCATTGCCTGCACCTGCGCATATGTAAATAAGTCAACAGGGGTGTGACCGTCGATATCACTTAAGTGCCTTTTGTGCCGAGCGTGGGATCAGGGTCGTGTTGGACATCCAGGCTTTAGGGTGAAATTACACCTGCAGTTTGGATTGTTCGCTCTAAACTCACATTTTTTTTGTCCTGACGTGAGGTCAGTTCATTCTGTCCAAATTAAAGCAAACCTGAGCTTGAAAATAAAAGTCACATGGACTCGCTGTACCTTATTGACTCAACCTTTCTGGTAATCCATCATCCTGTGAGGTTACAGAGTTTGGCATCTGATTTGAATGCTTTTAACTGTAATTAAGCATGTTTGAGTTGCGTGTGTCTTTTTTTTCTGTAACTCTGCAGCTTGTACTAGGTTGGAAAAAAAAAAAAAACAACAAAAAACATGAAAAACAGCTGAATGCGAGCATCAGTCCAGACTGTGGTTTGTTCTGGGTTAATGTTGTTATAGCAGGCTTTCCAAGCATGGAGAATAGCAGGCTATCACATGCCAAAACTGGTCTCCTTATTCCCATAAACCCTTGCATTTTGGGGTCATTCCTTGTAGTTGGCCTGGAGTACACTTTCATTCTGAACAAACCACAATGCGGTTCTCTTGGAGGATGAAACTGACTCACATTTTCTGGCAGCTCCGACCAGTTATTTGGCACGTGGCTGTATTTGGATGGCATTGTTCTCACCTGCCCAAAACCGAAGACGTAAATACTTGAAAGGGAATTTCTAAACGGGGGGTTTGGTTCTCGCACACGCAAAACACCACTTTTCTCACCAGCTCCTTCTCCAGCTGACCTGTTCCCAGATACAACGAGGCCATCACCACTCGCCTCCTCGCCGTCTTGATTCGCGCCTGGAGCGAGAAGAAAACAAGCAAACGTTGAATTATTACACACGTGTGGGTGTGAGGCATCTGGTCACAAATGTCTGATACTGAGAAATGATAACGTGTAAGCAGCAGTTAACGTTTCCTGCAAGTCACATGCGCACATGCTCAGTCTGCACACGCAAACCAAATTAAGTAGAAGTGAGAAAAATGTTCTTTTTCATTAAATGACAGCCATTTGTGGACACAGAGAGAGCAGAAAATTATAGAAGTATGACTGCAGAACAAAATGGAAACACTCATGTTAAGTCAGAGTACCTAAGTACAGTCCTTCAGAGCACAATTGCCTGTTGTGAGGTATATAAAGCACTGTACAGCTCTTGAATGTATGCGGTTACTTTCCACCGCTGTTTCGATGCCTGCTACAAGAAGGAAAATAATTGCATGACTTCATTTTGTTCTCATTTTTACACAAGCCGCTACAAATGTTTTGGCATCTCTGCATACATAAGTGTCAAAATGATAAATCTACAAACATCATCCCGGTGACGATTAAGAGAAAGGAAAGACAAGTGTGCTAAAAATAAAACAATACAAGTGCCGGTAAGTTATGGGGAAGTGTCAGTAAAAATAAAACATAGAAATAACACCCATTCACACACCCCTGTGACAATAAAACATTTTTAACACACACACAATGACTCACACTGAGTGTTGAGGGTGTTAGACACTTTCACATTAAGGCCGGGAAAAGCACATTTCTTGTTTGTATTATTAAACTCTTACTGTCAAAGACAAAAGATGGCTTTGTGTGAGAGAAGCTACTGCCACAATAGAAGCTAAGCTTAAGGTAGAAACATGAATGGATTCCAATGCGGCGACAGAGAAAAGCCGTGCGTTCGTTCAGAGAAACAAAACATACTAACTCCAGTTTGTAACTCAACGCTGTGAAACTGTAGGTTTGCTCCCAGCCGAGCCGCTTTAGAGCTGAGCAGTTCACTCCTGCAAACTGCAGTGTGGTGCTTTGTCAACTCAAACAATGAGACTCTGCTGGGAAAATACCTCCAGCACTTTCTCTGCCTCGTTTGTCATGAAGTCAATATTGACCTTAGTTTTGTTTTCCCTGTTGAATCACTCCTTTGCAGCTGTAGCAGAACATTTATTTCCACAATGACACTGACCTTCATGGCCTGGTAGAATTGGTCAGGTGAGGTGAGGATGTGGATGTGGGTGCCCGGCACCCGGAAGGCGGGCACGTGCTCAGCCATCCATCTGAAGTGGGTGTAAAGGCCGGCTGTGCCCTGAGCTCCGGCTGACCCGGTGGGCCTGGAGACGCGTCGGGGGGCCGGTTCGGCTTCAGCCAGGAGGGGAGCCAGCAGCAGAACAGAGGACCTGGAAGAAGAATCGTTTTTGTGTTGGTTCAGCTAAAAATGAAACAATTTTCTTTTGACAACATGTCTGGATTTTTAATACATAATAAGACAGTGGGATAAGTGGTGAGCACTACGCAATAACCTGATGATATCTTGTTTTGACTTCGGTGGAAACGTATCACGATAGCTTGCTATGGTTTCACAACAGTCTGTGACCCAAACTGGTTACTCGAACAGCAAAATTAGTCATTTGTTTTCGGTCATTTTGATTAGATGACACAACAGTTTCACCACAAGGTCTAATCACAACATCTTCCTCGCCGTGAGGTTGTTGCTCCAACTCTCATTTCCAAGATAAGGAATAAACTTTAAGTCTCTCACGCATACGATTATTCTACTCAGCTTTCCATACATCTACCCGATTGTGATGAATACATTGTAAATATTCTCACTGATGTAGGGACACTGAAACTTTCTTTTGTCGCTGATAACTGGCTTTTTATTGGTCCTCTTCACTTCCTTACAGGCATTTAAAATACTTATAAATTGATATGTTCCTTCCCAAAGAGATGTTTTTACTATCTTGTTTATTTCTTCCCACCGAAAGCCTGAAGTCCGGACTGTGTCTTGCTTCCTACGTTCCTCGGAAGACCACGACACATAAAACGAGCCAGCTGTCCCATACATCACAGGAAAAAAAACAGTTTCTTAGGTATCTTGTTCTTGTGCTGTCTTTCAGCTGCCAGCCGACTCTCAGGTGTGAGACGTCAGAGCTTCCCGACAGCACATGAACACATCACAATACTTCATATCATGTTGCATGGCGGGGAAGCTCTGCAGTCTGTGGTGACACCCGCCAAAGCTTGGCTGATATCTTTAAGTGCATTCAAACTAGGGCTGCAAAAAACAATTAATCTGCTGATTGTTTTCTCGATTTATTATTTTTGTGGCAAAAAGAGACAAAAATGGCAGTTATAACTTCAGATAGTTCAACATGAAGTCCTGAAATTTCATCTCTGGCCAACCACCAGTCCAAGAAACCAAAGATATTCAGTTTGCTTTCATGAAACAAGCAAATGTTTTGAAATTTTCCTTTCTTTTGCTTTGAAAAACTGTTGCTCTTCTTGACCTAAAAAAATGACTGAAGATGATCATTTTCGGTCTAACAACTAATCACCCGATTGTTGCATTTAATCATTTAGACAGAGACCTATGAGAACATTTAACAGTGTGTCCTGAAATTCACCCCATCACCACAGTGCTTTTGTTATTGACTACAGTCTCACTATTTGGTCTGACAATGCAACCACATTAAATTAAGACAGGGTGGAGAGTTAACCTCAGACACAACTGATCGTCAGAAGTCATTTGACTGAATTCCTTTACATTCACCCTGGCCAAATTTCACCCAAACACACACACGCATATTCACATGGTTTTACCTTCTGGTTGGGATTTAACCCAAGAAAACCAAGAACTCGGAGGACACAAAAGTCATGTTAAAAGAGAAAACACAGCTCAGGGTTTCTTTCCAAAGCCACCGTGCTGAATTCAAAGTTCCTCAGCAAACACAGATGGGATTTCCCCCGATGTTTGGGATTTAAGTCATGTTATCACATGTACATTCCTCAAAGGATTAGATGATTAAATAACAGTACAATCAAATAACTGTAGCAAGAATGAGAACTTCCTCTTATCAATACGGAACTATCTTGGTCTTTTACAACTGTGCAAATTAGCGGCATCTACAAACCGACAAGTCCAACTTGAAAACAGGAATATGTAATGTAATGGTACCCTCAGCTGAACCCGGAGGCTTTACAACCGGCTCTAACTCATAAAATATAAAGGCAACGTGACAGGAGATAAGCCAGACACCACTGTTGCAGCTTTTCATTTCAGCAAAACAAAATCAACTATAATCTTAATCCCCAGGAAGACTGAAGAAAAAAAACAGAAGGAAGTAGTTCTTCAAATATTTTACACTCAGTATCAGCATACTATAACATGGTATCTGTAGATGCTAGGATTGTGTAAAGTATGAATGTATCGTTAGCAGGTTTAAAACCATACGCTGTCGGCTTTTGATACTATCAAAAATACCGAAGCTGTAAGAAAACAGAACTCCAATCAGATTTTCAACCCAAGGCTGCACAGATGTTACTATAAACAAGCCAGTGTGTGTTCACTCATGTGTTTTCAGTGACTTTTTCTCTACTAGCAGTTAATAATAATGAAAAATTATCATGTGTTGTGTGCCTCTGACTTTTTATCTTTGTTTTTTTTTTTTTACACTAGTATTGCATCAGAGTTTCAAATTCTGGTACCGTGACAACCTCAGTAGAGCAGCAATTTCATGCACTTTAACAAGGTTAGAGGACAATTTAATTAAGTAAGGCTCCAGCTAGTTAGTGCAATGAACAGAGCAGCTGTTTACTCTGACTGCACCACATCCCTCCTGATTTGAAGCATGAGATAAGGGGAAAAAAAAGGCTCCGTCTGTCTGTCTGAATTGAAAATTCCCCAACTGGAAACTTGTGTGATCTCATTGTAGCTTTCAAAGATTTAGATCCTCATTCTTCTCAACGGCTCAAGATTCATTTACCAATCCGGAAATACTTGTCTTCATCATCTTTGATTTTAAAAAAGGCTTTCACAGTGTGTAAAGCAAATAAAGAAGAATGGCACCCAGACAATATATGTAATGTCTGACCTCATCGACTCATTCTGAATTAGAAGCCACCAAAATATTCCAAACAAGTTGGGACAAGAGCAACAACAGACTGGGAAAGTTGCGGGAAGCGGGAAGCTCAAAAAAAAAAAAGCATACCTGTTTGAACATACCACAGATGTACGGGTACACTGGTAACAGGTGGGAGCGTCATGACTGGGTATGAACGGGTGAATCCTCAAAAGGCTCAATCATTCACAAGCAAGGATGTGAAACACGCGACCAGATAAAAGATATAAACAGATGGGCTCAGGAACACTTCAGTACACCTGTTGTCAGTTTATTTACAAATGATAGAATTGTGTTTTTATTTATGTTTCACGCGGCCTCACAACTTTTGGATTCATGGCTGTCGATCCAAGCAACAATTCAATATTAGTACAAGCTTAAAATAATCGCAACAAACATTCTTTAAGACGGTGAGGGAAACTAAGACCAGTATGTACACAACATGGCCAAAAAGTACGTGGACACTCACATCTAACTTCGGCTAAAACAGCCTCATCTCCTCTTCTAGGAAGACTTTTCACAATATTTTGGGTGAGATATCGGTGACTGATGTTGGTTAATAAGACCTCCAGTTCATCGCAAAGGTGCTGGATGGGGCTGAGTTCACAGCTCTGTGCAGACCAATAAAGTTCGCCCACAAAAAACATTTGTGTGTGGATGTGGCCTTGTGCACAGTTGCTGTCGTGCTGAAACAGAAAGGGTTTCTCACAAACTGTTGCCACAAAGTTGGAAGCATACTACTGCCAAAAAAAGATTAAGATTTATCTTTCATCAGGACTCAGGGGCCTAAACCATGAAAACCAACCACACGCCAACAGTGCATAAAAACATCCACATACCTTTGACAGTATTAGTGATATGAATAAGACTAATATCAAATCCATACTTGCTGTATGATTTGCAACGTACTCTTTACTTAAACAGAAAGGAAGACAAAGTATGAGAAAGATAAGAAAGATACACAACAAATATGTCAACATATACGATATAAACAGGCTGCATGCTGCTTCTTTTTTTGTAAACAGACTTATGATGCAGGAACTGGGCTTTACACTAAACAGCATCAGACTCTTCGGTGTTACCTTAAATTCTGCTGACTTAAACTGCAGTAACCTTGGTTTTCAGATGACCTTTATTCAATTACGAAAAGCGCTGCTGTAAATAATAAAATGACTATTGACTGAATTCCGCTTCGTCGCTTCAGCTTCAGGGTCCTGTTAGTATGCTTGTTGTCACATGCCTCACTGGGGCACACGAGCGGAACAAAGCCCTCATTAATGTTATCAGTCAAACATGTGTGCTTCATCTGCTATAACAAGCCAAACAGCCTGCTGCTGTGCTTGAGGACAAAGGTGTTTTCGACCAAGTCTTCTAATCTGTACGGGCCCCTCTAGGTTAGCCGCAGGTGTACTGAACACCTGAGTGACCACTGGCCGGAAATGTAGCTCCGTAAACTCTGAGCGTCACATTATGGGGCAGCAGTGACAGAGAGCAACAGACAGGTGTCACAGTTCAGTCTTAGTGAAGGTGACAGTCCAGGTTACATAACGAACTTCAGAAAGAACATCATGTGCGGCCCTTCAGTAACAGAAGTCTCTTCTTACCCTGAAGATTAGCTACTGTTAGCTAGGATGGGAACAGTAGCGGGGGACAATTTTGCAGAACTCACGATAACTTCCATTAGTATATGCTGTAAACACGTTAGTTTCACCCCAAATAAGTTAGGTGATAAACGCGATAAAACATCGTGGGCTTGCGCTTTGCAGGTTTTAAAACTAACGGCAAACCTAAAGGTAAAAGCCCGATACCGGACGCGTTAGCAGTGGCAACATTAGCGGGGCATCTTTAACTCTTGATTCTTGAGAGAGGATAGCTTAAACCTCGACGGGAAAAACTCGGTTCTATCGCCATGTTTGTGTCTCCGTTGGTGAGCCGAGTCCCTTACCCTCCTCTTCTGTCCCGTGCACGGAAGAGTCGGTCAGATATTCGTGTAAAAACCCCGGTGATGGCCGGTGTGTACACGGAGTACACCAGCCTCCTCCAGGACATGGGAGCCGCCATTGTTGCAGGAGGGAGATTTTGAATAAACTTTATCGACACAACCCCGCGTTGACAAGCACACTGTACCGTTACTGTATGCGACAGAGCGAGAAAGCTTGGGCTGCACATGCATGATTATGCATACAAAAACAACTAAAATAAATCGGAGAAATTATATATTACTGCTTATCCATATTTGTTTATGTTTAAAATTACTTTAAATGACCTCTAGTGGTCACCCTGAAAACTACCTTGTTGTGGTAACGTCTTACTAAACAAGTCAGCCTCCAGCTCTTCAGAGGCGCACAGCATAAGAGATAAGAGGGAGCACCAGCGCTGATTTATAAAGTCATGCCTTCCAAGTGCATTTCTCGTGGCATCTGCTTGATCTTTATCCGCCACATTAGGGAGGTGCTGACCTCAGCCGTCAGCACGGGCTTGCAGTCATGCGACAGAGAGCTTGTTGTGTATACAGGTGTGCGCCAGCCAACAGGTAATTTCCTGCTCTCGCACTCTCTGCTATTACACCCAGCTGATGCTCGTTGCTATTCTGTGCTGAGACTATTGAGAGGGTGGTGATAATAGTTATAGCATGGGTTGATAGACTTTATGTTGCTAATTTAATTTAATTTTAATTTTTATTTTTTTCGCCTGTGTTGCAAATGAGTAAAAACGTAAAATTCAGAGGTGCTTGTGTTGCATTTGAGTACTTCCATTTGTGGCAACTCTACACTTACACGCCACTGCATCTCAGAGGGTAATGTGTTGTTTACTGTTATATGCTTTACTGTATTTGACAGCTAAAGTTACCCTACAGTTTTAAGAGTTTGAAAACATGTAATGGGCATAATAATAAAACTACCTCAACTTCCTGAGTACTTCATTGCAGCTCATTTGACCAAAGATAACATTAAAATACTGCTCACACCTAAATGTACCGGTAGTAATAATAACAAAACAATACACACCACATTAAAATACTTTTTTTACTGATAATACACACGCACTTTTGATTTTAAGTGCAGGACTTATTTTCTATATATTAGAGTATTTAAGGTCAGTATTTCTAGGCGGTGGATTAGCATAACTGGTTATTGCTCAAGAGCACTTACAATAAGCCAGATGCTTCCTGACATGACACGAGGACCTGAGGGACTTTATCTTTAAACATTAGCCAGCTGTAGTAGGTAAAATGTTAATCATCCATCCTGCTGCGAAGACGGGGAGAAGGAAATGAATGAGCTGCACTTGTGAAGCCCCGATCTTTAATGGATATTCTGACTCTCTTCGGGTACGGATTTATTTATTTATTTATTTATTTATTTATTGCTCCTCAGCGAGATAAATTAACTTGTTACGGCAGCACAGAGTGAGAGACTACAGGAAATTGATTAACTATTTAAGTGAAATAACCAATTAAAAATTATAGCACTCAAAAGCTATACACAGCACATTGCACATTACTGACCACGTGTAATGCTTAGAGTTAAATATGTACCTTACCCCACTATGTTTATTTATTACCTAATTAAACATGTTTTTATATAAACAGTATATAAAATTACTAGGCTATATCTCCTCTTTGACTAACAAGCACATGAAATTGCTTCTTACACATTAATAATTAAATTATAGATCTATATTAATATGACACCCATAAAGATCAATGCATACTTTTACCCCACACTATATACAGTTATTCTTCTATAGATTACATAGATCAGTCAGTCCCGCCTGCATCCTCCTTAAAATTTAACAATTTCACAGATTATAATTTCGTATCGTGCCGTGTGTCGAGCTTTAAACTGTTTCACCTTGTCAACAAGGGAACCCACCAGTACCAGGAAACGGCCCGGCAAAGGTCACGCTGATTATTTATTGGCAATCTGCCAAGAGGGAGCGCGAGAACGTGCGTCTGTTCTCTGCGTGCGTGCGTGCGTGCGCGAGTGTGCGTGCGTGTGTTTACTGGAAGAACCTCTGAACGGAGGAGGCGGAGCCTTACGAACATCGGCTTTACTCACTGGAAACAACCTCCAATAACCTCTCCACACACGGACGGGATTTCTCCCGGCACACATCACCGTCGCCACATTCCTCCGCTCAGGAAAGAAACCCACACACATTTCTGGATACTTTTTGTTGGATTTTAATGCCTGAATTAAAAATTTATCTAGCACTACTCTCGGGTAGTTTGCATAGATTTTCCTTTGGCGACGAGCGGCGGCGGTGCGGGACTCAACATATCCGCAAGGTAAGTTAAAAAGACTGAAAAGACACAGAAAGTGGCCTGTCAAACATCATTCAAGTAGACGAAATGACAGAAAAGATTCGGCTTGCAGTGCAGGTTAAATGACAGCAGATGTTATTCAGCTGCTTGGGCTTTTTGGTGCAGTGCAGCCAAACGGGACGCAAGTGTAATTTTTTTTTTTTTTTAGGAAGCTTTGCTATAATGTGAATAGTGGACTGACTCGGCTCTGTAGCGGTTCTGAAGCGTCCTGCTCCAGCCGCCATTCCGCACTGTCCGGTGAAGCCGACGCTAATTCTCAAGCCTACAGGGGATCAGAGCAAACCAGACCAGACGGGACACCTTTTTCAGTCGCAGCGAAACCGGAGAATGGGGCCTCTGTGTCGCGGGGAATAGGGGAGTTATTTAGTGAAAGAGTGGGGGGAGGAAAAAGCGCGCCGGACTCTTTCACAGTGACCCCGTTTCTGAAATCCCTTGTTGCGGTACGCCCGATCGAAGACAATTGAAAGCGATCAGGATCCAGTTGCTGTCTGGCTGCGCGGTGCAGAAGCAGCAGCAGCAACGGGAGGCTCAGTGCGAGTACGAGAGGATTCATTTGAACTAAATATAACCTGCCTGCTGGCTGCCCAGTCTTGCCTTATGCATTTGTCACAGCCGCCATAACTGCATTTTATGGGGGTAAACCGAGAGCACCAGTGTGGCAAAGTGGTCATTTATTTATGTCCATGTTTATGAATGACTAAGACTCAGACTGTTGCGTCGGTGTAGCTCCGCTTCTGCATGTGTGCATCGCTCTATATATAGATGGTCTAATCTGTACTCCCCCTCTTCAGCTGTGTTTAGGTGCTCTCTCCCAGCCCCTCTCTGGATGCATCAGACTCCTCTGCCCCGGGGCCCTGGACCCGGTGTGTGACCCCGCCACCCTCACCCCAGTCCCCCCACCCCTCTTGTTCCTCTCCCTCTGCCCCAAACTCCTTCCCACCTGTCCACCTCGACTCTCCTGTACCAGGCCCCCTGCCTCTCGACCGGCGGGCAGAGGCAGGGGGCCATGGCGCCATGGTAACCTTCAGCGGACGCAGCCCCCTCGCCATGAGCAGCGTGACCCCTCCGGAGGGCAGGGTTCAGGGGTCGAACTTTACCCCGCATCACTTCAAGCCCTTTAGATCGCATGCACACTACCAGCAGGTCAGTCATCCTGAGTTTTTAGAGACGTAGCAGAGTGTATTATTGAAGTCTACTCATTCACGCTGGCTGATAACACATGATGATGTGGAGTTTTCTACCTGTTTCAGGTGATGCGTGCATTGCGAAAGCTACAGGAGAGTGGGTTTTACTGGGGTGCTGTGGGGGGCCGGGAAGCCAGCTCCATGCTGCGCTCTGAACCGCCCGGCACCTTCCTGATCCGCGACTCCTCGGACCACCACCACTTCTTCACTCTCTCAGTCCAGACGGCCCGAGGGACCAAGAACCTGCGCATCCACAGCGAAGGAGGTGGCTTCTTCTTACAGCCGGACCCCCAAAACACCCAAGAGCCCCCGCAGTTTGATTGCGTACTGAAGCTCATAGCGCACTACATGGGCAAAGGGCCGGACGCAGGAAGGAGCAGAGATGGAGCGTGTGGGGGCGATTCAGGAGAGGCAGAAATGAAGGGACGCAGCGTATATCTGATCCACACCGGCGGAGAAAGGATTCCCTTGGAATTGCGACGGCCCCACTTGACTTCTCTCTCGTCCCTGCAGCACATGTGCAGGAGGACCCTGAACAGCCTGGGGGCGTCGGAGCGAGCCGAGCAGCTGCCGCACACTCTTAGAGACTTCTTGGAGGAGTACGATGCTCCTATATGACTGACAGGGACTACAGACGTTCCACAACATGGACCGGGTGCCTGGAGGACGGCGCAGACCAGTTCTCAGCACCCATGTGATTTTGTGCGCCATCACCTACCGACCAGAGTTAGCCTTAGATGCCAGTGTGAGGTCAGTTTTTTTTTTTTTTGAGAACAGAATCAGCTGGTCCCTGCTCTGTTTCAACACTGATGGACGTCGTCTATCTAGAGTCTCCCGCTGACCTGGGGTCTGGGATGGGGAGTGTGATTTGGGTAACCAACTATTACTTTGTCCGTCCTGACTTGCAGATGAAGCCAGAGGTCAGAGGTCAAGGTTTCCTATGACTGACTCAGACGCAGAGAAGAGCCTCGTAGAAGATTAACCTGATTGGTAGATATTAACAATGACCGCAACGATTTGATCAATATGCCGCCCGTGATCCCCGTGGGTTTAATCTGCTTAAAAAGTCTCCTCTGGAAGCCTGACATTTACAGCACTTTGGTTCACTGGACAGAAAGAAAGAAAAGAAGGCAACGAACAGAAAGGCTTAGAGGGGGTGAATGCAGGAGGAGTAACAGAGAAAAGGCATAGTCCAAAGCAGGAGTCCGACGCCGAGAACGTACAGCATTTGTTTGTCTCAGAGTGTGTGTGTGTGTGTGTTGTGGTGGCGCACACATTTCCATTGCTGCTTCCCGCAAATGTTGCCTCATAGAGGGGAGTGGGGTGGTCATGCATGCTAGCTGTGTGCACACACACACTCACACACAGCCACACACATACACACACAGGTACACACACACACACACACACGTAGGTTCTGTTAGCGTGGGAACAAGACGGGGGAGAAGAAGCATTACAAAGCATCTTCTTCTCCTGTTTGTTTCTTGCTTCTCCTCTGTTAGCAACCCCCCCCCTTTTTTTGTTTCTGAGTCGCATGTGCACTTTGACAGTGACAGAAAACAGACTTCTGTTGCAGAGACAAAAGCTTGATACTGAGACAAAAGCCCTGGCACAGGACCAAACAAAACAGCAGATCTTATTTTTATCCAGACTGGCTGGAAAAATGTCAGCGACACTGTAAAGCTCTTTGGGGAATGACAACCACGACGATCCAAGAGACCGGGGGAGGGTGAGAACGAGGACTAAGGAGAAGGAGAAGAGCGGGAAATGGGATTAGGAAAGGGAAACTGAAGAGGACAGAGAGCTGGGGGGGGGGGGCTCGGGTGGGGGAGAAGGGGGAGGAGACATACTGGTATACAGCTAAACAAAAACACTGATGTGATTGAGGGCCCAGCCTTAGAGGAAATAGTCCAGCTCAACAGGACGCAGCTCCTGTAAATATAAAGCCAGGTTTGCTCAGAAGCCCCCAAGAGAAAACGAAGAGTTTGAATCCTCTCGCAATGATTTCTTCTTTACATTATCATCTCGAACGTATTTCTTTTTGTGCTGGTGTGTTTGAGTGTCTGTTTGTTCCCTCCTCTCGTGAAGGAGATAAGAGAGGAGTTACGTGGACTCCTTAATCCCTGTACCTTCAGAAAGGGTTTCTCGCCCCACCGACCTTCCATCGTTACCTCTGAAGCCGGAGTTGGGTTTGTCTGTCTGAATGTCAAGGGACCGCAAGACTTCTTTTAAAGTGATTCTTTAAAGAAAAGACAAAAAAAACAACAAAAAAACAAAAAACAAGCCTTTTGTAAAACAAAGTACAAGACTCGGATTTGATCAAAACTGTTTGTTTCTTGACTGTGTTTGACCAGTGCTCGTATTTACCTGTGATCCATATTGGAGTGGTAGCCTTTTCACATCCTGAACATGCTGTGATCTCATGTGGCCGCCGGAGACAAGAGCACTGAAATACACCACAGTGATCCATACTTTTTCTTTTTGTCAAATCTCAGTCTGTATTTTCTCACATCAACACCAAGTTCTTACATGTGTTGCAGCGGTGGACCGCACGTGTATGTCGATCATTTGTCTTTTATAAAGACTCTAGTGCAAAAGGCTGGCCACTAGTCTGGCAACAATACAAGCTGTAATATCTGAAATGACAAAGCATTACAGAAAAAAAAAACAAAACATAAATGAAAAGGAACCTTGCACATATTTATATTTCTAAAATATTTCAATAATTTATATTAAAGAGCACTATTTTTACAAAAGTCAATGCATTTGCCCTGTGTGTTGCTTCACTTTTTTTTGTGTCTCCTCTTTTCTCTCTCTTGCTTCACTGAGTCAATATTGACTGGCTCGAACTTACCGTAATTCATTGTAAGGCAGTCTGTATTCCTGCAAAGCCAGATTATTAACTGACAAATGGGATTTCCTAGTCAAACAAAGCAGGGTTTATTCAGGCTCTCTACAGAGCTGGACCGGGCTGCGAGCAGCGCAATGACGAGTGCGCGTTCATCATGGGGTTAAAACTACTGCAATCATCACTTCTTGTTTTCTCTGCCGGGGGATTGTGGGTAAATTCCATAGGCATCAGAGAATGTATAGGAAGGGGCGGCGGCACGGTTTTGTCAGAAATGCTCCGCAGATGTACACAACACACGATAACAAAGGGATTCCCAGAAGCACTCAGTTGTGTTAACACCACACACACACACACACACACACACACACACACACTTTGACACAGCAGTTACTGTGTAGAAAGCTCACTTTGGGCTGGACTTAACTGGAAAGGAATGCAGCAGGGTTTTATACATCCTGCCTAAGGGGCTAAGAGAGGATGGTGTCCTCTAGAGAGAGAGAGATTGTGTGTGGTGTGTGTGTGTGTGTGTGTAGATATACATATATATATGTGTGTGTGTGTGCGTGCAAGGTCAAATAGGTGAGAGGGTCCACGCGGAGGAGATTTATGACGGTCTGTGGTTTTAGTGTGCAGCCAGTAGAGTGTGTGTTAGTTTGCTGTTGGTAAAAAATAAGCAAGAGGTGGATTTCTTCATTTCTCTCTCTCTCTCTCTCTCTCTCTCTCTCTCACACACACACACACACACACACACACACACACACAGACACACACACACAGAGAGACTTCCCATTCCCTGCATACCTACTGTTCTGTCTGAGGCTGGCTTCCAGGAAATGAGGCACTTTAATTGAGTTGACTTTTTACGGCTTGACTGGTGATAGTGTGCGTATGAGAAAGAGTGAGTGAGGTGTCTGGGTCTGGGCAAGAGAAAGAGAGGGGGAGAGAGACACTGAGAGGGCGAGAGAGTGTGTGTGTGTGTGTGTTTGCGTAAGAGAGAGGGATGGGAGGACTCCGTCTTTTTTACAAAAAAGCAAAATTTTGCAGCAAGAGTATCAAGTTCAGGCAAAAACAACCAGAAATGTGATGTGAAACTGAATTGTTGACAGTTTTGTCATTAATATAACACACACACACACACACACACACACACATCTGGATACTGGATATGAGCCAGCCACAGATCGCTGGGTGAGTGACAAGTGAGACAAATACATGTTACCTCAGTACAGGTAATTACAGTGATTCAAAAACTTAGGTTCTTTATTTTGCTATGACACTTTGAGGAAAAAACGTGTGTGTGTGTGTGTGTGTGTATGTGTGTGTGTGTGTGTGTGTGTGTGTGTGAATGTAGGTGGGTGACACTATTTGTTTATGAGAGGAAGACTGAGCAATGGGCAATTATAGACAAAACTGACGTAGTTCAAGAGACAAACAGAAATGAGTGAGCGTCCTTCCCAAAATCCAACCAGAATAATCCAGTTTTGCACACACACACACACACACACATTGTCTAAATAAGCCAGCTCAGCTCACTATGACTCATTTTATGTTCCCCATAGTTGCCTGGTTAGCGGAGCTGGAATATTTTGCCTGTGTCCTTCGCTCCTCTCGTGAATCTCACACTCTCACAGAAAGTCTTTCCACCATGATTCATTTTTTCGGGTAATGACTTGCTGTGTCCGGCTCAACAGTTGTCAACAGAGTCCCGGGCCAAACACAACTCCCGGCTCTCGAAACAACTGAGCTCGCTTTGGATTTGTTGTTTCTCTCTCTCTCTCTCTCTCTTTTTTAAATCCAGCTAACAATCAAAACATTCAGACCAAGGTTTGGGCATTGCCTCTTCCTGTAGCTTCACTGTTGTGTTTTAACGCAGCACGAGGAAACAAGCCGAGCAACGTTTGAGCAATATTTAAAACGTGAGCCGGTTTGAATGATGTCCTGTCTGGTTTATCTGATCTGAGTGTTATTAATGGTTTCTTTTTCTTTTTCTTCATGCATTTCATTTTTTGAGCTCATGCCAGTGTCAGCGCTGTCAAGTGTAGAAGGTGGAAAGAATATTAAAGGGTTACGCATATGCCCCGCAACGAGCAATCCACAGTGGTCTTCCAGGAAGGGCCTCCGGTTTGCTGATTATTTCTTCCAGGAAGGCTTTTTGTTGGCTGATCGGGTGCTTATAGGAAAGACGTTTGGTTGGCACGTCAGCTCCAGTATTGTCACAGCCGCTTCTGATAAAGCCGACCAGCTTCCAGGAAACCAGAGATTTACCCTCCAGCATTCCATCATTCCTTCACCATCAGCGCACATACGGAGACAGAGAGGAGGAGAGGGAGCGGGGGTATAACAGGGACACGGATCAATAAAAACCATATGGGAAGTATAGTTAAATGCACTCAAAAACCTGTGCGTGCGCGTGTATATTTTCGTGTGTGTGTGTGTGTGTGTGCGCACAAGCCTGTGAAGACTTCACCCGTAACCGCTGACCAGTTCACTGTGACACATTCAGCCACACACACGTTCAAACCGCGTTATTTTTCTAATCTGACTACCCCCACCACCCCTCCTTACCGCATTTGAAACTCATTGTGTGACTAACTTCATTTTCACTCAAGTCATCACTGAAATGGTTTTCCTGTAACACCTGGACAGCCTGAAGGATGGGCGCGTCCGTGCTGTGTTACTGGCTGTGAGACAACGAAGAAAACAACCTTTGATGACCTGCGAGGTACTAAGCAGATTGTGAGGCACGTTGTAGAAGATGTGGTTGCATTGGTTCACCTAAAATCCCGCTGCTTTTGCTCTCTTGTTCACAGCTGTGCGAGGGTTGCGGCAGAGACGCTCGGATGCCAAATGGCTTACTGTAACAGCGTGGACTCAGACCAAACCCTCTAACGCTCTCAGGTGTCACTGTGTCCCCTCAGCCAGCTAACAGGCCTGCATAATATTTGAACTTGAGACTGGAGCACACGTGCGTATGAGAACTTGCACATGCACATGCATATGTGGTGAGTAAGGGGTTTTTGGTCATAAATTAATGGCAACCTTCAGTGATTGAAAGAAATACTCAAGTCCTTTAAGAAAATGCAGCTGTGCTACAATGAAAAGACTCTGCACTGCAACTTAAAGTCCTGCCTTCAGGATTTAACTGGTAACGGCTATCAGTCAATAACAGTAAAATGTGCTCAAAGTGACAAATTTTTATTCTGTGAGCTCAGCTGATGAACAAAGAGAAGAAAAGCAATGCATGGTTATCAATTAAGGAGTGGAGAATAAATTGGGTTCTGGGGTAGCATGCAAGAAAGAAGGATGAAGGATGAAAGAAGGTCATGTGAAAATTCATTCTTAATCTTGGAAAGAAGGTTTGCCGCTTCACCGCTGCTTTAGGAAACTAGCGGCAGGTCCTGAGTCTGTTCTCACCAATGGGAAAAGCGAATGTGAGCACAGATAATAAGATATTTTATTGTCCCCTTTGGCAGATTTGTCTTGGACTCAGCGACTGTGGACCATAAACACCTTGACAGACACAGCAACAGCTATGAAACAACCAACCAACATACAAACAATACATCACCAACAATATCTTCATATTATCAAATCGGGAGAAAATGAACTTTGACTGCATCTAGCAGAGTTGCATTGTTCTGACATGGACGAGCCCTCAGTAATGTGTTAGTGTTAAAAATTCCCAGTGAGGATGGGCCAACCACACTCACTCAGGAGACAGGAAGTGGGCACCATTTCATACCATTGGCGCAGCTCGTAATGCGTCATCTTTTGTTGTTATGGAAAATCTCTGACTTGATCAGCCAGATGTCAGGAACAAATTGGAATTCAGTATCTCGCCCATACTGACATTCAGCCAGAGCGACCAACCGTGGAGCCACCAACCCCCTGATCAGACAACCTGCTGAGCCTCCTGAGCCACAGCCACCCAGAGATGTCATGGCACTCCATGTTTCGCCCATATTTGTATTGCTTGATGGTGCAAAATCACAGATGATGTGAATTCTAATACAACCAATCCAGGGTTCGTGCTTTTTCTGAATTTAACGGTGATGCTGAGTGTATTTATTGTACTGCTGCAACGTTGGTAAAAAGCTGTTTCAGTAATTAGGCTGTTCAGAAAGAAAAACTAACTGGGTAGAGGAGAGACATGAAGTGAAGACAACAACTCATCGCATTACTGTAAGTGACACATAAGTAAATTAAAGTAAAATATTGTAATTCATCTAAAACCGAAGATGGATGCACATCGACCCTGAGGGGCGTCAGTCTGAATGAACCTGCGAGCAGGTCTGTGGGTTGATCCACAGACCTGCTCGCTGAAACTACCTTCCCGTATCAAATAAAGGAATATAACAATAAAGAGTTGAAAATGGCTGCTTTTATGTGGCCCTTCCGGTAGTTACTCTCACTGTTTACCTGCAAGCGCGCGCGCACACACACACACACAACACTGTCTGAGTCAACATTATTACTGAATGTCTGAATTGACAGCAGTGGGAAAAGTGTGTGGGAGGGTGTTGTCCAGTCAGTTACATAATAATTGATGACAGACATCAAAGTGGTTTCGCTGGCCTTAAATGTCTTTATCAGTATACTGTTCCGTGGTGGTTTCCATATTGGATAAAATCATTAACCCTGAAGCTGCACATACAGTACCTGCAGGAACATCAGATAGAAACATGAGATCTCCAAAACTGCATAAGATAATCCTTTATTAGTCCCATAACTGGGAAATTACAAAGTATCTCAGGAGTCAAATCCCAAAACAGCTTTCTGGGTTTTGTTTCAAATTATACACTGGATTTTTTTTTCTTACAAGTTTTTCTCTGCAAATTAAAAACATCAGAAGCCTTCAGTCCAAACTGGACATTTGAACAGTGGCACTCGACTTACAGACGGCTCCGTTTCGTCTCAACAAGGGCCCGATTGGATTAAACGAGTCTCGCTGCTGAGCCGTCTGCACCGAGTCCATTCAGCTATTGATCTGCCACAGCACAATATAAACACAGCACAGTATAAAACAAATGCCACTTCTCAGGCTCGGTGTGTGCAGGCGGTGAGAACTGCCCACCCCTTAGAGACTAATCGTTACTCTGTTTGAATACTCCTTTTGCTGCAAAATGTGGAATTTAGACACACAAACACAACCCCCTCTCCCTTTTTTTAATGTGAGGGATCACATTTATTCCTGAAAGCAGAAAACAGGGGGGTCTGCTGTGTGTGTGTGTGTGCGCACCAAGCGGTGGAGCAGCATCTGAATGCAGGAGCCAATCAGGGAGCTGTACAGACACTGAGCCCCCCAAGTACTGCTGGTTTATAGGGCTCAGCTTCAGAGAAGTCACATGACTTCCCAGAGAGAGAGAGAGAGAGAGAGAGAGAGGGAGGGAGAGAGAGAGGGAGAGGAGTGGGCAATGTAGGAAAGGAGGATGAAGAAGAGGGTCAAGAGGGTGATGGGATCGCTGCGAGGGGTGAACTGAAGGTCTGGTAAATGAACGGAGCAGAAATGAGGTAAAAAAAAAAAAAAAAGAAAGAAAGAAAAAGGAGAGGTAAAAGAGATGGCCCTGTTATCGGAAGTGGAATCGCACCAGCTGGTCACGGTCTATAATTACAGCTGAATGAACAAAAGGAGAAGAAGGAGAAATGACTGAGAGGAGAGGATGAATGAAGGATGAAATGAATGAGTGCACACAGGCGACAGTGGTTGCAGTTTATTACTGCAGTGGCTAATCTTGATGGTCTGGTTAACCCTGTCTCATATTGTCACACAACAACTATCTTCACCACAATGCTTAAAGGGATAGTTCGCCCAAATTGCTGAACTAGTTAACTATTTTTTCCCCCCCGCTTCTAGTCGTGTCAAGACATGCAGATCATTTATATGAGATACTGGTGTGCGAATGTCAGGCTGCAGTGGAAGTGAATTAAATTTTGTTTGGGCACTCAAAGCTTTTTAAAGTCTTTCCAGAAGCAATTTTCTGGTTACTATAATCCGCAGGCTTTGCCGTCAGGAGTTTTCGTTGGGACTGTTTATTTGGCCGAAAGTGGTTCCAATGAAAATTGTTCACAGCAAGTTCTGTGGAAACAAGTGATGCAGTTTTTCAAATATCGTTTTTCAGCTCTCGGAGGGAAACAAAAAAAGGAATTTCATTGCTTCCACTGAAACAGGGAGGGGGGGCTTTGACGACAGAAGAAAGAATATCTCAAAACTTATATGGACAAAGGGTAATGGACACCTCTGTCCATCCACAACATACAATGCTATTTAAGAGTGTCCTTACAGTTTGGGGGAAATGTTTTCCCTGTTTTGGCACAACCAAAGCCCACATTGTACGAAGTGAGATCCATGAAAGCATGTCCATATTGCCCGTGACATATGAAGGGGTGGTGGTGGTGGTGGGTTGTAGTATGAAATGTGAAACAGATGTTACTCTCGTTTCACAGACACTGATTCCGACACCTTTCCACAGCAGGGAAGTGTGTGTGTGTGTGTGTGTGAGGAAAAAAAAGACACTCATTTGAGCGAAGGTTTCCCATAAACACCTGTTTTGTTCCGGTTAATGTCTCTCGTCATGGTGAAGAAATGATGGCCTCTGTGAAAGAGGAGAGAGAGAGAGAGAGAGAGAGAGAGGCAAGGAGGAGGAGGAGAAGGAGGAGGAGGAAGAGCAGGGAGGGTCACCTCCACTTCTCTCCGTCTGTAAAAGAGAAGAGCTCATGTGGGATGAACACATTCGTTTATTCATTCGGCCCGTCTATTTTCAGCCTAGTGGGTTTATGGTTATTGGAAAGGCGTTGCCGTCTCGCTCCTTCCCAGAAGGAGTCAATATTTCTCCCTCTCCTTCATTTCTCCCTCTCTGCCTCCTTTTTCTCTAATTCAATATTTTCTCCAAAACACCACTCTCCCCTCTACGTACAGGCAAGGAATGCTGGGAGGCATTTGAGAGAAACAAAACACAAAGAGCGCACAAAACACACACACACACACACACACACACACACACATGCATAGACAAAAGTGCAGGGTTACTGATCGCAGTGCCAACAAGGATCCTGGAAAAAAAAGACTCCTTCTCAGAATGTCTCCCAGTTTCTCCATCTTATCACTGCAATCCACCGCCTCTCACAGTTGCATCTTTATCTCCCTCTGTTCGCGGCTCTTGTGGGGCTCTCGAGACCAACTGTGGCCTTTTTACGACGCTGATGTTTGCTAATGACTTTTAATGACGACTTGTTATGGCTCATAAAACTTGCCTCTGTTACTGGCAATATCATATTTAACTACAGTACGGTGCGGTCCTGACAACACACTCTGGGACCTTTACCGGGCGATTAAAACAAGACAAGACAGCACGAGCGTGTGTGTGTGTGTGTGTGTGTGTGTGTGTGAGGGAGGGAGAGAGAGAGAGGACGGATGGCTTGTGTGAATGCAGCTGTGCCATTTGTGGGTCAGAAAGAAAAGGTGTCAGGGGGAGGAGGAGGAGGAGGAGGGAGTTGTTTTGTAACGAGTGCACCTTCCATCGTAGACTAATCTCAGTCCACACCAGATAAATTCCTACAAGGCTTCACCTCCAAATATCGACTTGAGGGACTTGGAGTTCCACTGCTAATAAAAATAGACGACAGGCTGGATGTAACCAGTGTGTGCATTTGTCTGCGCCAGGTGGGGATTTCACGCTTTCGCCTCCTTCCTCGCTCCCCACACAGTATAGGAGGGTGATCAGTGACACCCAGGTAGAATTAGCTTTAAGGCTCAGCACAGGGATAAAGGTCGAGCCAAAAGCAGGCCTGTGACCCCTGAAGAATCCGGTGGTGTCACAGTTATTTCAGAGCGTTCATGACCACGGCACACTGTGAACACAACATACACACTGGCATGGGAAGACACATGCCACACTGGCTGGAGTGGATTGATGCAAAGGCACGATGAGAGTTTGAATGCACTCTACATGAAATGCAACATTTTCTGACTTAAATTAAAGAGGAAAGAGAAAGGAATATGTCTGAAAATATTTTGAGGGAAAAGCAGGGAATTCAGAGAGCCATTTGTTATGGTGACATGAGATTAGTATGTTCAGTAACGATGATGATAAAAAAAACACATGAAAAGATTGTTTCCATTGTTTGCAGGGCTGTTGATTTAATTCTCTTAATGCTTGAATGTAATCGAGCTGAACACCAACAGACACTGCAGCCAAAGCTTACTAACGTTTACAAAAAACATGATCTTACATGTTTCTTACATGTAATGACTGAAGTCTGTGATTTTACATGTAATCTGTGGACCTAAGTGCAAGAAATCAGAATTCGTAAAGAAGTAAAAAAATTCCTGGTTTATGTTATGAGTGACGCAACAGGTTTCAAACGACAGTTGCATGTCGTATAATTAACTTTGCTGAGATTATGGCGCCACCTTAAGGTCCACGCTGCTCTGTGCACAATGATGGACATATAGGTTATCCATTAACTTTCCTTGCACTTAGTGATTATCGAACACCAGTAAACGATCCGGTGCTGAAAACAGAAACCCCTTTTCAACGCTAGAGGTCGTGACGGTGTCAATAGGCAACATCTCCAAACAGGGAACCAATCTACAAAGGAAATCCTTCTTGGCTGCCTCTGATTGGCTAAACCCTTTAACGTGTGGGCTGTCTTCTCCGGGATTTCAAAACAGAACAAAATGGCGGCTGGTTTGAAAACTTTCACTCATATCTCGAAAACAGTACAGCGAAATGTGTTTCTGAAAACATTTGAGGTGAGAAATAAGTTATGCAGTTTCTGAATATACCTTCATTTTAGATCGATAATATCAGTTAATGCGTTTTTGGCCGGAGTATCGAGAGGCGTCTAGTCCCGCCTAACGTCGCTTATTTGCATTGAGATGACATATGCAAATGAGTCGAGGGACGCAACCAGAATGCATTCATTGTGTTTCATATACACAGTGAATGGTAACCACGTAAACGATCCTGTGGGCACTGACCATGTTTACTTAAGATCATGAATTTGAAAAAAATTTCCTGGAGAGTTTGGGAAAAACTTTTGAACCACGGGGTCGCTTCAAATAAACTGCACACTGAACGAGATGCAGCAACAACAGCCGCAGCCGCCTGGAAACGGAGATATTCTAGCACCTGGAAAATCAGGTATCCCGCAACGGGCGGGACCGCTAACTCCCGTGTCGTTGATCTCCGGAGCGACACGGTGGCCAAGCCTGGACCTGCGGTGCGTCGGGCCATGTCAGAGGCCGAAGTCGGAGATGACGGCATGGAAGAAGATCCCATAGTGATTGGTGCGAAGTTTCATATCGTTATATAAACAGTTTAATTAATGCGTCATCTGCAAACAACAGCCCAGCTGGCTCCATTAGAGGCGAACGGCCCAGGCAGGAGATTTTTAACTAGTATACTGGCAAAGCATCAGCCTAAAGGTTCTCCACATTGTCAAGTTAAATTTATTTTTGTGGTCCAAATTACAATTTACAAACCACTTCTCTGTTTTCTTAACTTCGTCTGTAGTTTCTGAAGTTATGTTTGCGTAAAAATATTTACGGTTGTGTAAAAATATTTCACGATATTTTATTTCGATGGATTTTTTTCCCCCAGACCAAAAATAGTGTAAATTTAGGATTGTCCATAAGGGATAAGTCTCTGGACGTAATGATCAAATTGCCAACAAGTTTGGGTAATCCAAAATGTAATTTTGGACTTAAATCGTGTATGCGTTTAGTCCTAATAATTATACGCGGAAACGGGAAGTGACACTGTGTAAGGTGTGTGGCAGTTTCTTTATCTACGGAGACTCTGCTTCCTGTCTGTATTTTCTTTCTTTCGTTTTCTTAAAATTTTTTTTTGCTGTTGCCGGGTCGTTTTTGAGCGTCAGTGAGTCTGAAGAAAGACTTGACACCGTGAAAACCTGCAGCAGGAACAGACTCCCGTTTTAGTTGATAAGCAGAAGTAACGGTTGTTTTATCATATTTTTTTTATTTGGCATGGACATGGACATGTCTGCACTTTTTGCACGTTTTTCCTCAAATTGGCATAGGTGGGGCCACTGACTGTCTACAGGAAATTTAGTCTAATACATTTTATTAATACTATATTAATACAAATTAATAATAGCTTTAATTTATCATTTTTCTTACTCTTAAACTTATAAACATGAGTTCCTCTAATCTAAAGTATTTTGATCTGAAATGATCTGGTGTCGACACACTCCTCTGCAGCAGCAGTGGGAGGCAGGGCAGTCGAACCTCAAAGTTGTTGAACGGGTTATGTCGATGTAGGATTCAGTCATACATTAAAATAGTAAAAACATGGTTGTGTTTTGTTTGGCCTTGGTTAGTGGTGTCTCAAAAACTAAAGCCTTTTTTGGACATTTGTTCATCCACATTATTGGCATAGAGAAGTAGTACAGAAGAATGACGCAATTTAAAAGTCTGAGAGGAATTTGGTTCTGACAGTGCATGCTCATCTGTATTTTTTTGTGAACTGATTTCTGCAGAGTTGCAGGAGATTGCGGCTGACATGTTTCAGATGGAGGCCGGACTGTTTGTTCCCTCTGGAATCATGAGTAATCTCATCGCAGGTGAGCTGTGCATTCGTTGGCAGAGTCTGAATCCATTATTATAGGGTCATAAACGTGTATGCATGTCATTATGTAGTGATGGTGCACTGCAGGGAGCGCGGCGACGAGATGCTTGCTGGCGATCTGTCCCATATGCACATCTACGAGCAAGGAGGGAGCGCACAGGTGAGTGTGCCACCTGGATCTCTGCACTCCTGCCCCCCTCATCTGTACGTCAGTGTGCATTTGTGTGTTGGCACAGGTGGCCGGTGTCCATGCCAGCTTAGTAACCACACTCCCTGACGGAACATTGGACTTGCAGCAGCTGGAATCAAAGATCCGCCACGGTTACCCCGACCCACACTACCCCCGCTCACGCCTCATATGCGTGGAGAACACGCACAACGTACTAGGGGGGCGTGTGCTACCTCTGACCTTCCTGCAGGAGGTGTGTGTGTGTTGAAGTATGTAGCCAGGAACATCATATTTTGCGACACAGAGTCCAGCAGGTTTGATCATCTGTGGATGGTTTGTTTCCACCTTCAAGGTTCGTGCTTTAGCAGACAGATATGGTCTGTCCGTTCACATGGATGGAGCCAGGCTGATGAACGCTGCTGTAGCCCAGGGGGTGCCTCCATCCACCATCCTGCAGCACACACACACCGTCAGTGTGTCGCTCTCCAAGGTGGGACTGCAAAACCTGGAATTATTTTAGATTTTTGATAACATTCCACAAGTTAGCTGAGTCAGTAAAAAACAACAACAACAACTTGTAGGCACGCAAAATAAAACTTCTTTAAGTCAGATTGACATTATGGTGTGTCACAGGGTTTGGGTGCCCCCGTGGGAAGCATACTGGCTGGACCTCAAGACTTCATATCCAGGGCAGTACGGTGCCGTAAAGTCCTGGGTGGGGGGATACGTCATGCTGGCTTACTAGCAGCAGCTGGAAAACTGTCACTGCTGGAGATGGTGGGAAGACTGGAGGAAGATCACCGCAATGCAAAAATCTTTGCTCAAGGTGAGGAGCACATATTCCTGTCTGTGAAAATTAAATCACTAACAGGCTGTCGTTGTCCTGCTCATAACCTTTTTGTTCCTCACCTCTCCCAGCTCTGCACGACTGTGACCCTCCTCTGTTCACTATAGACATGGCCTCTGTGGAGACGAACATCGTGCGTTTCCATCTGCAGGAGCCCAGTTTAAGTCCCTCTGAGTTCTGTGCCCGCATGGCTCAGGTTGGCGAGGGAGAGGAGGCTGCACTGGGACAGCGGATACACGTTCTCATGTTCCCCCTTCATGGAAGTTCTATACGGGCTGTGTGGCATCTTGGGATCTCCCCTGAAGATACCCAGCTGGCCATCCAGAAAATGCAATTTGTAGCTTCTCAGTACTTGAGGGAAAAACTCAGGATTTAGTGCAATCTCCTACTATGCAAAAAAGATTGTTTTTTACTTTTTGCAGGATTTTACATTACAATTTACAGTACGGGTTTACTACATTCAGACCCAAATAAATAAAACGGTAAAGAAAAATGAAGAAGAAATGGCGGAGTGGTTCTGCACTACTTGTAATTTTACTGTTCCACTCCATCTATTTGTCACCAATGTTCTGCAGTTTCCTTTACAGACCTTCTCTATTTCTCAGTGTATAAGGTACTCTTTCCAATTTTTTTTATCTCTTTGACTGTTACTAGTTTCCAGGTGTTGACAGATGTTGGTTTAAAGTCCATCCTATTCCATGTGACTTATTTTAATGTGACTTTGCATATTATTGCGCACAGATATTTATCTTCTTGTAGCTATTTCTAATAGGATGTTACTACATAAAATATTGGAAGGTTTGTTGTTTACTGTATTTTTATGAGATTTTTTTTGTGTCACAAACACTGTCATACATACTATATAACTGATGTTATTTTGTATGCAATTTATCAGTGAATGAAATCAGAATAAGCAAATTGAGAAAAATAAACTGGATTATGCTGTCAATAAGATTCAGTGGAACAAAATTTTGGTAACTTGTCAGTGTCAATCCATCCATTTTCTATACCGCTTATCCGTCAGGGTCGCGGGGGGAGCTGGAGCCTATCCCAGCTAACTACGGGCGAGAGGCGGGGTTCACCCCGGACCGGTCGCCGGTCAATCGCAGGGAAAACACACAAAGACAGAGAATCTCACACTCACACCTATAGGGGCAATATAGAGTAGCCAATTAACCCAACGTGCATGTTTTGGGGAGTGTGGGAGGAAGCCGGAGTACCCGAAGAAAGCCCACGCAGGCACAGGGAGAACATGCAAACTCCACACAGGGCCCAGACCGGGATTCGAACCTTTCTATGAGGCGACAGTGCTAATCGCTACACCACCGTGCCGCCCTGTCAATGCTCATATGCAGTATAATTGTTGGGATTATGGCGCCACCTTTAGGTTCGTTCTCCTCTGTGCATGATAACAAACTGATCCGCCATCCATTAACTCTCCTTGCAGTCAGTGATTATCGATTAACACTGAACGATCCAAAGTTCAACACTAAAACACAATCACATAGCATAGTAGCGATTATAGGAGTAGCATGCACTTGAACACATTCTCCTGCAGAGTTATGCTCAAACTTTTAAACCAGGTTGTCGTCGCTTCGAGCAAACCGCTCGGTGCTCGACATGCAGCAACCGCCCTCGTTCTGGGAAGGAGTTCCGCGAGAGACTACTCCAACATGAGGAAAAATGGCTACCCGGGACCGGGAGGAGCGACCCAGACCCGGGTGGTGGACCTCCGCAGCGACACGGTGACCAAGCCTGGGCCGGCGATGCGGCAGGCCATGGCCGAGGCTGAGGTCGGAGATGACGCGATGGGAGAAGACCCGACAGTCAACGGTTAGAGCCGAAGGGTTGCGTCGTTATGGTGCCTTTATGTATGATCTATGTACTGTGTGAGCTGCTCTGTTTGATTAGAAACTTGTTGAACCAGTTGGTAATGCTTTATTCTTGCAGAATTGTGCATCTGCATTTTGTTGAAGACGTGATCAAGTCTGCATCAGCTGCAAAACTAGTGCATTTAATAGTAAATAGTACATTTTGTGACCCCTCAAGTAGAGCATCATCCCTAGAAGCCACCGAGTTGCCAACATTAATTAATAAGTAAACAACAAGAGTAAAGTCCAAGAAGCAGATTTTTAAGTATTCTGACACAGCAGGAGCTTAAAATTAATTTTATTTATTATAGCCTAAAGTTACAATTGGCTTTAGAATCTGTACTATACCTTTCCTCTGTCCTTAGACCTTGAATTTGACTGCACAAGTTGAATGTCAGGGGGGAATTTGCTTTAATATGACTGCAGTCAAGCTGCGTCTTTACTTGAGAACTGCCACCCAATCTTGCATTATCCGTCTGCTTTCTGCAGAGTTGCAGAAGATTGCGGCTGACATGTTTCAGATGGAGGCCGCACTGTTTGTTCCCTCTGGAACTATGAGTAATCTTATCGCAGGTGAGCTGTGCATTCGCTGGCAGAATCTGAATCAATTTGTTATTATTTTTATTATTACATATATAAATTAATTTTTTATTATTATTATAGGATCATAAAGGTGTATGCATGTCATTATGTAGTGATGATGCACTGCAGGGAGCGCGGCGACGAGATGCTTGCTGGCGATCTGTCCCATATGCACATCTACGAGCAAGGAGGGAGCGCACAGGTGAGTGTGCCACCTGGATCTCTGCACTCCTGCCCCCCTCATCTGTACGTCAGTGTGCATTTGTGTGTTGACACAGGTGGCCGGTGTCCATGCCAGCTTAGTAACCACGCTCCCTGACGGAAGATTGGACTTGCAGCAGCTGGAATCAAAGATCCGCCACGGTTACCCCGACCCACACTACCCCCGCTCACGCCTCATATGCGTGGAGAACACGCACAACGTACTAGGGGGGCGTGTGCTACCTCTGACCTTCCTGCAGGAGGTGTGTGTGTGTTGAAGTATGTAGCCAGGAACATCATATTTTGCGAGTCCAGCAGGTTTGATCATCTGTGGATGGTTTGTTTCCACCTTCAAGGTTCGTGCTTTAGCAGACAGATATGGTCTGTCTGTTCACATGGATGGAGCCAGGGTGATGAACGCTGCTGTAGCCCAGGGGGTGCCTCCATCCACCATACTGCAGCACACACACACCGTCAGTGTGTCGCTCTCTAAGGTGGGACTGCAAAACCTGGAATTATTTTAGATTTTTGATAACATTCCACAAGTTAGCGGAGTCAGTAAAAAACAACAACAACAACTTGTAGGCATGCAAAATAAAACTTCTTTAAGTCAGATTGACATTATGGTGTGTCACAGGGTTTGGGTGCCCCCGTGGGAAGCATACTGGCTGGACCTCAAGACTTCATATCCAGGGCAGTACGGTGCCGTAAAGTCCTGGGTGGGGGGATGCGGCAAGCTGGCATATTAGCAGCAGCTGGGAAACTGTCACTGCTGGAGATGGTGGGAAGACTGGAGGAAGATCACCGCAGTGCAAAAATCTTTGCTCAAGGTGAGGAGCACATATTCCTGTCTGTGAAAATTAAATCAGGCTGTCGTTGTCCTGCTCATAACCTTTTTGTTCCTCACCTCTCCCAGCTCTGCACGACTGTGACCCTCCTCTGTTCACTATAGACATGGCCTCTGTGGAGACGAACATCGTGCGTTTCCATCTGCAGGAGCCCAGTTTAAGTCCCTCTGAGTTCTGTGCCCGCATGGCTCAGGTTGGCGAGGGAGAGGAGGCTGCACTGGGACAGCGGATACACGTTCTCATGTTCCCCCTTCATGGAAGTTCTATACGGGCTGTGTGGCATCTTGGGATCTCCCCTGAAGATACCCAGCTGGCCATCCAGAAAATGCAATTTGTAGCTTCTCAGTACTTGAGGGAAAAACTTGGGAAGCAGTGAAATCTGATACTTCCCAAAATGATATAATCTAACCACCAGTACTGATCAAAGAAAATCCACACAGTCTAACATAGAAAAAGATTGAAGGATGTTAAATATAGGACATACGACTTCAACCACTTTGGATAGTAGACATCTTTATAGGATTGTTAATTTTCACCCATTTCAGCTTTTTGCAGTTATTATTCATTAAATTAAATGAACCATTGTCTTTTATTGAAGATTTTGGAGGGGATATTTTATTGGAGAGATAATGTAGAGAGACCACAAGCAAGAACATTCAATAAAGGTCCTCAGTTGATACAAGTCAGGGATGCTGCATCTTATGTTTTGCACCCTAACCAGGGCATTTCTGTTCCATTATTTTTCATTGGGATACATTGATAATACTTTGATGATTTGAATTATAGTTTATTGTTAATATTAACATCTTATTAAGAGGGATATGGTTGTACAAGACCACATTTTCTTGTAATCTTGTGGTCGGTCACTATTGTAAAAAGTTGATATCTCATATTTCTGTCCACTCTACAATTTAGCATAATCTGAAGAAAGGGGGTTTACGTTGCAATAATTAAACAGCCACAAGATGACACTACTGCAGTCCAATGTGGTGACTTCAGACGCAACCTGAAAAGGTTACTTTTTTCTGTCTCGTCTTTCTTTCTATTCTGTTCTATCCTGTTCCATGTTTGATATTGTTGAACTCTCACTGGATTAATAAAACATGAAGCAAACAAGCTCTGCAACCTGTGATTCATGAAAAAGGTTTGGCAGCGGTGGGATTCGAACCCACGCCATCGAAATGACTGGAGCCTAAATCCAGCGCCTTAGACCACTCGGCCACGCTACCTCACGCCTTTCCAACAACACATCAGACCATTTATATAACGTAGTGGGTGTGATGTGTAAAGGTGGGGAAACGTTTCGCCAGTGTGGATTGAGTTTAGTGGTTAATGACTTTTTGGTTTTCCTTTAGAAGAAAGACATGAAGAGAACAAAGTCATGTGACCCTTGTATTGATTTTGACAAGAAAACCAAAAACCAAATTATGTTTGGTACCTTGACCCTGTGTGTGGTTGTAAATTCCTGTCGAGGCTCTTCAGTTTCTCCACGGGCGGAGCTGCTTGGGTATCTGACTGTACATGATGTTTATGTGCACAGTTCGGACTGTGTAGCTAACCAGTGCACTGCGCCAGGCATTATTTACTCAGTGCTGCTTTCAAATGCTCTTTCGTATATGTCAATCCAAACTTCCCGCGCCTCTGCAATCAAACAAAAAGTCGGACCAATTGTACTATATTGGCCATACTTTTACCGTTTCTATTTTCACACAAAATGCAAAGAAAACGTGTTAAAGCTATTAGAATTAACTGTTGGTGTCAATTGACACGATTTGACTCTCAAGACTCTCCCACATCGACTGTTCACAGTACTTCACATTTCCGTGTGTGAAGGAAGGCAGCATGAGGCAGGGGCGTGGCTTTCACAAAGCATTGTGGTACGTGCAGACGGTTCACGTCGCCGTGGTGGACTGGAACAAGAGCTACATCCCGCTGCCAGACACGTCCCCGGACCTTCAGGATATATTGGAGAGCCAGGACCGACCCACTCTGGTCTGGGAGCAGAGTTAAAAGCTACAGCAGCTGCAATCGTGTCTGATTGGCTTCTAACTGAAACCGAGAGACGGAAGAACACCGACTGACTGGCTGCACTGTCACAGTCTGTCAAGATAAAGTTATTAAAGGTGTGTCTGTGGTCTGCGGTTATCAAGGTTTGTTGCTTGTTTAATACGTGCATCTAACTGGTGACGATAGCCCAAACTAGAGAGCAACGTAATACTTTTGGGGGGGAATCGCACTGTTACATGCTGTAACATAATATACTGCATCCATTTGTGTGGGAGCACATTGTACCAACAGGAGCATGGAGTTCTCGAATCGTGCTTGGTTTTTGCATCCCTCTGCACCAGCCAGCTGTACATTTAAAAATCTATAAACACAAAGTGCTGACAGTGCAAAATGATAACAGTGTTACTGATGGGTACATACAGTTGCATAATAATACAGGCAATGAGCTGAATTGCTTTTGAGTGCTCGCTTACCGCTGAAATCCACATCGTTGAAGCATATGTTTTGATTGACTTGAACTTCAGTTTATGCATGTGATGGAAGTGTCACTGTGCAGCACTCCTGTGATAATACAGACTACTCTGAGCATATGGCACGAAATGCACAGCTATGCAGCCATGATGCAGGGTCGCTGTGCATACAGTGCCAACATGGCTGCCACAGATTAACTCCAACTGTCTTTACGTGGCTGTGCTTTCCACTCACTGCGGCTCACTGCTTCCTCAGAGAACTCACACTCCTGTCTCAACACGACAGCAGCCGCCATGGAGGACGACCTGATGTTCAGCATGGAGGAGGAGGAGGAGGAGGGCAGCGCCAAGAGGCCCCCTGTCCGACGCAGGGTCAACAGTCAGCGGGCCTCTTCCTTCAGTGATGCCAATGCCAGTGACGACGATGACGAGGACCACTTCATCTGCCCAATCCTGGACGACTCTGCCAAAGAAATCTGTCACTACCTGAAGGATCTGGTTCACAACCGGCAGCTGTCAAACTCTCTTCCTAAAACCAACTTTGTGTTCAAGGTAAGACATTGCTGACATGATGCAAGTTGCACAAACCTATCAGAGATGATGACCAGTAATGTGAAAAGCATCAGCAAATGTTGAAATCAAGCACTGGAGGAGTGTTTAGTCATTCTCAAAAACAGTTGTTTTTACTGAGTGCGTTACAGTTCTGTAACTTGCTGTGAGCACAGCTCTTAAGGGAGGAGAGACGATCCGTGCATGCTTGCACACACGTACCAGTACGTGTGTTATTTGCATGCATTTCTGGTCAGCTGCCTCTTGACTGTTCTCTCTTTAAAGAACAGGAAGCACCAGACGGTGGTTTTGACTTCATTTGATGACGATGCATGTAAACACGTCTCTCGCTGCTCTCACTGCTACATAAGAGCTGGATGCAGTGCAAAGTGCTCCTCATCAGAGCAGCTGTGCACCAGCCAACAGCTGGAATGAATGAATGTCCTTTTTTTCCCTTTCTGTGTAATGTTGTAGCTCAAAACCTTGAAGTCTTGTTATGTTCAGTATCTGAGGATGCTGTGTGAATGTCAGATTGATATATTTTCCCCTGTTTGTTAATGGAAAGCCGTCCGTTTTCTTCACCTTTCTACATAGAATGAAACAGAGGCAGAACCTCGGTCGTACAGGGTTTTGTCTGAGAGCGCACGGGTATGTTACAGATAAAATTATATCTTCCTTCTCTCCCTCTTCACCTCTGACCATCTACGACTCCCTCCCATGCACTCTGTAATTTACTGCCTTCTTTTCTTCCCTCATATTCTCATTTCCCATGACTCTCTTCATGGTTGATGTTACATGTATTCTAATCAATGCATCCTCCCTTCCTTCACTGTATTCCTGAAATTAATTTAACAAATCTACTATCCAACAAACTACTATCCACGTCATTTTTGGTGGTTATTTTACAAAAAAATACACAGAGCTCATGTCAGATCTTTCTGGAGGAAATACTTTGCTGTTTTGGTGCCACAAAGTTTGTTAGATGTTCTGCTTCTCTTAGGTTTGTTTTACAGAAATGTCTTCTGAGTAGGCTTTACCACAGTAACATTTGTGACAGCATGCAGAAGTTACACACTCCTACAGGTGAACGAGGTCTGACGCCACAGGTGTCGTCTGCTCCTCATCACGAACAGACTTCTCTTTTGAAAACACACGCCTTTCATATTTCTGTTCATGCAAACCCTTTGCTCTAAATATAAACATGTCCAGAGCCAGAGCCACTGTACAGCAGCCAGTGGCATACGAGGGGGATGTGCTGCTTTGCAGTACCGGATGGGTCAGGCTTCATGTTACCAGCAACACTTGATTGATGGTTCTTCCTCAGAAAGTTATTTCTTGAAAATGGCATGAAAAGTCACACAGTGATCACATTCATCTTGAGGTGGCAGTAAATTGTACGGTTGTAGGAGAGCTTTGTTGATCATGCTAAACACCTATTGATTATGCCATGATCAATTCATAAAAATGATGTCCATGTCTTTTTGATGATTGTGTGCATTCTTCCTGGTTGAAGGTATTTGTGTTTTTTTCCTTCCTTAACTTTCCCTTCTTGTTTGCATGCCGTTAGAAGACTTGCAAGCTAAACGAGCGTCGTCCTTAGAGGAGGCTTCACTTTACATTGGTGTTGCCCCGTGGTTAAATCATCTGCATTGTAGAGTTTCCTCTCACTAAGCTGATTAGCTGAAAATACTTCAAAGAATAAGAAAACGCTGTTCACTGGTTTTAATTGAACTTAAATTTAATTTGCTGAATCCTTGAGTCCAGTATGGGCACTGATGGGCAGAAAGCAACTGTGTTGTGCAGAGAGAGCAGAGAAGTTGCATTTTAATAATGAGGAAATTTAATTTCACGATTTCTGCATTGAGTGGCCTCACTTCCTTCTACATGTAACAGTTTTAGCAAACCTGTTTGAGAAACTGACTTTTTTATTCTTTTTGCATAAAGTCAAATAATGCCACCCAGTAAGTCGTGTTTGTTTACTGCGACAGGAAACGTGGAAACATGCGATCGAAAAGGCAAAGGCCATGCCCGACCCCTGGGCACAGTTTCATCTGGAGGACATCAAGACTGAAACCTGCGTTCGTTACAGGTAAGAATAAATCTGTGTGCGGCATTTCAATCACCATGACATTTCACCTGTCATAGCAGGAAAAACGCAGGTGAGACAAATGTGGATTACAGTGGCTCAGCTCCTGCAATGACAAGTCAAAATGTATGCTGTGTCACTGATGTTTTTACCGCCACATAAATATTTAAATAATAACCTAACCATGGACACCTTGAGAACACTGACACATCATCACATATGAAGTTAATTTTGCAAACTTGGTTAGCATACAGGTACAATATCCGGCTCTTCAGCTGCTAAACGCTCCCCTGTGTTCACCCGCAAGTCTCTAATCGCATTCGGTGGGTTGTTGTTGTTGTTGACAACAATAACGAGACAGAAACTAAACTGCTCTGCTGGAGACTAGAAAAACAGAACTGAAAGATGCCAGAACACTTCAGTGCAGCTTGTGGTTTCATCATTATGAGGGTTGACTTTCATGCTACACATAGTAAACTACGTGCTGTCAAAATAAAACACTGATAAAAGTAACGTCTTAAGTATTGAAATGCGGCATACGTCAGTATTATTAGCCTGCTTTGGTCTTGAACTGTCATTGGTGTGGCGGCATGTTTAACACTTTCTGATATCTCGGTCAGTGGAGCTAATCTTAACTGTTGACAAACATTATTGCCCCTCTTCACTTGGCACATTAAGCGCTGACGTCCTTTGGCTCGCATAGTTGTGTGTTTTTTTTCTATCTCATACTGTAGGTGGGACAGTGGGACAGTGTTCACCCAGATACTGTGGCCAACAGATCTGCTGTGTAAACGTGCTCTCCCTTTGCAGAGGTGTCAGGCAGCAGTGTATTAAGGCAGTAATGCATGACCGAGTGGGCGTGAGTGAAAAAATAAAAAGCAGGAGGAAAATGAATTCCTTTGCTTATGTGTGTGTGTGTGTGTGCATGTGTGTGTGTGTGTATTAGGTCTGTTATGTAACAAACAGGGCTGGGACTGCAGCGAGAGAAGAGGGATTGTCAGGATTTGCCCTCGTGTTCTCTTTTCATGTGCTAATTTTACCCACATGTAACCTTAGCCCTCCTTCCCTCTCTTGAGCCCCCCTGTAGTATGAACTCGATGGAATGAAAGTCACAGTACACCGTGTTCCCAGGCCGAAACCGTTTGCTGGCAGGAGTGAATGGCGGTTAGATTTTGGGCAGGGAACAGAGCAAGTGTTCTTCCAGAGGGGGAAGAAAGCTTCATACTGAGTCTCTGCATTGAAAAGCACTCAGGTTTCAGCTGCGAAGACTTGCAGCCAGTATTCATTAACTCAGTACACGCATCCTGCCAAGCCAAACAGACACACTGACCCAGACAAACGGCGTGTCCACATACATTTTTATCACCACACCGACTGTATGAGTCCTACCCTGCACACATTAATTCCCTTACGGGCGCAGACAGGACAGCTTCTCTCAGGAAACAGGACGTGCGGGACCTTTGTGTTTCATTCTTCTCCACCTCCTCCTCATGTTGTTTTTCTGCAGAGAGGAAACTACATGCTTTATGCGCCGCCATGATAAGAGTGATTATGTGTTGTTGCCAGGCGAGGTCCCTCACAGAGGGCAAAGAGTAACTTGGCTGAGTTGCTCAAGATGTCTAGTAGCTCAAATAAACTCATAAAAGACAAAAGAGTCCCATTTTAGGCCTTGCAGTGTGAGTGATTTGTGTTGTAACAGGTGGAAAACAATAACAAGGGCCATTTTGTCCCCACAGAGCAGCAGGTTCACAGTTCAACTCTGTGTCATTAAAAGGCCCACAGATGGACAGTCTCACAGCTGCTCTGCTCCAAAGGAGTCAGTGTTTCACAGAGCTGCACAGGATTTGGTTTATTTTGATCACCGAAACTTTGATCAGTTAGATTCGACGTGATGTGGATTTAAAGAGTATCCGGCGTATTTGAGTGGACATAATCAGGCAGCCGTTTGTAGTATTTTAACCTCGCTGACCCTCTTTGCAGGTACAATGCCATCACAGGAGAGTGGGCTCAGGACCAGGTCCACATCAAGATGGCCTCCCAGGTAGAAGAATCAGAATCAGAATCAGAATCAGAATCAGAATTCCTTTATTAATAAGAAGAAGATTGTGTTACCAGTGTGTAAAAAAAAACAAACACTTACACTGGTACTCTTGTCTAAGTTATTTCCCCTGCTTGGTTTCCCACAGCCGTTTGGAAAAGGGGCCATGAGGGAGTGCTTCAGAACGTAAGTTGAAACTTTTCTCTACATTCATCAGTTTTCATCCAGCTGCTTACCGCCCTCGTGCTCGAGCAGCACGAGGCCTTCGTGGTCTCAGTGTAAACACTTCAGAGGGGAACGTCTCTGCTTGACTGTAGTCTATAAGTGGTGCAGGTCCACATTCCTGGCATTTCTTGATCTGACTCTGGAGGATAGCCGCTTAGTAGTTTTACATCCAAAGATGAGCATATCACGCTGAATCAACTCTATGATGTTTATCTTTGCCGTTTCCATGGATGTTTACTGTTTTGGTTAAAAAGAGGGTCGAATGCATTTGGTGTTATCACTGCTCCACTGTGTTTGGGCCGCTGCATGGCATTGCAGAATGAAAGAGAAAAGGGACAATAGCGTAATTGTAGATGTTTAATCCTCAGTTATGTGGGAAATGTAACAGAGAGGCATTCATCAAGCCCAACCTCAGCTGCTTGCTGCGTCCCACAGAAACTGTAATCACAAATGACTTTAGTTGTGGATTTTGATGAAGTTTTCCAGCTGTGTGGATTGAACCAAGATGCTGCTCACTAGTTTAACGTCTTAACTCTTCATTTCCTTTCCTTACAGGAAGAAGTTGTCGAATTTCTCACACAGCAGCAACTGGAAGTCGGCATCTAATTATGTGGCAAAGCGTTACATGGAGACGGTGGACAGAAATGTTTACTTTGAGGACGTCAGGCTGCAGATGGAGGCCAAACTCTGGGGAGAGGAGTACAGCCGCCACCGACCTCCCAAGCAGGTACAGGAGACACATACACAAACGACGATAATCCCACAAAAATACTGTACAGCTCATGTGTGAGTGAGACACTGTTTTCTTGTCCTCAGGTGGACATCATGCAGATGTGTGTGGTGGAGATGACAGACAGACCGGGTAAACCTCTCTTCCACCTGGAACATTACATCGAGGGCAAGTACATCAAATACAACTCCAACTCTGGCTTTGTGAGGGACGACAACATCCGACTGACTCCACAGGTGCGTGGCAACGCCTTTGGCTATTCATGCATGTTCAGCTAATAAATCACTCAACAATCTTCCACCCTTGTGTATCCGTCAGGCCTTCAGTCACTTCACTTTTGAGCGATCGGGCCACCAGCTGATCGTGGTGGACATTCAAGGAGTCGGTGATCTCTACACCGACCCTCAGATCCACACGGAGAAGGGGACTGACTTTGGAGATGGAAATCTGGGTACGACTCCCTTTCATGCTGACAAACCGCTGCTAGACACGCGTGTGTGATGTTTGGTCAGAAGCGATCCCAAGAGGCTCCATCTTGATCGTACCTGTGTTCCAGGTGTGCGAGGCATGGCGCTGTTCTTCCACTCCCACCTGTGTAACAAGATCTGCAAGAGCATGGGCCTGACGCCTTTTGACCTTTCCCCTGCGGAGAGGTCCCAGCTGGACTCCACCAACAAACTGCTTGTAATTTTATCATTTTAATGGTAATAAAGTGTCCATCCAGGGCCAGAAATCAGCAGGGTAAAAATATCTGATAAAATTCATAAAATTAAAATGATAATCAATAAAAATGAGGGAAATATAGATTTATAGCATTTCATATTGTTCACATTTAGGCATGAGTGTGAGAATAAAAAGAAAAATGCCTCCATTTTTTGAGTTTGAAACATGTACCAAATTGATTTTCACATTTAAGTAAATGTTACTTATGGAATTGCACTCGTGCAGTAATACACACAGCTCAGTTGCAGGATTACAAATAACAAGGATGCTTCTCATAGTCAGTCAATCATGATTGTGCTGTTGCTGTTTGCTCAATGGAGATTCATCTCGATCAATTTCAGAAGTCGGCCCAGACGGTGCTGAGAGGCTGCGAGGAGCCCTGCGGTTCTCCTCGTGTTCGGACCATGTCAGGAAGCCGGGCGCCTCCGCTGTTATCCCGCCTGTCTGAGACGTCGTCTGCAGACGAGAGCATGAGCGACGTGGACTCGGTCCCCTGCTCCCCTCTCATCCTCCCCTGCTCCCCCCTGGCTGCACCTGGATCTGTGGGCAAGTCTTCCGTCGGTAGGCTCATGACCGCGTTAACACAAACTGCACATGTATTCTGTCAGTCCGGTATCCGTGCCGTAAATGTTATTTCTGCATCTTACAGCCTTATATTTTACTGGGATGAATGAACATGAAAGACTCCACAATAACAACACTGGTGAACAAAAGGTGAGGAATAACCGACTCCAAGAAGATAAGATAAGATTATCCTTTATTAGTCCCATAACTGGGAAATTACAGAAAAAAAGCACAGAAAAATAATACTGTGTCACATTCAGTCAAATATTCTGCCACTTAAGTATATTAAATCCTAAAATCAGTGAGCTGTGACACAGGAGAAGGAATAAACCTGATTTTTGAGATGCTCCTCACCTGGAGGAACTTGTCAACTTTACCTGCCGCAGGTGATTATTGTGATTTCTGTGTGTAGGAATCTGAGAGCGGCGGAGACAGCGGCTACCCCAGCGAGAGGAGGAGTGAAGGCGACCCGAATGACCACGTAGACGGGGTAAAGAGCTCCATTCGACTTTGGTTTGACTTAATTTAAGCCAGAAAATGTCCAGGATTTGTTTGTTTAAATATAGTTTTGAGTCAGGTTGTACATTATTGACACATCTGTAAGCGTACTCTGCCATATTGTCTTCAATATAATCACGTCCATTTTTAGCAATTATTAAACCGTGACATGTTAGACTTCTCTTGTTGCTGTATGTCGTTCATTCTCAGTAGCTGTTAGTCTGTTAACGTTTCCTCTTCTCCACATTAAGTTTTCCTGTTAAATCTTCTGACTGTAGGTTTTGTAATGCATGTTGTGTCGTCACGTAGGCCCATCATCGCTACAAAAGACAATATTCTGAGTCGGATGAGGACAGTATCAGACGGGTAAACAAACGTAGGGACAACAGTGTGTACTCGTCATCCTCACTTTGATTGCAGTCATCATCTCCACAGTCATATTACCCTCCTCTAATTTTCCCTCGCCCTTATCTTTCTCACGTTATCTTCCCTCCACCTTTTTGCTCAACGATGAAAGCCGCCCCTCACCTTTCCTCTAACGTAGCTCCTCCCTCCCTTTGTGTTCCCTCGCCAGAGGAAGATGGTAGCTCCTCCAAGAGTCTCTGCAAATTTAAATTCATACAATCCTGACAGCGAATGGGTGATTATTTGCATGGAGGCTCGTATGCTAGGCCTTCCTACAGGGTCAGTGCTGTGCAGCCTCAGAGTTATGAAGCTTTATGATGCATGATTCTCAGGTTCAGATTTGAGCATCTGATTACTTGCTTCCACGTCCAGTCTCGCTTTATTTTCAGCTGAGTAAATGAAATAAGACAAAAATGCAAAGAAATTACAACTGACATTTGGAACTGAAACACCATCTACCTCTGTTTCACCAACTCCACCGTCTTGCTATTGATGCTTGCCTGGACAACTGTGTGTTTCTGTGTGCTCCTGTTCCCATGCTTTACATGATTTTGCATTCACTGAGTGAGAGGCCAACAGGGATTTACTCCTCCAGCTCTGAGCTCAAATCAAAGCACATGTTTCTGGATGGGTACCCCCCTGAGAGTGTGGTTTTTTGTCAGCTTGCACTTGATTTTACCTTCATCATGTAATTTGTTTCCTGATTCGACATAGGGTGAATTTCATCCCTTCAGTCTCAGTATTTTCCTTTTTTGCGCTCAGCTGACGGAGGAGAAGTGGAGCTTCTACCATTCGTCTCGCGCTCACGTCCACCGTCCTTCCTGCGTGGCCACTGAGGTGGAGAGACTCAGCACTCTGCTGCAGAAGAAGATTGGCCAGTCAATCCTCGGAAAGGTAAAACTGAATTCTGCAGAAACTGAATATCACACAGGACGACTGTTTTCACCAACAAACACAGATTATTTTATTATTATTTTGACAGTCAAAAACCCTGCAAACAAAATGGGTAGACTATTAGTGTGTCTTACACACTAATTGTCTACAGTTTATGATACATATTAATCTTTCTACTATGCGGTTTTAGCTGTTAGCATACAAGAAATCAACATACTTTTATACGGACATCACATGTTCAGTGCCAACCAAATGGAGACTTTTGGAACACGACTGGATCTCCTTTTCTCCTTCCCAGGTCCACCTGGCGATGGTGCGGTACCATGAGGCGGGTCGGTTCTGCGAGAAGGACGAGCAGTGGGATCAGGACTCGGCCCTGTTCCACCTGGAGAGGGCTGCGCTGTGTGGAGAGCTGGAGGCCATCGTAGCCTTGGGACAGTGCTATCTGCAGCTGCCTCACCACATACTGCCGGACATGGAGCTGGAGGTAGCGTGGATTCATTCAATCAGCTGATGTCACTTGGGTTTTGTGCAGTTGTATCCTCACATTTTTGTGTTGTCGGCAGGATAATGCAGGAAACCGGATGAAAGGTTTTAAGTATCTGCTGCAGGCTGCTGAGGCTGGCGACAGATCGTCTATGATCATAGTGGCCAGAGCCTTTGATAATGGGGTCGATCTGCCAGCTGATAGGTTAGTGAAGCTGTGAAAAGTTGGACTTTGAAGTTTCATGTCTTCCCTTCAAACAAATCCTGGTCCAACATTTATGATAACACTGCCCCCTAGAGGGATTTCTGGGTCATATTTTTATTACAGGATGATTGTATTTTTTCTTAATACTGAAGGGTTTTTATTTTTTAATTACCCAGAAAGCAGAACTGGGGGGAAGCAATTCACTGGTACGACAGTGCGTTGAACATGACAGACTATGACGAAGGTGGAGAGTTCGATGGGACGCAGGATGAACCTCGGTACCTGCTGCTGGCCAGAGAGGCAGAGATGTACCAAGAGGGAGGCCACAACCTCACCGCTGACCCTCAGAGAGCAGGTTTGACTACAGGCTGCTTTAACAGACATCGCAGACCATAATTTTAACTTTCTGGAGTATTAAACACTCGAAATGAAAAGTTACCAGCTTGCTCCGTGAAGATGAGTTTATTGTTTATTTGTTGACAGCAATAAAAGTGTAGAATTTCATTTGCAGATAATTGTCTTTGCCCTCATCCTCACCTCTTGTGCCACCAACCCCACCCCCACCCCTGCAGGTGATCTGTTTACAGAAGCAGCAGAAGCTGCCATGGCAGCCATGAAGGGTCGACTGGCTAACCAGTACTACATGAAAGCTGAAGAAGCCTGGGCGCTGATGGAGGAGTAATTCTGGATACGCATTTTTATCACAAAAGACCACGAGAGTTAATGTGTCTGACTGATAGCCACGCTGGGTTTTACACATGCAGAATACAACTTGAATGGTTACAGTTTACATATTTTTTATTACAGTTTTTTTGCGAATTTTGCTCTGTGTGTGTGTGTGTCTGTTCCTTTTTTCCTGTTGGTGAAGCACGTCATCCTGACTCATTTTTTTCTTTAATTTCCTGTCTCTGATGACTAAGTGACCGTATGAAAGGGAGGATCTGAAGAATCAAAACAAACACAGTTGTTTACTTGCTTTGACCTGAACGTTAACACACTTAGGTTGGAAGTATGTATGTAAAAATGCTTGGAGTTTAAACCTGTAAAATAAAGTTTGCATTGCTTTTTATGGGTGAACACTCGTCATTATTCCTCACTGTTTTTTCCCCCTCGAACATAATAGCTCTGTGATTAAAACTGACTTTGAATAATAGTAACATTGTCTAACAAACATCCTGTTTCAAAACGAGCGTGAATATGCCACCTTACAGAAATACTCGAACATACTTTCTTTAATGTCCCATCTTGCCACTTTAGCCCAGAGCAATTCCCAAATGCACCAACTGAAACTCGAGTACTTCCGGTAATGTAATACTAAACATACAATGTACTCTTTCAGGTTACATAGATTGTAAGAAAGTGGACCGCAAAATCACTTGGATATTAGTCTTCATCTAAAATCATGCTTAGTATTTTCGTATTCTAGATGTAGCAGAATTTAGTCAATCTATGTACAATTAAAATGTGAGACTGGATATTGTACACAGTATAGTCACTTCTCATACTTTATATTTTATATGCAGCTCACCACAAAGCAACCTTGCCTTTGTGTTTAGCACTCTTTACTGCTTTGACCTGCAACTGCTACACGGTAAATTACCTCCGAGGTCTATCGTTATTTTCAATTGAATATGAAGAAGTGAGTGCAAAATGCTGACATTGAGTGATTGGTTTTACTGTCATAACAGATGGTAAACCTACACTAGCAAGCACGTTTAACCACTATGTCACTTTCTTATAGTGTGATGGAAGAGACAGCTACAACAAGGTAGCGTGGCCGAGCGGTCTAAGGCGCTGGATTAAGGCTCCAGTCTCTTCGGGGGCGTGGGTTCGAATCCCACCGCTGCCAATACCTTTTCCTACCTAGTGCTTAAAAAATGGACGTTTACTTACCAAATAATGAATGAAAGTCTGCGCACATCAGACCCTACTGTGAATAATAGCACAACGTAAGCCATAACGGGTCAGAAGAAATTATGAGAAAAGACAACTGTTCATTGGACTCGCTGTGCATTATGGGCATGGGCTCCTCCCCACGTGCCTGTGTGGAGCATAGTCAACATGGTACCGTTAGACTTCAGCTGTGCTAGCCCGAGTTAGAAACTACTCCTACCCCTCTACGCACCACACCTCTGGAGTCTTTGGGCACGAATGAGAGAGCTAAAACGGCACAGCGAAACGTGCAGGTGAGATCTAATTTTATTCTGTATGTTGTTTAGGAAAAATGACGCATTAAACCAGGCCCTGGTGACTGACTGCGTTATTTTGACTGTCATGTGTATGTTAGCACGCCAAGCTAGCAGGCTAAAGTTGCCTGGCTAGGCTACGGCACCACCGGTTACCTGCATGTTAGGTAGCTTCGTTGTTCGTACATTTGTTCACGGGAAAAGGGGAGTTTGTTGCTGATGGCCTTGACTCCTTTTACAGATGTGTATTTTGTCTTTGAATGAACGCTTCCTGCAGTGTAGTGAAGGCCCCCGTGACAAGTTGTTATAAGGTTTGTTGCTAGCTTGCTAATCAAGCTAACGTAGCCGGTGGCAGGACTGGTTTTATTTGTAATTATCTGTACTGGAGAGTATAATTATCTGAAATTACTGTTTGACGTGATAGCTATAACGTTATAGAATGTTTGTTACACAGTGTTGGCTTAGTGAACAGTAATAAAATACGGATTGCATTGTCTTGCATCATGTTAGTTTTTAAGCTGGATGTGTTGGTGATAGCATCCACAGACTGCATGATCATAGTCTGGCTGGTACCTAACTTGTGGGTTTTCGTAGTAAACTTCCTGGAATGTGTTAAATGAAGATAGACCATCTACCGCAAATTTCCTGAAGAGTGATAACCCCGACGAGCCTGATGAAATTGTAATGAACCTTGATGTGCTGAATCACATTGTTCTTGTTACTGCCTGTCATTTGTTTTCTTTGTTACCAGTCTGGGTGTAGCCATTTGGTAACAGTGAAGGGAGTGTGTAGCTGTACAATAAATCCCTGTAAGTTAAGCCAGTGATTCTTTGTTTCCAGGTTGGCTATCTGAAATCTGCTGCCGCTCCTCACCTGCTTCATCTCCTCTCGCTGTTCACATCAATATGGCCAGTGGGGATGATGATGACCCGATTATAGAAGAGGTATGTCCGCAAGCTTAAATTAAACTTTTATGAATTTATTCTGCTAACAAGTGTTGCTAGAGAAAAGAAATAACGATATGTACCTGAATTATTGCGAATGAACTCGTACATTGTGGTTTATTTGGAATTGTAAATGCTCATTATGTATCGTCCCACTTCTGATTCCTTGTTTCTGCTAATGCTCGGTCTTAATAATATACCAGCGCAGTGTGGCGCAGAGATTTAAAATCTGTACGCCACACTGCACTCGGATCATTTTTTATTTGAGGTCAACTTGAGACCAGGGTTTGCTATGAGGGCTGCAAACTGAGTAGGTTAATGTAACAGACTAGAAAAACACTGAATTTAAAAGTACAACGAAACACAGCACATTCAGATGAGAAGCTCTACCATTCACTCACACCAGTTTGTGTAGACAGAGAATAACTGATCAATATTTCTATTTCTTTTAGATTGATGTGTACCTTGCCAAGAGCCTAGCAGATAAGCTGTATCTTTTCCAGGTAATCTTCTTTTTTGCTGTACTTAATTCCTGATTAGGTTTAATTCCCTTTGTGAACAGTTTATGTGTCTCAGTATCCCAAGTCACTCATTAATCACCTTCATTGTTTTTCTGACACAGTACCCTGTCCGGCCATCCACTATGACCTATGATGATGTCAGCCACTTAACGGCTAAGATCAAACCCAAGCAGCAAAGGGTAAAATAAAAAAGTTATTTTCTTAATTTATCATCCAGACAGATCAGTCTCAAATTTTTTTTGTAATGCTTTTCTTTTTCCATCCATAATACAGGTGGAGTTGGAAATGGCAATCAACACAATGAGTCCGAATTACTGTCGCAGCAAAGGAGAGCAGATAGCTCTCAACGTGGATGGCACGTCTTATGACGAGACCAACACCTATTCAGCGTAAGTCTGCTGTTAAAGCTCATCTGTACATAAGGACTAGATACAGGAGTAAACAGTTAGCCTGACCCTGTCCAGAGAGTGATACATCTTCTCATTTAACTGTGTCCAACAGCACAAATAAGTGTATTTTACCATTAGATGAACAGCTGCTAAGTGGCATTGTTGTTTGCACAGTGAAGTTTGGGCAAACATCTGAGTATTCTTCTTTCGTTTCTCCTCTCCAGGAAAATGATGGATAAACAGACCTTTTCCTCCATTCAGGCCACCACCAACACCTCCAGATATGCTGTTGCTGTTTTTCGCAAAGGTCTGACCTGGTTCTGTATAGCCCACTTCAGTGCCATGCCTGTGTTTTGGTTTGTCTAACTTTTATTCCGCCTCTTGTAAAAACACAAAGGTCACGCATATGTTCACAGAGTCCATGTGAGTCTTTATCAGTGTTGCGCTTCTTATCTTTTCTTTTGGCATTTGGTTACGTACAACGTTTCTACTGTGTGTTTATGTTGAAGTTGATCAAATGTGCTGACGTGATCGACTTGATGACTCGCAAACATCCAGTCCCCATTCGATTATTGCTGCGTTATTACTGCTGTGTTCCTGACTGTTTTAATGTGTATGTCTACAGGTGAGCTGCATGTCACACCTCTGACAGGAATCCTCCAGATGAGACCCAGCTTCTCTTACCTTGACAAGGCTGACAGCAAAATCAGAGAGAGGGAGGCAGCCAACGAGGGTGTGTCTACTTGGTTTGTTTTGCAAAGTTACACATGTGAAACAAGTTTTTTTAAAAATAGAAGATCATGTGAAAATATTTCATCTACTGTTTAAATGAACTCTCTTGTTCACAATTCACAAACCCAGTAAGCTAAGATAAACATTAACATACATGGCAGAATCATAATAGTGTGGTAACTGGTGAGATCAGATAAAATGGATGTTGTGTGACCAGATTCTTACGTCGGCAGGTGGAGATTCCTCACAGGATGAAGCTGAGGAGGAGGCCAAGGCCATCACGGTGAACACTTGCACACACGCTCACTAATGCAGTCAGACTCATGATAACACAGACTCTGTGCACCAGTGTAAACTCATCATTTAAAATAAATAAATAAATAAACCCTGTTCCAATCCAGGTGAGGTTTGCTCGTCCCGAGTCGGAGCAGGCCCGGCAGAGGAGGATCCAGTCGTACGAGTTCCTCCAGAAGAAGCAGGCCGAGGAGCCCTGGGTTCACCTGCACTACCACGGTGCCAAGGTAGGGAGGGCACTCTTTGTTAGGGTACCTTATTCATTTGTAAATTCATCCAGATGAATACTTCAACCACTTTCCTCTGTTTGATTAATATCATTTGCCGGTTGCTTGGCCATCCTAAGCTGGCCATCGTCTAATTTCAGTACTGGATACGTTATCTAGTGGTGTGCTGTGCTCATCACTTTCATCTGTCCTTTTATTTAAACTCAGGATGGGCGTTCAGAGCATGAAAGGCAGTACCTGTTCTGTCAGTCAGTGGATGCCTCAGATAACTCTGAACTGGTCAAAACTCCTAAGTAAGTATGAGTCAGTTAACCCCTGACTACATTTAATTTCTTTGTCTTCCCTGGTTGTTCATAGTCGCTCACAATGCTCATATTATCACATTTATGTAGAGAATACCTGGCGATGCTGATGCCCCCACTCGCAGAGGAAAAAGTGTAAGTGTTTGTCACATTTCTGCTCAAAGTTCTGAGATTTAAACGGTTACAAAGATGCTTCATTAACTTCCTCTCTGATTGTTCTTGTCAGTGTGAAGCCTGTTGGTCCCAGTAATGTCCTCTCCATGGCCCAGCTCCGCACTCTGCCTCTGGCAGACCAAGTCAAGACCCTGATGAAGAACGGTAGGCCAACACATTTATACAAAAATTGGTCACATTGATATTGATAATCGATATCTGTCTGTCAGTAGGGCTGTGCTTTCTGGATGTCTTGGAATTGTTAATTATTGACACTGATTATTTTTACTGGTAGCTCAGTATTCAGTAAGTCCACATTTCCTCCACTCGCAGTTTTTCTTTGAGCCAGATGGGGGCGCCCAATCAGTATGGATTACTGGCTGCAGATTACAGAGAAGCTTTTTGCATGCAAGTTTTGGTAATTTGGTGCAGAACAGTACAGTATAATAGTAAGATAAGGAAAAAAAAACGAAAATCAAGTATAAATAGAAATAGAAAAATGTACAGTAAAACTATGAACAACATATGAAATAAATATGTATCTGTTAAAAATATGTGTTCAGTGTTTGAAAAGAAGAATATTCACCGAAGCATTTTTAAATGTTCACCATGTAAAGTGTCAAGAATATGTGCATCATGCAGAGGTAATAATCCAAAGAAGTGCATAGATGTAAGTCTCAGTTACAGAATTATCAAATTCATCTGAGCAGAAGAGTTCTGGCAGCTTTTTGGTCAAAGATGGAGTGGTCCTCTGGTGGTTTTTGACAACCGTTTGTTTATCTTTCACCAGAATTCTTCTGATCTTTTTTTACACTCAGTAAATGTGTCAGTTTGGTTGTCTTGCCTCTAACAAAAGTGTTTCCTCTTTCCCGCGTCTCCTCTCGGCTGTAGTCAAGGTGATGCCGTTTGCTAACCTGATGGGCCTGCTTGCTTCAGGCACCGACTCAACCTCAGCACTGCGCTGCATCCAGCAGGTGGCGCTGCTGGTTCAGGGGAACTGGGTTGTTAAGAGGTGAGACCGAACGCCCTCAAATGCAGATTCATTTAAAGGTTGTGCAAATGTCACACAAAGTTTTACACAGATTAAAGATTAAATAATGAACATTCAAGTTTCATCGAACACAACCTTCCTCAACAGGAGCTTTGTATCCTGTGATTTGATATTTTTCACATAAAACCCAACGAGTCGAATGATGTTTCTGTGTGTTTGTTTTTCCTTCCAGTGATGTTCTGTATCCTAAAAACACCTGCAGTCCTCACAGCGGTGTCCCTGCTGAAGTGCTCTGTCGTGGCAGAGACTTTGTGGTGAGCTGTTTTTTTATTAAATTACCCCCAAATCCAACAGCCTGATAATCTGTTTTGTGTTTGTTCAGAGTGAAGTCATAGTGACTCTCTTGTTTCTTTTGTAGATGTGGAGGTTCACTCTCGAGCGCTCTGTGATGAGAAAGGAGGTTACATCCATCATCAAAGTAAGGATCATGATTCTGCTGTCCTAAAATTGTTCCTGCTTGGTCATGACGAATAAAGACAACAGACTGCCTTTAATGAATTGCTCATCTCTGTGCCAAAATAAATGAATTTCTTGCATGGTTTTTTAGATTTTGTGTAATTTGCACTAGAGGCTGTTTTCATAGTAAATTAGTCTTGTGTCTGTTAAACATATTTGCAAAGAAGTGGCTGACTGGAATTGAAATCCCACTCTGGGATGATAAGCTGAAGTTGTTTGTTTATATTTAATGTAAATTGTTTTGTTTTTCTTGGGAGGGTGGGGGTTCTGGACTGAACTGGTTGGTTATATTGCAAGCATATCCTTCAGATTTGACGATGTATTGCAGAAATAGGACAACTACTGAATAAAGGTAAAGTTTGTTTAGATGCTGAGCAGCTTCACCGGAGCAGGAATGTTTCTGAGCGCTTGTTCCAGCAGTCACCTTGAGGCTACAGTTGTTTTGTTCATTCAGGTAAACAGAACTAACAAGTTCTTCCTTCTGCCTCCGTCAGCTTCCTCCTGAGGATGTGAAGGAGTTCCTGGAGCATGTGGCGGCACCTCGAGTCAACCGGGGCTGGGAGTTCCTGTTGCCTACTGATGTAGACTTCGTTAAAAAACACCCAGATGTTGCCCACAGGCAACACATGCTGTGGCTTGGCATCCAGAGCAAGTAGGTTGCACTCAAAAGGAAAAGTAATGCTTTTTTAAAAGTGCAGCATCTCATCGGGGTATTCCAGTCAGTTGTGGAGGTGCCCTCAAATCTCTTGTCTTTCCTTTTAGGTTGGAAAAGGTGTTTAACTTCTCTAAAGAGGACTTTATGCCAAAGAATTCCCCTCAGCCTGGTGTGTACTGAGTTTTATTTCTACCACCCACTACTACCACTACACAGCAGAAATGAGCTGATGTGTTTGTGTGTGCTTTGTTTTCCAGAGCCGGTCCATATCAGCGGCGAGCAGCGTCTGAAGGTGGCTCAGGAGCGTGCACAAGAAAACCAGGAGTCCCTCCAGAAGGGCCTGGACACCAGGCGGGCGGGTGGCAGCGTCCACGTCAAACAGGAACCCGTCAGTGACAGGGAAGACGAACCTATGGACACCTCCTCTTCCCTGTCTCCCTCCTCCATCCTCAATGGTTCTGTTAACGGATACCCCAGTACCACCTCCCCTGGGTTTGATCACACCAACGGTAACGGAGGGACTGCAGGAGCCCTGGAGCTGCAGGACTTTGTGATAAAGACTTTCAGGAAGCATTTTGTACTGACGCTGAATGAGTTTAAGAGGCTTTTTAACCTCCACCTGGCTTCCATGCCGGTGGGTCGGAGCGTCTTCCACTCCATCTCGGACCACATGCTGACAGATGCCATGGTGCTCAGCCATTGCAAACAGATAATGGTGCCTGTGAGTACTCAAGAACCAACTTCTACTGTCAACACTCATGATTTATGTGGTTTTGGATGTTAAAAACTCCACGTGACTCACGTGGGATGCTTTTTAAAAATTTTTTCCGTTTTCTCACAAATGTTTACTGTTGTTTTTGTAAGGTCGTGTACAGACTAACAATAGCGTAACAAAACACTGATGCACTGCTGTGGGCGTGTTGTCAGTGAGGAGACGAGGGAAATGAATCACAAGACGTTAAAACTCTGCACAGCAGTTATTATTGCTTTGAGGCGTGAACATCAGTATTTTCTTCCTTTCGAACGTTAGCTCATTAAATACCACAGTTTATTAGTGCTTAATTGATTTAGAAGAAGAAAATAAATACAGTAAACCCTATCGAGGTCTGCGTCGTAGTGACGATTTGAATGGAATCTTCTATCCTGTTTGAGCCGAAGTGATTAATTGATCTATTAAAATTAATCTAAACTTATTTTACTAATCAGTTCATTGTTTCAGGATATTTTTAGGACATTTTATGCACGTTAAGAAAAGCATCTGTAGATTAATCCAAAGGGCCAGCAAGCAGAACTGAGTTGTTCCGGACGAGATTAAAATCACGTTCGTCTTTGAGCTGCTGAATACGGGGTTTCCTCGCTCGCAGCCTGAATGTGCCGATCAGTTTTCTCTCAACGGTAAAACGACATTAATGGTCGTTTTGCTTGTGAACTCTTTGTCTCTTGTTAAGCAGTCGGGGCACTGAACCAACCCGGCCCTGGTTCTCAGGTTCCCCTCCAGGTTCCAGGAGCCACCTGATACCTGCATTGTTTGTAGGCTTTATATAGATGGATGTAATCTGTTGTCATTGTTCTTTGGTTTTTTTTTTTTTAGCTTGGTGTGGTGTTTGATCATAAGGCAGGGACTTGTTTAAGTGGCAAGGGTCTCCTGGCAGGACCAGCCCTGCCCTGGCTTAGGTCTTTATCCCATCTGTAGCCTTGACGTTTAAGGATTTCAAACGCTGTAGGGGAGGGAATGGCTGGACGCCATCTTTGTTATGCAACAGATTATCGCCCTCAAAGTAAAGCTCATTACGGTTAAGAGACTAAGCCAGTTAGTTGTTTGCAAACGCAAGCTGATCTAGAATCAGGAGACCCATCTCGTACGTCACTTTAAACATTACTGTTTCAATGTCGGACAGTTCATAGGTCAGTTTTGAGTCATTGGATTGTGTCTGGACGGTAATCCTGGTTTGAAGCGCAGTGTTGGTCCCTCTGGTCACAGCAGTGCTCGACCTCCTCGTGTTTTTGGCAGGATAACAAAGTAACAGACTAATTAAGTGTCTGAGAGAGAACAATCGTATTTGTCTTCATACACCAAAATTAGCGAACCTTAAACAGTTAGGATTAGTGCCCACATTCAAAGTTAATATGCATAGTCAGAAGTTTACATTGAATGTTGAATGATGATAAAGGCTTTGAGTGTCTGGAAATTTTAGTTTAGGTGCCTTGAAAGTACTTAGAAAGTGGTTGCATTTTGCTCTTAACATGCTACTCCAACCCTGCATGTGTTATTATGTTTGTTCTAAACTCACTTGTGTTGGTCAAAACCCAATTTTTCAGTTTTGCCCGCTGATTCATGCTACATGTTGAGTCACTTCCCTGCTCAGACCAGCAGGTGCAGGTTGAGGGATTTGAACTGGTGACCCGCTGCTCTCTTCCTGTGTTTCTGACGTCACTGTTTTCCTCTTAACTTCAGTTTCCTGCTCAGAGCAAAGCGGCCCCTGATGAACAGAAGGTGTTTGGTTTGTGGGAGAGTGGAGACGAATTCGACAAGGTAAACACTCACAGCAGCCTTCTTGTCTACATGCAGACTTTTGCAGCACACAAGTTTCCGTGCGGGTCATGGCTGACTCGTTGAAGGAATAATCAGGATGTGGTTCTGTTGGTCAGCTTCCCCCAAATTAAAGTGGCAGAGCTGCATGTTAACAGTCTTTTTCTCTCTGTTAACACTTTGTGTCACTTAAGCTGCAGGTGTCTTAACTTGTTAAACTCCCCAGTGTGAAAACCACTTCAGAAAGAACACGTGATTGTGTTGTCTTTGTGTTTCTTAGCACCATATTCTGGGAAATGTTCACGGTTCTTGCAGAGAGTTAGATGATCAATCCCACTCATATCTTTATGCTAAATATAAAGCTTCAGTCAGCGGACAGTTAGCTTAGCTTAGCATAAAGACTGGAAACGGGGGTGAGGGTACAGCTTGTTTGGCTCGAGAAAGCAAATTAGCATATTTCCTAAAATGTCAAACTGTTCCTTTAAATGAATTCCTTGTGTGTGTGTGTTTTGTTTTTTTGTTTTTTTAATTGCTCCTGCAGCACCGTCGGCTGCTTTATGACCTGTTCACGAAGAACTACCGGGTCAGGAGGAACATGGTACAAGCCAGACTGGCGCAGGATCTCGGAGACGTCCCCAAAGCGGACATTGACCGGCTGCTGAATGTGAGATGCGTGACCAGACTGAACATTACTGTTTCGAGATTTAATTTAACGTGTGGGCTCTCTGATCTGACCGGTCGCCTGTCCTTTCAGGAGTGCTGCAGCAGCCACGCAGGGATGTGGTACCTCAAGGGAACGATACAGTCCTGACACTGAGAGCCTGACCCCACCCTCTCCACCCCATCCCCGCGTTCACCGTCAGTGAGCCAGATCTCCCTCCCTCCCTCCTCTCCCAGGTGTCCAGCGGGAGGGCAAGTCAGACAGATGAGAGCCAGTCACAGCTCGTCCAGCTCCGAGGACAAAGGTCTCAGCCGTCTGCTCTGCTCAGAACATGAAGCTTTCTCGAAGCTACGGCTGAAGCATTTCTGACATTAACATGAGCGCTCTGACGCAGCGCCGAGGTTAGACACTCCTCACATACTCGCACTAAAAGCTGGAGTGTCTGAGGGGGGAAATGCGATAATTAAGAGAAAAAAGAAGAAATAGCAGGATATACTTACAGTTTCTTAGTAGATTTTTGGATTTATGACCTCACGTTTGTTTGTTTTTGAATTTTACCAGATCAGGATGGTGTTTACTATTTTCATTTTACTCCTGATTTGTAAGTTTTGCCAGAGAAAATGTGTTTTGCTTTGCCGTACCTTCAGCAAAGCAAACGCTGTTTAAGGCCTTTGCGGGTAGAAAACCTTAAAGAGGCAAACCTGATTTATTTTTCATCCGGATCTGACTTTGTTAAGCAGCATCAACTTTAATAGAATATTTACTCCGTCGCCAAATGAAAAGGCGTGAGCTTTAAGATCGGATGACACTGTTAATTTAATTAAACACGTGTGACAGCACTTGAAGAGACAAGAAACCTGAAACAAAAAGGGCAAAAACAAAAAGGATGCAAAAACAAAGAAGTCATTTGTGCTCATGTTGTGCAGTTGAACATTTTTTTTTCTTCAGGCAATCCTGGACCTAAAAACATCAATCGAACATTGAATGTGACTTTTCCCACATTTCTGTATCACTCAGTTGAATGCGCACTGAGACTTAAAGTTAGAGAATAGGTGGGTTAAATGGTTTGTGTCTGGTTGAGTTTCAAATGGTTTTCCTTTTATGAAAGAGAAGAATAAAGATTCAGTTTTGAATACGTTTTTGTCATTTTGGTCATAAATATTCTGCAGGTTAATTCATCGTAAAATAGCGGCCCCCCATCACCCACACTGGACCATCATGTGTGGGTGATGGGGGTAGATGTTGCTATGGATACACCGGTGTGTCATTGTCAGTCTTCATCTAAAGTGTCTCTGCATCCAGGACAAACTCCCAACCTTTCATATACAGAATAACAGCGACAGAAGACTTAAACCTACAAGAGCGAAAATGTGATTAAATTGTTTTTTATTTTGAGGCTAAATTTAGGAGTACATCAAATGATGACAGCTGTAATTTGTTTTTCAACTTGTCATGTTTTTTTGTCTCTGTTGTAGTCATTAACTGTATGTACATCAGTATTGTCTAAAAACACACGGCTTTAACCATCTCTGAAGAGAAAAATCTTTCTTTGAGGCGAGATGGAAGAAATTATTCCTCGTTACGCGTTGATTTAAAAGCGAGGGCTGACATCAAAGCGGTTTCATTACATTAGATGAAACAAAATGTATTATGTAAAGGTCAAAGCCTACCAGTGATTCATGATGTTCAAGTGTGACAGCGCCACTATAAATAAGGTTTAATGACTAATGAAAAAAAAAAAAAAAGACGTGCTGACTCAGCTTGCTTCATGTTTTATGGCTCAGAGCAACAACATAAACCATGTCATGAAACACATAGAAGCACATAAATCCAGACAGCAGATTATTCGGGTCTGGTAGCACATCACATAAGACAGACGTGAAGCATCAGCAGAGCGTAGACGATACGTGTGTAATCCTAAAGTGCATCTCAATGTGATTTTATAGATCATCTAAAAACTATGTGCACAGTCTTAAGCTTCACAAGGACATCAGGCAGCAGAAGCAACAGAAGTGCTGCTGAGAAAAGCTCATAATCACACATGGCTTAATGAGGCTGATACATCAGGAGTTATGCTATCAAGTCTTCTGGTAAACCTCAGAACTGCCCTTTAATATAACATCCAGTCACAGTCACCTAACCTATCGGTATACTAAAGTGTAGTTTTGTTTATTGCTTTTTTTTTTCTTTTTCAGAAATGTCACTATTACAAAAACAAAATTCCTAATTATATTTTAGCACCTTGTATCACCTGTTTTAACTTCTATCAACATAGACTCCTTCACCAACATTACACCTACTGGTCACCCTTATAGGTCCCAGGTGAAACGCTCACCAAGAAAGCTACATTTTTCATATAGTTGCAAAGCAAACAATAAATTAAAAAGTTCACATTTAAATCATAGAGGCTCAGTAAACAAAATGCACAGCAGATACAGCAGTAACAATTTATTTTATGGTTCCCATATTTTCTAATAATTTTTTAGAAGATTCCTGGGCTTTGGGACTAATCTACGGGCAGAGTAGAGTAGAGAAGCAGCTGATCAGGCTTGAAGTATTCACATTTAATATGTTTGTAATGTGTGAAAGGCAGCAGCAGGCAGCCATTCACAGTTAAAAAGCTTGAAAAAGCTGCAGTGCACTTTTCCCTCCAGCAACAGAGACACAGCTAACAGCTAGCTGTAGAGCATTTTGCTGAGCTACAAAGGCAGATTTTCCCCTCATGAGGTGGTAGAGACCAAACACGGAGCTAAAATGGGCCTTTCATACTGTTGGATTGTCAAGTCATTGTATATACTGAGTTTAGACTTTACAGGTCAAACTATCAGTTACAGCTGCAGCAATCTGGTAACTGGTAGATTAACTGATTAACACAAAATAAAACAGCACCACTTTAGATAATCGCCATTTGCTGGTTTTTGTAGTCTATGAGAGTAAACTTCAATGTATGTTTGAGTTTTGTAGCTCTGACAAACAGACTTTTCTGGCAAAATTAAAAATATAGACAATGAGCAATAAAGAATTTTTTTATATAAACTGAACTGTTGGATTATTGTATACAATTAAATGTAAATAAATTTAGTATTTTGCAGTTTGTTCAACTGACTTAGTCAACAATTAATTGAAATAGTTTACATGAAAATGTTTCTATCTCTGTCTTTTCCAGGAAAGCTATTGGAAAATTTACATTCATGTGCGAGTTTCTTTGTTAGAACTTAATAGGAAACTGTGGGACCCATGAAATAAAGTGTTACTGATGCAGCTCATGAAAAGAAGACCCAGAGACGTTTCCCTCAGCTGCTTGCTTGTGAGCAGGGTTGTGCAAAGTGAGGTAGAGTGATTGTACAGAAGAGACGTCGGCAGCGTTAGGCACTGGTGTTCCTGTGCAAAGTAAACCACATCTGAGACGTGAGCTGGTGGTGTTTGGTGGTGTCTTCTTGTTCCTGTATCACTCTTATCTCTTAACCCTTTTGCATGGCAATCACCTTGCCTGGTCAAATAACATATGGTAAAGTGGAGAGTTTGTTTGTTTTACAAGCTGCTGTAAAAGTCAACCCAAAGAGTCCCTCTGTAACTGGAAGACAATAATTAATCTTGCAGTGGGTCTTTTCACTCCTTTTTTGTAAGCAGCTAATGCAAATTAGGCAGGAACTCACCAGCTGAGGCTCCTCCTCTGTTTTCAATCAGGTCCTCTTTGGTTTTCTGAATGCGGGAGAAAATTTCCCTGAAAAGCTCCTTATACTCCGGTTGGTGAAGGTCCTCCTCAAAGTCCTCCATGTCTGTCAGAGCTGGACAAGCGGCAGCAGAGGGTGCTGTCTGGACAGACATGTGGACGTCCTGCTCTTCTTCCTGCAGGCCCAGCTGGCAGCGTTGCAGCAGCTCGTCATACTTCACCTGCAAAGCACTGTACTGGGCGTCGACCTCGTTGAGCAGTGAGATCCCACGATACTTCACCACCTCGGCTCGGCGCACACAGGAGCACTCGTGGTCGTAGATCCTGTCGGGAGAATCGGGCATCTGCGCCACCCTCATCAGCCGCTCACTGTCCCAGCGCTTCAGGACCGAAGGGGTTTTCGCTGTGGCCCCGCCTCCTTCGCTCTCCTCCTCCGGGTTGAGGAGCATCGAGCTGGGCAGCAGGCTGTGGATGATGTCCAGCCTGGTGGATCTTGTAGAGGATTCTGATTTCCAGAGCTGACGAAGCTCCTCGACTTCACACTCCAGCTCAGCCACCCTGGCCTGCCGCAGAAAGAAAAACAATTTAGAACAGAGATGATGTGACAGAGGACCCAGAGAAACTGAACCATGAGCCTGATGGGTTGTTTCAGATGGAATCAGCGATGCTTTATGACAGTAACATAAAAATACCCTTGCGCTGCCACTGTTGTTTTACTTCACTTTAGAGGAAAAGAAGTTGCCAGCAAGAGCTGCTTTTATTTATCTGACAATGTTTGTTTTGTTTTTTGATCAAAGCAGGATACTCATAAGGTTCAACCAACAAATCAAGTGCAAACTTAAGACAGAAATCCATCAGAGCTACCTGACAGCCCTCCATCCCTGCCAGCTGCTGCTCCAGCGCTGCATTTTCACTGGCGAGCAGCTCGACCCCTCGCTCCGACTCCTCCCTCCGAGCGCGCTCGCTGGCGAACTGAGTCTGGAGGGTGCGGAGAGACTGTTGCAGTGACGCCTGCTCCTCCTCATGCCACGACACGTCGGAGGACTTGAAGCCATCTGATGGTTTGTCTGAGTCACAGTCGTACCTGCACAGAGACGCATAGAGTTATATGTTTTCACACTTTTATTCCGCACTTGTTTGCTGATTAAATCTATTTCTATATGTCATATATGTTACTTCTTGTCCAAATGATGTGGACATTTTCATTAATTCTTCATGCATCCACACTTCAAAAAATGGTTTCTAACATGCTCAAAATGCAAGCAGACACAATGTTTACCACGTTAAATACCCTACTTTAGCAAAGCATGCTAACATTAGTGCTTTTTGTTTTGCAGGTATTTGGCCACAAAACAAAGTACTGGACACTTAAATGTTGACCTATCCAAACTGTCACAGCAATCCGGTCAGTCAATATTTGTTGAGATCTGAACCAAGGCGGTGACATTCCCATCCATAGAGCCACTTCGCTCGCCTGGCTAAAGCTACAATCTGTTAAGTCAACATGGACAACATGTGCCAAAGCTGCTCTGAATAATTAACAAGTTTTAACATCTACGGTTCCACGACAACTGAGGAAAACTTCATGGACAAATTTTAAAAAAAGATGTGATTCAGTCAAAATCTCCAGCAAGTGGACTCTGGATGGGGTTTTTCCTCGGCTGTTTTATATAACCTTAACCTTACAGTACCATGCAGGTGACAGTATTTTATCTTGTAGTACATCTTATCACAGGTCTAATACACCATAAGGCAAAACAAAGTGAAAGGTGACAGGAAATGCATGACGATGCTGACGAAGACCAAAGATCAGGAGCCAAGTTCTTAAAGTGGTGTTTTCCCTGTGGCAAAATCCCTATTTTTTGTGAAAAGTCCCCAAAAAAACAGCATCTGGAATTTAAATTAAATAAATAAAAACATTTTTATTTCACTGTTTGTTTCTTTGCCTTCACATGCTCTCTACAGTTCATATATGTCTTGAATATCTGCATATGTTTTGCAAGTATATTATGTATATATATATATATGTTGCTAAAACAAGCCACACCAATACACAGCTGAAAACAGAATAACAAAACAACAATAAGAAAAGCACACTGAACGAGGAATCACAAACTTATCAGTGGAACCGAGTAGATCATAAGTCAGCTGAAGAATCAATCACAGCTCGAGAGAAACGTGTTCGTGCCCTCCGGCTCAGACTTTGACCTCTTTACTTCCAACCTGATGTACCACATCAAGGTCAGACCTGTCTCATGTCTCATGTCTCATGTCTCTCTCTCTCTGCTGTGTTTATCAGTGAGATTTCCATCCATCTGACCTGGACGTTTTGAGGGAGCAGTCCTAACAGGATTACACACACACAGAGTCATGTTTCCATCAGTTTTGAGGACATTACATTGGTTTTCATCAATTTCCCGGATACTTACGCCAACCTTAAACACAGCCTTCACTCTAAATTTTAAGAATTTATATTTCGGGGACTTGAGCTTTGTCCCCATAAGGCTCGCGTCCCCACAATGCAGGCTAACAGTTCTTTGTCGCCTACAACGTCAGCAATACACACTCACACTCAGCACAGGCAGTGAATGAACCTGTCACTACAGGATAGTGCAGGCCAAGAGGAAGTGACCAAAGCATGAAACAGTCAGAGTAAGACTGCTGTGAGGTAGACAGGGCCGACTGCCAGCGCGGAGGATTAAAGGCGTGCACAGGGCACAGCTAAAGCCAGAGGGACTCAGTGGAGGGTTTGCTGTGTCCGCTCCTGAAGCTTTCAAAGAGCTTCTGGATCAGTGACAATGCAATTTTTGCAATTTTTATTACTTTAAGGAAAAAGATGATAGAAAAAGTTCTAAAAGAGTTTCATGAATTTGACCCTTTTTAAGACTAACTACATCTCTGAGCCATTAATCGATTATCAGAACTGTCCACCATCCTCACCTGAGCGTGTTTTGCAGCTCTTTCAGGCAGGACACACTCCGAGTGCTGCGAGGTGGCCACTTCTCACCGCCCAGAGGCTTCTGAGGCTGACAAGGACCCAACTTCAGCTCCTCCACTTGATGCTGCAGCTCCTCCACCTGCGTCTGCAGCAGCTCCACCGTTTCTGTCAGCCTGAACACATGAAAACACAGCCCTGTTAGAGGGACACTTCGGTCCAAAAGACCACACTGTTAATGGAAGGTGTCCCGTCTCACCCTTGGATCTTCTGCTGGGCCGTCCGGTTGTCCAGAACCAGTTTGTGGTTGCTCTGTTCCAGCTCTCGGGCCGACACGTCCAGCTGCTCGTACACTTTAGCGTGCTGGTCATTGACCTGCCGGAGGAGGTCCACCTGCTTTGTCAGGTACTATGAGAGAGACACAGGAAGTCTTCTAGGATGGATATGACTGAAAGGACAGTTTGTTGTACATCATCTGCTGACATGTCTGGAATACTGAGACGCCCAGTCCATTATTGGACAGATCCAAGAGCCAGGAAGATTAAGAACGCAACAAAAAGACCTTAAATGATTAAAATGAATAATAATAAATAAATAAATGACAGCTACTGTTAATGATGTTTTCCTTTGCAATTCGAAAGAGGTCAAGCATCACCACAACAAAGGGAAATCGTGTCTTAAACCTCATTTTTCTGATTAACCAGACTTCCTAAATGTAATGTTTTTACTGGAAAACATGAAATATGTGGACACTGTAAACAAATCAATAATAAGTGGGTTAAACCACCAGGGTCAATAAAGTTTCTAACTCTAACAACAGTTTCTGACGCCCATGAATTAGATGTTTTAGCTGTTAATTACATGCTTCTCCTCCAGCAAAACAACCAAAAATAAACCTCCAAGAGACATATTTTTTGTTTCCCTAAATGACTCTCAAAGCTCCATCAATGGCTCCTTTAAATAACAATTTCTTCAAGAACAGGTTATCTTATCAGCTGCCGCAGCCAACACACTTTGCTCCTTTCGTCATCTAAAACCAGCCAGCTGAGAACAACAGCAAAAGAAAAAAAAAACCTTCACAGCGACAGCAGATCTGCAGTTAGCAGTTCAATGTCAAGCAGGACGAGTTCACCGGACGTAAACAGTCAAAAGCTAATGAGTTAACGTATGTACGGCGTGCCAAAGTTTAACAGGTTAGCTCTATTTTTAAAGAGCACCTTCGGCTCAGTTCCTTACAGGCTCTTCGCTGGTAATTAATTTCACCACAGGTCCTGAGCTGGAATCAGACCTGTGACGTATCCAGCAGAGGCCTTAAAGAGATTAATCCTGCATGTCAGCAATGGCACGTCGGAAAGGATTTAGTGCCCGACGCCCCCGACTGACCGTACTCAAAGAAATTAAAGCGAGGCCGGAAGCAAAATACTGAGTTATGTCATTTTAGACCTTAAACTAATCATATGGTCAAAGATAGGATCCTGCAGACATGCAGAGAGGACAAGTTTACAGCAGCAAGGACGCAGCAGCGAAGGCAGCACAACACCAAGAATGTTGTTTTCTTCCTTTATCTATAAATATATTTTCTAAGAAAAGATGAATTAAGATTCAATTAAATGTTTTCCTCTTTAATCTGTAAATATCTTTACAGAGACCTGATGTTTCTCAATACTGTTATGTTGTCAAGGCGGCTTGTATCCTCACAAGCTGCAAGGACACAAGGCGGCTTGTACGCCTGAAAATCACTCGTTGACTTGCAAGCTGAAATGCTCAATAACTGAAGGCGACTCACATCAGCTTGGAGCTTCTCCCTCCTCTACATGAGGAGGACACAGTTTAGAGGGATTTTACTGAATGAATCAAACAAAATGGGGGAAAAACCACATCCTGGTGCAGCAGCATGCCTCATTTTAGACCTTTGCAATGCAACATAAACCTGCAATGGTACAATTTAATGCTGCTTTCAAGTGGAAATCAGAGCTTTGTGAGCACACAAGCACTTCACTGACAGTCTGGAGACGTTTCCCTGGTCGAACCCTGGTCTGACGGAGGCTCTGTTTAGTGGAGTTCAGGACAAAGGAGTCTTTACCTCAATCTCCTGCAGTTGCTCCTGGTTGGTGGAGTACATGTGCTGCAGCCTTTGCTCCAGGTCCCTGTTCCGCTCCAGAAGAGACTTCCCGAGCTCGGCGGCCAGCTGCAGGTCTGCAGGAGAGACGGAGCGAAGAGTCACAAACGCTTCAGCGGTCATAGCTTTGTCTCACTGATGGACACACCGGGACTTTACAAGCAGCTTTGGGAGGTTTTGTCATTGGCAGGAATCCAGTAACACACTTTTTAAAAATTTGTGCCACAGGGTTTATCCAGCTTTATGAGCTGAATATGTCAGGGTAGTTTAAGGACTGCTGGTTATTTCAGTTCATACACCTAACTTACCCAGCTGCTTATTATTTGCTTTTCAGTCAAAGATATCAACTGGGTAAAAATATGAAACATTATGAGGTAAATGTACACACACGAAGCCAAAAGCTTTAAAAGCAATTAAAGAAAACCCAATAGGATGAATGAAGTCAAAACCACTTCTTCATTTCTGTCACACCTGCTCTGTTTTTTTCACTTTGCCGCATTTGTGAACGTCCTGCTGACTCCTTCCGTTCCCTGCGGCCTGTCAAGGTGCTTCGTTTGTGGACGAGATAAATACAAAAACACCCTGACTGAGGATAATCGTACCGTTTCAGAAAATCACACAGAAATTCCCACACATTCAACCTACTGTGCACCTGCAGGGCTCAACAGTGAGTTTGTAATGAGACACGTAACGTTACGTTAGGCTTGCATGTCCCGCGTGTCCATTTATTACCGCTGTAACGTCCCCATGTGTGTTATTTAAATAAAGGATCACTGTGGCTGTTTATCTTTAAGGCTTCGGAGACAAAAGGCTTGAGAGGAAACGGTACCATGTTCAAGGTCTTGCTTGTCGTACCACGGTTCCTCCTCCTTGATCTCAAATTCTTCCTCCACTATCACGTCTGTCAGCATCTTCGCGGTCAAAATCAGTCAGGAGGCTCATTTAAACTGGACGGAAAGTGAGTTTAATTAACGGCGACAAACGGTTCAGTCCGCCTCCCTCCCGCCGCCACCTGCCCGCCTGCAGCAGCCGGCACCGGTACGCGCTCGTCTCCCGACAGACAGACAGACAGACAGGCACTGCTGATGACACTCCGGTGCGTTCAAGACACGTTTCCGGGTTTAAATTTCAAAATAAAAGCACGCGTTGTGGCCACGTAGCAGCCAGGAAGGCGTAAAATGCACACAGTCTACTTTAGCGAAGATAATTTAATTTGTGCACAAATGTTGGAAAACCATGGAGGTAAATGTGATGAATTTCAACGTGATTTCGAGGCTGTATTTTAAACACCCAATCAGTGGCCTCATTTGGAGCCATGCAAATTTTAGTCCCATAAAATTAAGTCAGTGCTTGAAAATAAAAAAAAAAGGTTTCACAGCATAATGACATAACGTAAACGGAAATACAAAAATAAGATATTAACTACTACAACAACAACATGACAATTTAAACACAGGAGACTGAAAGGACATGAAAACAATTAGGAAGTGGTCTCTTAAAAATACACAAACAGAACGTGTCGAAAGAACAAAACGAGAGCTGAAGTTTAACATGTTATGTTCGTTCCCCTCACTCTTCCGTTAGAACCGTTACTTCATTTTAAGAAACGGTTATTTTTTTTCCACAAAGGTGAATTATGTCCTATTTATTTTATTTTTTATTACATTCCATGTTTTCCGGCGTAGAGCTCATTGAACTTGACCAGCAGGTCACCACCACACCTGCCCCTCTGAGCTTTGCTGCCCCCTTGGAAACCGCAGCGCAGGGAGCCCGAGTGACCACACGGGGGCGCTGCAGCAAGCAAATCACAGATTCCTGAAATGTTTTCAAGGCTGATGTTTTAATGTTGCTGAAAAAAAAAACATTAAATCATGATGGTTTCAGTACGTTAAGTAAAAGATTCAGATTTGACCCTGAGGGAAATTAAAGCAGCAGTGAAGGTTAGTCAACACGTAAACAAACAAGGTCTAACTGTTAGCAGGAGAGATTTAGATAACAAAAACTATACAGATCATAAATAGACTAAACATATACTAAATAAACTAACATGTGCTACATAAAGTATAGCAAAGTGCAAAGAAAGCAGGTCGACCAAATTGACTGTGTGTATTAAAACAAGAGAGTAAAGTGCAGTTAATGGTGCAAAACATATAAGATAAGGTGCATAATGGAATAAATGTCCTCAGATTTTACACCAGATGTGACTCAGGCACAGACTGTCACTGTGACCCCTGAACACCTCGAGATGTGTTGTACAGTCGAATGGTCGTCTGTTTGTGGACAAGTGAATCATATCTCATGAAATATGATGTTATACTATATGAGCCTGTGTGCTCATATAGTTGATATAAATGACAAGCCACCTGCGTACACATTTATCATCTCACAAAACTGCTTTTGTTTTCCTCTGGGATTGTTTTCCCGGGCTGGTGGCACTTCGACAGCCTGCATCTCAGAGGAGCTGCTGGTTCGGAGACGGGAGGTCACCACTGTTTACAGACAAGGGAAGCGAGAGGGAATTTACTTGTCAAATCAGGGTGTCTCTTCCCTCGCTGCAGCTGACCTGACCCTGACTGCTGCAGTGGAACAAGTGCACCGCAAAGCTCTCCCAGACATGACAAAAACTAATTTCCTAAATTCCACTTGTTTCCTGTCTCTGCTCAAAGTACAGACAGTTGACTCACACTGAGGGGCTGTGGGACGACAACAGCTGAGTCATCTTTGAGGCCTCTGGACCTCAGTGGGCAGCGACGGTGAGGGAGGATGAGCTGTTGTCGTGAATCTTTCTGAAATAACTGAAATCTCCGGGCCCTGAATTCTCTGGCAGTGAGACATCCACATCAGCCAAGAGATTTGGCAAACTTTCTACTCTTAGTGCCTTTCAGAATGATTCAAAACTAACCAACACTGAAGCACGTATAATGAATTTCATCTAAGGTTGTTTCTCTTCTTATTTTGGTGTTTGTTTTGCACCATTTGTTTTGTGAGGCCCTTTCATTTTAAAGCACCATTTCCAATGACAAGGACTTGAGCGCTGCACCACCATGTGTGTTTCCATCACTTGGTGGCAGCGTAGTCTCATAATTTGGTCCGACACCCGACCTAAAAATCTGCCTTTTATTCGAGCAAAGAAGATGCGCAAACACCCGCTGATTTGCAGTCAATTATTCATTTGAAGGCATTTAAAATAAATAGATGTAACTTTTAAATACTTAATGAGCTGACATGATGAAGCAGATTAACGCGCTGAGGAGAGGCAGCATCTGATCGGCTGCACGGTCAGATTTCGGTTTCGTTATCACATGCCGGCAGATGAAAACACTCTCCATGGAGGATGTGAGATGTGAGACACATCCTGCCAGCTAGATGATAAAACGATATGCTGCCCTGAACGCCAGAGGATGAGGATGAGCAGAGCATCAACCTCTTCGCCCTCCCTGTCTACTTCTATTGCTTTCTTTTACACTAAAGTTAATGCAAAACAAACTTCAGTCAGTTGTTGAGCAGCTACAGCATGTTTGTGTAGGAATGTTTATCATGTTTGTGGTAGTTTAGTTTTATTATTATTATTAACTTCCTTTGTATAATTTTTGTGACTAAAAGTATTTGAACACCTCAGCATGACACCAATATGTGCTTGTTGAACATCTCGTTTCAAACTCAGGAGCATTAATCTGCTGCTACATCAGTCTACATTCTTCAGGTGTTTGCTGCAGGAATTTTGTCCCACTCAGCCACATGAGCATTAGTGAGGTCGGCCGCAGACCGCAGGCTCACATGTCCCGGTTCATCCCCAAAGGTACTGGAGAGGGCTGACAAGTCCGGTTCTTCTGCACCAAACTGAGATGTGGAAACGGGAAAGGGTCTCCCCAAACCACAAAGTCTGGAAGATTAACCTGAGCTGTAACTGGTCTGGGCCCGGACTCGGTCCCCTTTACGTCCAGTTAATTGAAATCCAGCATTTAGCTTTATTTATTTAGCTTTTAGCTTTAACTTTTGCGCCTCTTGCACCATCACCTTCAGCTCAGCGTCTGTCGAATAAACACACCTGCAAAGCCAACCCCAGCAGGAAGCGCCTCTGTCATCCTGACTCTTCTGTCATCCAGCTGATTTCCATTAAAACATTACATTCGTGTCGGCAAATGGGGGGCAGCGACGGTGCAATCAATTCATCAATCATCATCCCATGAATCAAAGTCCCCGCTTACTAAGTGCCACTAACCAGGAAGCTGAGTCAGGGCAGATTTTCACAGATGGTGTTGGTAGCTGGTGGCTGTGACAGCTCACTCACTCACCGAGTTCTTCTGACACGTCGGAGGATTAGATCGCTGTAACATCACAAGCTTTTCCCGCTAAGGCCTCTATAGCCTCAACCCTTACATCTCACACGTGCTCTCCCTCTTTTTGTGCTCCACCCTCTCTCTTCCCGTCCGTCCGGATTCCTTCATCTGCAGGGATTTTGGCTTCTTGGAGTGATGAAGTAGCTGTAATATTCTTCATCTGCAGCATCAAAAAACCTGTTTGTGTTTCCTGGCCCTCCCCTCCCCCACATCTTACACTCACACCCGTGGCATTTGTGTTTTTATTGATGCTGCATAACCTTTTCATTTTGGATTTCACGGGATGTGAAATGCCAGACCGGAGAATGGGACCCTGTGCGCTCCTCCAGCCCTCCCCTGTTATTTTATCTCCCTTTCAATAAACGATTAAACGTGTGCCTCAAATGCAAAACAAGGTATCCGCTCATGTTTTCTCTTTAAAGGCATCTTCACGCAGCACAATAGTGGAAGGAAGTCAGATAAACTACAGGAGGGGGAATTTGAAATATTACAGGAAAGAGTGCAAGCAAACAGGGATGGTTACTGCTGTGCTCAACACCCGGTTCGCACATCCCGCCTCATCCCTGCGGCGATCTGGGTTAGTGATGGGGCGTCGTGCCTCCCCAGAGTGGAAGGCAGTGACATTAAAAGGAGGCAGCGACCGGTAATGAGTTGTTAAAAGAGAAATTTGGAGCTTTACTGATCCGTTTCCATACCAACTGTCTTGGCTGCGGGGATTGGATCCTCTCAGAGTGTTTGTGGGGGGGAGCTGGAGACGGGTGTAATGGGATTTGAGGAAGGGCTTCTGGGTGGAACTTCAACACACACACACACACACACACACACGTAATATATATACATATATGACAAAACCTCTTTATGTGTGTGCTTGTTTAAAGCTAATCTTCAAAGCTCTTATACGTTTTGCAGAAATCCATCATGACAGACAGACACGGAGCAGTGAGCCTGCAGCCATGTTAAAGTACTGTGACCCCCCCACACACACACACCCACCCCACCCCACCCGACCCCCTTTTTTTCCTTGATACTCGTCCTCTTCTGTCCTTTTTCGTCGCCTTTTGTCCTGGACGCGTACACAAACAGTCGAGGATGGGAGATGTACTCACGCTGAGATGATCCACTGCCGTGTTACCATGACAACCAGGCGTTTGCAAAAAGCAGCGTGATGCCAACTCTCATCCAGGATCACATATGGGCCTGTGTGTGTGTGTGTGTGTGTGTGTGTGTGTGTGTGTGTGTGTGGAGTGGAGACAAAGATGCTGGTAGAACAAACACACATGCTGTTTACTGTATGTGCATGTGTGCAGCAGATATTACTTTTACTTTGTGCCAGTCCATCCATCCATCCATCCACCCACCCATCCATCCATCCATCCATCCATCCATCCACCCATCCACCCATCCATCCATCCATCCACCCATCCATCCATGTTGCTCACACGCTGCAGTGCAACAAAAAGAAAATTGGGAGGGAATGAAAAGAGAGACACAAAGATAACCGACGGAGAGAAAGATGACAGTGATAAGAAAAATTGGATTGGGGTTAAAGATAGCGAACTGTAATCGCTGAACATCAAAGGCATCGTTGGCTGGGGGTAAACTATGAAACTTTAAAAGTTTAATTTCACAAGTAAACCCGCACCCCGGAGCACGTGGATAAAACAAAACTGTGCGAAGTAGATGAATTTAGCTAATCTGTGCCGCACAGCTTCAGGGGATCGCAGAGTCGTGGGGACAGAAAAGCTCAGCAGCGCCTGCTTTGGTGCTTACATTTTCTGAAACAGAGACGTCTCACTCCTCTGGCGTGGCGAGCGCGGACGGAGGCAAACACACACCTCTGAGCAATAATCCACGAGGACAGGAGGGGACGAGCGTCCTCTGTGGCCGTGAGGAGCGACTGACAGCTGTGCCTCCTGCCCAGATGTTTTCTGCTATCTGTGCGTGTGTGTGTGATGTTGCATCAAAACTCAGTGCAGATACAAACAGCTGCAGCTACTGTCGATTTGAGAATGTGCCAGCGTTACTTTGTCTGTTGGTTGTACAGAACAAGCATTTTAAAGATGTCGAGAAATCGTGTCCATCTTCATTACATTTCGATGTAATTTCAATTACTGCGGCCCCAGTCCAGTTACTTTCTCTTTTATGCTGAGCGAGTGACTCTACATGCTCTTTGGTGTGATTGCTTTTTTTTGTATCTGATAAGAACACACACACACACACACACACACACACACACACACACACACACACACACACACACATTAAATGGAAAAAGCTGAGCTGACCACTTGTGCCCAGCAGCACAGTCCAACTGCTGAGCGAAGACAAAACGTCCTGGCAGTTGGCTCTGGTTTTATCTCTACCGGTCTGAAATGCTTCTTGTTGGATCAGCTTCAAATAGAACATTGAGAGGAAAAGCATTCAGGCGATTTTGTCAACAGCTATAATCAAAATGTATGTGTGTGTTTTTGTTTTTGGAAGTATTTTTTCATCATCAGCCAAAATCTTTTCAGTGCGGATTTTTAATTTCACAGCCACTTTCTGGTTTTGATGTTTCCTCACAAAGCTGCTTATGTTTTAGCAGTTTTCCAAACAAAAGATGCAGCAGCACTAAGAAGAAAAACAGACAAATGGGGGACATTAGTGGCGTTTTTCCACAGTAGTTTTAATTATTGAACACGGGCAACTGTTCCCTGGTAAACAGCAGTCTGTCCGCTTGCAGCTCATTTTCGATTGGTGCACAATTAAAATAAAAAACAGCAGCTTTAGTGCTCCTCCTTGTCATATATTTTCCAGTTCTCTAAACTCTGAACATCATTCGGCCCCTTTTGGTGGTGCTTTGAAAGTCTTGGCCATGACGTCCAGAGTCAAGTTTCCATCATGAGCCAATGACAAAATGGGAAGGATCCAGTCTCGCCAGCGTCGCACTACAGCACAACAGGCCACACCACACCTGCCCACACCCAGCTGTGGCGTGGAGGTCCGACAGGTTAACACCTGGGGTATCACCTGTCTTCCTGCTGCCAGAGTTACCGCACCACTGTGCTCTGCTGTTATTTGCTTTTATTTTCTTCATCTTTTTGTGACAAGGTCTCTGCTGACTTCTGTGTTCTGTAAATGTATGTTTGTGATGGGAGGGTATCTACTTATTCGATCCGAAAAAGATAAAATCGTGTTTATGAGCAGCTTTGCCCATGTGGGTGACATCAGTGGTGTTTAATTTTCCCCAAAAGGCCAGAAAACAAGCTGGATTATTGAATGCTGACACGTTGTGGCGTCTGATTAGTTCCGTAATGGAAGAGAAGTGACATGATGCGGTTAATGTCCATCCATCAGAGTCCGCGTGTTGACCGTGTCAGGCAGGGAGGTGAATTCACCTGAAGAGGTCGTTTGCAAAAGTGTCCAAATGTGTGTATAACATGCACGACCGGAAGTGAAAAATGAGCAGAAAACAAAGTCGAACTCACACAAATCATCAATGATGAACCATGCAGCTGAGAGATACAGAATTGTGTGTGTGTGTGTGTGTGTGTACAAGAGACAGAGAGAGAGAGAGAGAGAGAGAGAGAGAGAGAGATGCTTGTGGCATCAGGTTTTTGCAGAGCTCAACACTATTTCACCCAGGACTTGATCGGTGCTTGTGTGTGTGTGTATTTTTCATCCCGTGAAACGTTTATAGTGCCGCACCCTGTCTTCTGTGCGTAAAGCCCACGTACATCATCATCATCATCATCATCATCATCATCATCATCACACACACACACTCCACGTTTCTTCCAGCAGCGGGGAGCGATCGGATCCCGGTTCGCCTCGCGGACAGGTTGGACTCAGACATGGGAGTGGAGCGGAGGCTTCTCTGGCTATGACACGGACACACCGGGCGGGAAGGATGGCGCTGACCAGCCGGGAAATGTTGTGCTTGATCGGAACCGCGTGCCTCTGGCTGCCGCTGTTGGCGGAGGTACGTACTCCTGTCCGATGAGGAGGTGGATGAGGATGATGGGGTTGATTTTGCAATGTGGCCTGGTTTTCGTTTTCTCTCTCTTGTGCCACGTCCTGTGACAGTCACGTTTGATGACCTGAGCTGCATTTTACGAAAAAAAACAAAACCTCACTTAATTAGGTCGTTAATAAATTAAATGGATAATAAGACTGATGAACGTTTAAAGCAGGGAGATGCAAGCGCCCCCCTTTCTTTTTATAATTGAGGACTGACTCGTGTATGTTTGCATGCTTCATAATAAAAGCCCACCATTGATGTATTCAGGGTTGATTTTCAACAAAGCAGGTGCAGGTCGGGGCGTTGGAGGAGCATTAAACGCCTCTAATCTGCCTTTTAGCCAATTAATGGCGCCATCGGAGCGCATTGTCCAATTAAGCGGACAGTGTTGTCTCACGCACGCACCCACGCACTCATGCATGGTCTCAATCACAACCCATCCATCCTCCTTCCGCCTCCTCCTCCTCCTCCTCCACCCTGCTCCCTCCTCCCTCCTCCTCTTCCTCCAGCCCCCTCGGCGGGATATCATGAGAGGAACCCACCGGTGGCCGCTGTGGCCCCCGCGGGTTTGTGGGAATGAACCCTGCACGGGCTGCTGAAGCCTGTCACGGCGATTCAATCACCTCAGACACGTTGAAACCTGCAGCCGGTGAAGCCAGGTGTTGTTTGTCATGTGTGGGTCAAAGCAGGTCACCTACGAGAGAGGAAAAACTGGCCCTAAGATTGACTGACTGACTCAAAAACAACCAGTTAATGCTAAAACCAAGCAATTACTCATCAGATTCATTCATGTCGGTTTCTCTATTCTCTCATGCTGTACTACAGTATGTGTGTGTGGTGCTAATGTGCAGCATATGAGCCGTGTAGCCTGTGTAGAAGTCATTAGTGGAGTGGAGTTATGTGCAGGATTTAATTAGACCTGCTAACACTGGGAGCAGCCGTGCATGTAGCACAAAAAAACACACTGCAGATGAGTTTCAGCTTTTCTCTCTCTCTCCCTCTTTTTATTTCAACCTCATTAGACAAATCTTTTCACCAGGAGAAGCCTGAATGCACTAGACTGCATTATTTTGTAGGCAACATCAGAACAACGGTAAACAGAAAGGAACCAGATCAGTGGAGATCTGGTCCTCTGCAGACCTGCTAACTCTGCTTCACTCTGAAATGCTTTAAGATTCAGCTTCACATTAAAAAAGCAAGTTGCATTTGGAGGATTAATTTTGTAAAATGGCTCAATCTATCAGAGTGTCCCGGGTGCCCACTCAGGGCCCTGCCTGCCAGTTTAATGTAAAAATGCTAATAAATTGGCACAAACGCTGCAGATTTGAACTCCAAAGCCTTTTCCATCCTGCTGTAAATTCCTTTCAATCAAAGCAGAAATGGACTCGCTTGCATCTTTATTTCTCCTGGTTCGGTGTGTGTGTGTGTGTGTGTGTGTGTGTGTGTGTTTGCATGGCCATCCACTGGACGCAGCTGTGAGAGCGTCATAACTGATTAGTCCCATAATCGAGCCGTGTGACTGACATGAAGATATCAGCATCCGTGTTCACAACCACAGGTCACCTGTTCCTGCTCTAATATCATTAGGCTGAGCAGAGTCTTCTGGGAGTTGTGTGAATCTGTGTTTCATGTGCAGGCATGTGTACCTGCATGTGTGTGTTTCATGTGTGGGTGTGTGTGTGTTGTGGCATGCTGCAGAGAGACAACTGGAGATCAGCACTCGACCGTGTGAAGGTGAAATGTGTTGTATTTCACTGCCTTCACGACGGTTATTCCACAGTGGCAGTGTGTGTGTGTGTGTGTGTGTGTGTGTGTGTGTGTGTGTGTGTGTGTGTGTGTGTGTCCTCTCCTCCTCTGCAAAGTGCCCCGCTGTGTCAAGGTGTGACCTGATTGCTGAAAATGAAACCGATACTCTCCCATCAGATATCATCAGATATCATCAGATGGGTGTGTTATACTTTTTGGGTTTTTTTTCCCCTCTGACTGCCATTAATGAAAAACTCATTGACAAAATGTCAGTTTTTTGCAATTTTTTCCCGTCAACAGAACTGATTTTTCTTTGTTTGTCTGGTTTGTGGCTTTGACCTGAGAGTATTTCTGCATTCAAGAGTAAACAGAAACCACTCAGAGTGAAGCAGAATCCTCTAATGGAAATTGTTCTGAATATTCTTTTTTACTGTGCGCTGATTGTACAAGAATGAGACGGCTTCATCCTTTAAGCGGCCATCAGATTTATGGGATCGCTCTGAAATGTGCGCGTTTTATCTAATTCTAATTCTAAATGTGGCTGCGATGCCTTCAAAGAAGACTGTCCTCACCGGACAAGCCACAGCACGGCTCATGCATTCGAATGGCACATGATTACGTTGTTAACATGTGGACAGTTTGTCTCATTTCTATGAGGAGAAAAGGCACGTTGCAATGCTGCAAAACCTGCCTGACAGCTGTTCACATCCGGATTCCTACTGTAAACAGTAAACATGATGCTTCCTTAACCCTTTGGTTGTCTAAAGCCAAGCCTTAAACACACACAGGGGGCACATCATAAAAGTGCCATGGAAAGCAAGGAGGACAAAGAAAATACACATAAACAACAAGCTGTATGGTATTACGGCTTTTACACTCGACTGTTTGTTATTATATAATTTATTCCTTTAAGCAGTTTATAACCAAAGATCCACAATTAAAAAGCAAATGTATGCATGTGTATGACTATTTGTACATAAATGTTGGTGTTGTGATGTGGGTTAGAACAATCTCAATCATTTATTCACAAAATCATCACATACATGTATGTATGAAATGTCACCAACACTGAGACTTACTTCGTGGTGGTGCTCAAATCATTTGCCCAATCCTTAATTTACCACCAAACTTCAGTAAGATGTGTTCACAAATGTCTGAGATGTTCTGCTAATTACCAGACAAAAATAGCAGAAAACATTACCACACAACCCTCGGCAGCCTGCCTCGTTGTTAGTCTGCTCTTGTACCAATAATTAGGTTTCTTTATGAATAAACTGATACTATCAACTGAGATTCTCCTCTCTTCCCGTCTGCAGGTGGTGGCTGAGGATAGTTACTTAAACGAGGTGCAGAACTCAGGTAAGTGGGCGGCGATATTCCTGTCTACACTGTCAAGCTTCCGTCCATCGTGCCTCTGCCTCCACCTTCTCCTCCTCCTACACCATCTCTCTCCTTCTGCTCTGTTTTCTCCCCTCCAGTTTAACCCACATTCTGACTCAGAAACTCCTCACCCCTCTGCTGACGCCTTCGTCTTGCTTTTATCCACCAGCCCCCCTACCCTCCCCGAACTTAATTTTCCTCTTCCTTTCTACATCTCTGAGAGGAGCGGAGGCCATGATTGGGGGTGGGGTGAGGGAACTCCTCCTTCCAGTGCTGAAATAATTGCGCTTTTATGGCCCTACAACACTGACAGACAAGTGAAAATTACATGCACTTACAAACACATCACTCATCTGTCTGCACCAGTTTGATCATATGAAAAAAAAAAACCTCCCCAGGACACTCAAAATATGAATAGCACCTACCAGTCGGTTTTCATAACCGAACGTTGCACAAGATTGTTGTCCTCCAGCTCTCCTTTGCTGGACCATCTTATATCAAAACCGGGTTAAATAGCGAACGACTGAAAGTAAATTTCCCCGTGCTCCATATTTATTATACTGTGTGTGTGTTTTGTGCAGAAGACGTAGCACACCCACCCCCCATACAGCAGGCCTCCGAGTGTGAACCGTGTCAAATACTCATTGTGGCTGGGAAATGGATTATGGGAGCAGGGAGACTGAGTGTTCCCATGGCGATGGGAGGCGAGTGTTGTGTGTGTGTGTGTGTGTGTAAGCTGCAAGTGTTGAGATAAATACAAGAACTTGAATGGGACATACAAGATGAGAGAGATGAAAATGAGACACAAAAGGAAAAATGTTCAGCTCACTGATGATGGAGATGAGCGATGAGGCAGACACACAGTGGAAAACATTGCCTGCTTTAGTTATGTGATGTTTTTTTTTTTTAAACTTTATTAAAATTTCATCAACATGGATATCAAACTTTTATTACCACTACAGAGCACATATAGCTTTAACAGATTTTTACTTATTCATTTGGTTAAACATAATCAGACAGAGAGACGACATACGTATGCTAACAGACAAACAAAATCACCATAAGAACATTTACATGATTTTAATGATATGAATGCATTTGATGTCTTTGGATTATTTGTGTATTAGGAGTATTTCACCAGCAAACTAAAAATGAAGAATGTACATGGGATGTGCTTAATGCCTGTGCACTAATGCTTAGTGGCTTTAATTTTGATTTATTTTCCCAGATTTTCTCCTTGTTTATTTTCCATAAGAGACACTTTGACACGTCTCAGAAGGAAAAGCACTGGTGTCAACATTTAAGATGGCTCTGTTTCATTCAGGTGTCGACAGTGAACCAGCATGAACAATAACTAACAAACATTGGGTTGATTAATCAATCGGCAGAAAAGTAATCAGCAGCTATTTTGAAATGTTGTTTTGTTTATTGAATAATCAGCCAAGGCACTTTAAGGCACTTTGTAAGTGAAATTGTCAGCTTGTTCCGGCTCATAAACTGACTTAAATGATAAATGCTGGACTGTCGAGCTGACAAAACAAGCGATGTAAATATGTTTCTTTAAGCTCTGGGAATTTAATAGCTACTTTCTGACATTTTATTGAGAAAGTGAGTCTTATTAGATGCAACCCCACCTGTTTTCATGCTTGAAAAAATGTCTTTAGGAGAATTACGCTGGTATTGCCATTTTAACCTTCGACTGCTTTGCATCATGGGTTACTTTCTTGAGCAAAGTCACCAGAAGTCCACACTTGGTGATTTCACGGAGCCCTGAGAGCCCATTGAAACTGGACCGAGTGCAACTGTGTTATGAGCTCAGGACATTTCATGATGTTTCTTTTGCCAAAACAACCCTTAGTTCACAAATTTGTGGTTGTGTTTGCGGATATCTGATGCTTAATCACCCACTAGATTGCCCTGGAATCTTAAATAAAATTAGAATCTTAAATATAATCTTAAATAAAGTCATCAAAATCAGCGAGGGAAGATGATACACTGCAAAGCTTTCTATTTTGCGATTATAAAAATCTTTGCCAAAAATTCAGCCGTTGCATTGTAGCAAATAACCCACAAATCACTGAGTCTCTGAAGCCTCCGTTCAGTCCGTGCGACAGACAGGAACAATTATCATTGGCTCCAAGTTTGAACCGTATTCATTATCACAGGGATTAAAGTAGGGATACAGTTCTTCGGTAAATATACACTCAGTAAATGAGTAAATTAGAGTTGCGCTTTGTACGTCGTAGAAGGAAATTTGCCCTCCGTTATAATCCACAAAGACGCCGACCTTCTCCACCTTTCCTAAGTGTACCGGCACATTTGGAGAACTGAAGGTTTCAAACTTGTCAACTAGGAACCAAATGGCCCAAAGTCCAGAAAGAGAACTCCGAAAAAGTGACCCATTCCTCTGGATGGACGCTTTAGCCACGCCCAGACACCATTCAGATTTTTCTCCCACGAACACCTCAAAGTAAAACTTACATGATGAGAAGCCTCTCTGTCCAAGAACTGCAAGATGTTCCGTAAACATGTTTGGGTTCGGGATCTGGTTCCCCCACAGACCTGAACCCATGCTGTACCTCACCCATTTCCTATCATTGGATATAATGAGCAGAGGGTGAGCCGTGTCAGGATCCAGCTTAATGTCCTCTTCGTACTGCTGCATGTATCTCAGCGTTGCCTCGTTTGACACGTCCGTGCCGTTCAAGATTTGCGTTATTTCTGCGTTCATTTTGCTCAGCAGTGTTTGCATTTGAGATACTGATTTGCTCAACACTTTCTGTATGCGATGAATCTCCACATGTCTGGTGAAAGTGAATGTGGACAAGTCCATTGTGTGTGGCAGGAGGGACGAGTTTGGGAAGCTCTGGAGGAAACAAAGCTGGTTGTTAGTCTGCTTTAGCTTCTCCATCTTCTTTGCTGTGGTCTGCAGTTCGGTGATCTCCTGCTTCATACTGCTAATAAACTTGTCTGCTTCTTCTTCAGCTGCTTTTTGCTTGTCTTCCATCATTTTCACGAGCCCCGAATGGATCTTATCAATCCCGGTAGTGAGCTCCATCAAGTCCTGCAGGCTGTTTGCTATCACATCTTTGGTTTCTTTCTTGCTTTGTATTATTGAGTCTCTCATGACTTGGATCTTCTGTAGCCTTTCCTGGATCATCTGCTGCACTTTGGTCTCTTCTTCCAGCAGCAGAGCTTTCATCTCTCTGTACGCTCGCTGCATGGAAACCACGTCATGATTCACGTGGCGCAAACTGGCGCAGGCGTCACACAGCAAAACCTCTTCATTTCTGCAGAACATCACCAGGAGCCTGCTATGCTCCTTGCAAATTCTGTCCTCCAGGGTCGACAAGGGGTCTAGCAGTGTGTGTCTCTTCAGCCCGGCAGCTCTACGATGAGGCTCTAGATGAACATCACAGTAAGAGGTCAGACACTCCAGACAGGATTTGACAGCCTCTTGCTGGTTGTCAGCACAAATATCACACAGCACCTCGCCGCTACCGTTAGCCTGCTGCTGGTCTGAGCTCCCCATGTCGTCATCCTTCACTTGAAGTGACATAAACTGCAACGCAAGCCCGGAAATAAAAGTGTTCACCCTGAGATCCGGCCTCCTGTCAAACGTCTCTTTACAGACGGGACACTGGCAGTTCGGTGTGTCGTCCCAGTAGGTTGTGATACATGACATGCAGAAGTTGTGTCCACACGGCGTGGAAACCGGCCGAGTGAACACATCTAAGCAGATGGGACAAAGAAACTGCTCCTCAGATAAGAGACTGTTGCTAGAGGCCATTTCTGAAAGTAAACAAAAAAGTTCATTCAAGGCAAAAATATTCACATAAACACTACGGAAAGACTCTTGAATGTGAGAGCAACACAAGGATGAGCCATGAAAGTTATTGTAACACAAAAAGAAAAGAGAGGATTATGATATAAAAACACTATTTTTTAATGTGTGACATACAGAAAGGAAGCAGCTGTTGAAAGTTGAAAAATGTATTATTTGATTTGGCTGCCACTTCTCGTCCACATTAGCTTACAAGTTGAACTTCAAAGTTCATTCCTGACCTCAAAAACAGCAGCTGAAAAAAATCACCACAATAAAACTCCTGATAAGCTAACAAATGTGACTTTTTTATTCTTGTGTCCAAAATCAAGAATCACTTTTAAACTTTATAGCCAACATGAAAGTTACACCCTTAAAAGAAAGGAGAAGATCTACCATCCCATGAAAACTGTGCAAACTCTATCTGCTGATGGTCATGTGAAAGATTTATGAACAGATGGATTCAGTAGCTAGAGAGAGTTTTTTATGGTGCTTAAGAAAGCAGCGTTCCTAACAAAAAGGCTCCAAAAGCGGAGAGTTGCTGAAACTACAACAAACTCACAACTCACAACAAATATGTCACTTCTTAGGTTTTAACGTGAAAATCAGGATTGACTACTTACTGCTGCTAAGAGTCGATCTGTCAAGGAGAAATAATCATTGCAGGGAGTTCGGTTATTTCCCAGGAAAGCATTTGACTTTCAGTTTCCTCCTGCGTCACGTTTCTTAAAGGGACAGACATGCCTTTGTGTCCAAAGTCAGGCTGCTTGTTTTTTTTCAGGATTGGATTGAGTGAGGGTTGTTTTTGGTCCAGTGTCTGAGTGTGTTCTGTATTATTTATTGTTTTTGTAATAGATTTCTGCTTTAGCTCAGTGCATTTTTGCCTGATTGATTCCCTGTTTCACCGCTCATCCGGTCTGCTCTAACCCTTATCTTCCTACAGACTGGATCCACTGTGTGTATGTGTGTGTGTGTGTGTGTGTGTGTGTGTGTGTGTGTGTGGGTGTGAGTGTGTGTGTGTGTGTTTCTGTCTCGGTCGCTATGCAGCAAATCTGCAGTTGTGTGTGTGTGTGTGTAGGGTCGTCATGAGGGTCGCACTGCGTAGATAATGTTCCGGGACGGGCCAAGCTGTGTGTGTCGAAGAGATAAGACTGTTGGTGGTTGCTGAAGCACCTCCGCCATTAATCATAGTTTAGCAGTTGCTCGTCCTCAAAGGGTGCGCAGAGGAAGAAATCTTTAGGAGAAAGTAGCAACATCAAAAATAAACATGAACAGTCACTGCTGTTTTTATTGAGTTTTATTTGAGCTGACTTTTATTTTTTGGGGGGGTGGTTGGTTTCATTCTTTTTGGATCAGCTGACGAAGGAAAGGAGGGAAAGAATCAAATATAAAGAAACAAGAATAAATGTGTTTATAATTAGAAAGAATGAATGAATGTGGTGGCACTCTTTGTGATCACATCGTTTCAAACCAGAGTTTGTAAGCCGTTAGCGTGCAGGCATGTGTGGTTTCTGTACGGTTTACCAGTGAGATGTTTCACTTCTGGAAACACTGGCCACATAACAGTTCATGATGTCCACAAATGCATTAAGATGGAATATATGATGGAAATGTGCTATAAACAAGGGTACACAGTGGCTGCCATTGTCCAAAACAAAACAAAACAAAAAACAGATAAAAACTATTAAAAAAGCCACTTTAATAAACCGTTTCCACCTTCTGAGTGCATTAGCATGTCGGTGCTGCTTGTCACATCCTTTCCATTAATGTGTGATGTAACTTTCAAACAGGCTGCAGGACGAAACGCGCTCTATAGTTTGTGGCCCAGTTTTCCTACACTTTGATGTCAGCTGTCTCTCTCTCTGTCCCAGCCTGTCTCACACATTTCTCCTGCTCAGAGAAGATTACCTGAAGTGTCCAGTCACCACCATGTTAAGTAATGGTGCTCTAAGGTTATGGAAATTTCACCAGTTCAACATGGATCAGCGGGGCTCAGTGCATTAAAGCAGGCTCCTGCTGTGGCAGTGGACGGCCTATGAGAATCATCCGTGTAAGCTTTTATGTCCAGATAAAATACAGACATGGGGATAATGTGACTTGAATGAGAGCAATTTCCGCTCCTCTTTCCTCTCTCTTCCCCACAAACTTTCCCCATGTCGCTGCCTTTTATTCACATTGTCCTCTCTGACCCAAATCCTTCTCTTTTTCATCCAGAACATCTTATTCTCCCATCTTCTTCAACGACTACTCACTCCCTCTCCCTTCCCTCCCTCCCTGCCTCCCTCCCTTCTCCCCTTTGTGCAGTGCCTCTGTCCTGCTCTGAGGGATTCACAGAGTTGGGATACTACAACGGCACCGTGTCTCAGACGGACTCTGGCGCCCCCTGTCTGAAGTGGACAGAGTTTCCGGACTACGTCATGCAGTACCCGGGCCGAGGGCTGGGCGACCACAGCTACTGCAGGAACCCAGACCGAGAGTCCAACCCCTGGTGTTTCTTCAGACAGAACTCTGGAGCCATCGGCTGGGCCTACTGCGACTGCCATCAGGGTACGACCGTGGGTGTGACGGATCCAGGGCCATTTATCATGATAACAACCTTTGTTTTTCAGCACTGTACAGCAAAGCTACAAAGCGACTTACGATTAGAATAAAACACAGATAAATAACAGGAGAGGATGTTTCATTTAAACATCCTGCTGTTTCATTTAAAAGAAATTAAGCTCCCCATTCTGTGGTAAATCCATTTGTCAACCATTTACGTGGGAAGAACTGGAGCTGCGCCTAATTATTATTGCTATTATCATTCATTTTTTGATATTTTCTACAATCACTTGATGAGTTGTTCAGTGCAGCAGTTCCCAACCTGGCAGTGTGGGGGGTGTCTGCAAATTGACTGCAACAATCCAAAACACAATGATATGATAACAGTGAATTTTTTAGTGTTTATGCTTAGAGAACTTAAACTTACACCAATCAAAAATTTTAACAACAATTAACAATAGATCAGAGAGGCTGTTCAAACTTAATGCAGCAGTTACCCTCAGCTCTAATGAGAATTCTAATGTATTCTGAATCATTGTTTAATGTTTTCTGGTCTTAAAACTGCTTTCATCACCTCATTTCCAGTAAAAACTAAAGGCCCTAAAAAGCCATCGCAGCACCAAAAGGCAGACAGATAAAGTTAGCACAGCTAGCACTTTGTTCACCAACCAGCTAAAGAGCCAGCTGTTACCCTCAGGAGTTGGTGGAAAAAACCTGAAACACACATGCTAATGCTGAATGCTAATTGTGTTTGCAGCTTGCTCTGCCGCCCCCTGGTGGTCAAAAATATCAATAATTCAGCTTTAAATGATTAGCTGATTGTCAGACTGTGTATCCCTGTTCCTATTATTTCATAATATCATTGTAATAATGTCATGCTGCTCGTGTTTTGTGAACATCTCTCTCTCCGTGCTGGTTTTTAGGCGCAGCTCGTCTGGTTGGCAGCTCGTCCTCTGGCAGCGGGCGTGTTGAGGTGTACCTGAACGGCCAGTGGGGGGCCGTGTGTGACTCCCATTGGACGGACAGAGACGCCAGTGTGATCTGCAGGCAGCTGGGCCTCGGGTAAGAGGAGCCTCCTGTTCAGTGCTGATGTTTCACAGCTTGTTCTTTACCAGTGATTTGTCTGTTCTAACAGTGACATTGGCACAGCGCTGCAGCACTCGCAGTTTGGCTCGGGCTCCGGTCTCTTCCACTATGAGCGCCTGGGTTGCCGCGGCGACGAGAGCAGCCTGAGTAAGTGCCGGAGCAGGACGTTCGTCACTGGTGACTGTAGCCATGGAAACGAGGCAGCGGTGATGTGTGCGCCGCCAGAAGGTCAGTGTGACTTTAACCAGATTTGAACGTTTACCCCCACACACACCTGAAAGACAGAGATACCTTTATTTCATTTAGAAAGATTTGTTATTCTTTTATAACGACTCTGTGTGATAATACTTTATGCATTCATATGTTGTTAAAGGAGCAATATGTAAGAATAGAATAAGAATTGTTTTAGTTCAAAACAAGATGTCTACGTATTATGTGTGACACATCTACTGAAGTTGTAATGGCAACCAGCTGGCGCCGGTCACGAGTTACTGTAACATCCATAGGGTTCTTGCCAGATCTGGCTCCAAATGTCCCCTGTAGATGGGTGTCGACCGATGCCCAACTTCCCTTTCACTTTTCTCCCACTTCACACCTGTCCTTTTCCCACCTGAATCCAGCGTGTCTTTGTAATCCCTGCTGTAAATCACCCTTTGTCTAACTGGTCTCTGTCGGTCTTGGAGGCTGTAATCAGTCCTGGTCCAGCTGTGTTCACCGGGAATCTGCCGAGGCCAGTTCTGTTGCTCGCTCATCTGGCTCCAGTTCTGCTCCCAGCCAGCATTTGCCACTGGGTCTGGGCCTGAAATTCTCCCACTCTCTATGGTCCAAAGCTCCTGTATTTGCTGGCTAATAGGACCTAACTGAGCTAACTAGCTAATGACAGCAGTTAGCACTCACTTTGGTGATGTGCTGCCTCCTAAGTGGCCAGTGCTAACAAATTGCACCTTTAATATTGTTATACCAGCAAAAGACAATTAAGAGACATGCTGTTTGACCTTAGGTGTATTTCTACATTCTCTCTCAGGCAGTGGTTCCCCACTGCGATTGGTTGGAGGCGAGGAAGACTTTGAAGGTCGCGTGGAGGTGTTTCATGCCGGAAGGTGGGGCTCCGTGTGTGACGACCAGTGGGACGACAGGGACGCTGAGGTGGTGTGCAGACAGCTGGGCTTCGGGTATGTCCATCAAGGGTTTTTCACACCTTCACACCAATCAAACGTATTGTATGTGTGGTGGCTTTTCGCAAAACTGATCCCTCGCTAACTGCCTTTAACTACTGGGTTCACACATTAAATCACATCTGAAGCTGTGGGGGTTCTCTGCATTAAATAATAAAAATATAATCCATATATAAACAACTAAATCTTTACATTGGACATTTGTTTTTCACTACTCTGAAAGAAGACATGATGCGGGAGTAAAAGGAGCTGAATTGGGCCTAACCCTAACCCTAAACTGAGTAATTTTCCTGAAGCTCTTGAGTGAGTAAGCATTCCTGAGCTGGGAGAGTTCAGTGTCAAGACTTCAGAAGCGAGCGCATGGGTGTCATTTGGATCAAGGAAGAAACTCCCCGGGAAAACACCTGTTTTGAGGTCGATCATGTGTGAATGCGTGCAGGCGTTCCCTCCTCCAATCCCCTACAGAGGAAGAGTGTCAAACGTTGAGTTTTGTAGCTGTGGAGAGAAAGAACGCCTTCCATGTACAACATAAGGTTGCATTTTATCTCCGTAAACACAGTGGGACGTCTCACCATCTGTGTTTGTGCTTTTAAATAAAATATGTTGTGACACTGATGCACAGGTTCTCGCACAGCTGCACACACTGCGGTGCTTTCACACCTAAAAACAAAACAAATCAATGTTTGTTGTTTTTTTTGTTGTTTTCCCCAACCGGAAAGTTTTTTTTCCAGCATGTGTATCAAACGCTTGTCGTATTCTTGTGCTTTTAAATGCTTTTGTGAAGTGACATCCAAAATCTTACTATGATGTTGTTCTTCTAGCTACTACACGAGCTAACAGTAAAATGTGGTTTTATATGACTCAACCCAAATCACATTTGATTGGATAAATTTACTGAGTTCAACATTAGTCATGAAAACACTTTAATGCTTTACAGGAAAAGAGAAGCATTTTAATGTTAAGATACTGAAAGATAACTGAACAGTTAGCACAGTTAGGATTGGTACTTTTTTCATTTTACTCTGTCAAATCGCAGACCAACATCAGGTTCTTCTTTGGTTTTCTATATTTTCTATGCTTCCTGAGAACACAGGAACAGAGACACAAAAAGTGCTTTTTGTAGCATTTCAGCATCAATAAATAATTACCACATGAATGCAATAACATCCTTGTAGGAGCTATTCATTATTTATTCGGATGATCTGATTTATTTTAGATATTTTGAGTGCTTTGTTTGTTTTTCACTCTGCAGGTGGTAATGTTGTTCTGTCAGACACTTTGGTCCAGACTGGAACATCTCAGTATCTGTTAAATTAGTTTCCATAATAAATTTCTACAGACATTCGTGATTCCCAGATGAGGTATCCCTAAACACTTTGATTATTCTCAGACCTCCCTTCTTGTGCTGGGGTTCTCAACCATTTGTAACTCAAGGCCCACTTCTGATTGTTAAAACATTTCCGAGAACCACCTTGTCGAATAAATGAGTGAAAACTGGACTGTGAATATGTGTAACATATTCTGCTTAGAAGGATAAAACTGGAATGGAACAGCAGGTGATCATTTATATTTTGTTTATGAAATTTTCCAGGAATTAACAGGTTACCGTGCTGTTGAGACTGGCAACTCAAGCTGCTCAGCGTATAAGAAAAATCATATTGGAGGATCCCTCATATCTGTAAAATCAGTCTCAAGTCACAGATTTTTGCTGTATCTGTGCTAATAAAAAAGTAGGAAGACAAACTGTGTGTGTGTGTGTGTGTGTGTGTGTGTATGTTGTAGGGGTGTCGCGAAGGCCTGGTCGTGGGCTCACTTCGGTCAAGGTTCAGGTCCGATCCTGCTGGATGCTGTGAAGTGTACAGGAAACGAGCTCTTCCTGGATCAGTGTCCCCACGGCGACTGGGAGCAGCACAACTGTGACCACATGGAGGATGCTGGAGTCTCCTGCAGCCCTTATACAGGTGCATGTACAACACACACACACACACACACACACTACATGCTGATAGGCTTCAGCTGCTATTTATAGCCCTTGAACATCAATAAATCATTACTGCATGAAGCAGCAACCTCCTCTTTGTGACAAGCAGAAAGAGGATTTATGGGATGTGAGAAGTAACATAACTACTGGCATGAAACAGGACTATTCATCAAACCAAGCGAGGATTAATAATTAATGTGGCATTAATGCTAATGTCAATGTAGCATCTGTAAAATGTGATCTTATCTTATGGTTGTGTAGAAGATGTTCTTTGGACTCCAGTCAAGTGTGTCTGACTTTAATCACGTCAACAGTCCCAAAAGGCTTTTTAACGGCCACGATGTGAAACGGTTTCAGATGGTGTGGTGCGCCTGGTTGGAGGAGACAGTCCCTGGGAGGGTCGGGTGGAGGTTTTCCACAACGGTGACTGGGGGACGGTTTGTGACGACCACTGGTCCCAGCAGCATGCAGAGGTGGTCTGCAGACAGCTGGGCTACAGGTACGGAGATACAACACTGACAACACAATCTTGCAGATTTTGAACTGCTGTCAATAGTACAAACAGGGTAAAGACTTTAACATCTTCTCCACCTTGAGGGGTCATGCTGAGGTCGTCTCAGACGGGACGTTTGGCGAGGGCGTCGGTCTGATCCTCCTGGACGACGTCCACTGTGAGGGATCCGAGACCTCCCTGCTGGACTGTCGGCACGGGATCTGGGGTCGCACTGACTGCTCCCACAGCGAGGATGTGGGTGTTCGCTGCAGGGCTCGAACCAGCCAAGAGACCAACGAAGTGTCGGTTATCGCTCCCTCCACAGGTAAAGAGGCTGAACAGGGCCTGAAATGAGCTAATGAGGTGAATTCACCTCCTCATTTACTGTAGAGAAACCTGGAAACTGCCCAGTAAAACCACAGTCTGATCTGATGGTCACTGAGCAGCTTAATGAGGCTCCTTCAACCAGATTTCTGGGCATCAAACCGGTGATCTTTCAGTCATAAACTCTTTAGGCTCCAGTTTGTATGAATAAAAATAACATTAAATGTGAGAAGCAACAAGAAAACAAATTATTCTCTGCCGCTCTTCTGATGTTTATCACTTTTGTCTTTTGTTTTGCCTCAAAATCTTGCACTTTGAAACTGCCTCTTGTGCGACTCGCATAAATAAATGTGCCTTGCCTTACAGTGCAACAGTCAGCAGAACCTGGGGCTTTGGTTATACAAACACAGCAGACTGCTGTGCCACATTTTGAGAGTTTTTGTTAATTGGAAAGCAAATGCAGCAAGAACAAAGTGGGGAAGAAAAAAAAAACCTAACAACAACACGGTATCACTGCACTGCAATTAATTTTGTACTGAAAGGGCAAGCTGTCCCTGCAGAGGGCTGGTGTAAAGCAAAGGCTGTGAGTTATTTACTTAACTTCAGTAAACTCCATCTATCTGGCTGTCTGTCCATCATTACCTCAGTGTGAAATCATGAGTGTATGTCTGTCCAAAGGGTTTAAATGCCGCATGTTGACAGCGGAGAGAATAAAGCGTTGTTTACCGTCTCGGCCCTTCAGAGGTGCTGCGCCTCCTGTAGACACGCAGTCCATTAGAATGAGAATAGAGGCTGAATAAAGAAGCACCGGATCCCAGATGACATTTAACACTGTCAGCAGACATTATATCTCACTCCGAGTGAGTGTAGACCGGAGCATGCAGATGCACGCACGTGAATATGAATGAGAAATGTTTTGGGTTTTTTTCTGTCAGGTCCCCTGGTTCGCCTTGTGGGTGGCAGCAGCAGAAAGGAGGGTCGAGTGGAGGTGTATCTCCATGGTGACTGGGGAAGTATTTGCGACTCGGGCTGGAACGACCTGAACGCAGCTGTGGTGTGCAGACAGCTTGGGCACAGGTAAGTAATTATAAGTGTGCATGAAAGAGACAGGGAGTTTTAGTATTTAATAAATGAAAACAAAAATTTCCACCTCCCTCCTCAGCGGTGGAGCGGTGGCAGCCGGAGGGTTCGGTCAGGGGAAAGGGCCCATCCACCTGGACCAGGTGAGGTGCACGGGGAAGGAGGAGTTCTTGGGTGAGTGTCCCTCTCTGGGCCAGAGCATCCAGGGCTGCAGGCGCAGGGAGGACGCGGGGGTGAGGTGTGACGTCGCGCCGCCGCAGGAGTCCGAGGTGCCGGCCAAGCCTCAAGAGCTGAGCTGTGGGCTGAGGAAGCTGGTGGAGGACGAGAGCAAGAGGAGGAACCAAGGAGAGGAAAACATGCTCAGGTAGGATTTAGGAATCAAGTTCATAGTCCGATATGTCAAGGTTACGTGATAATGCAAAACTCCCCTGATTTGTTACTGTAGTGGTACGTCAGTGTTGCCTCTCTTTGAGGTGTAAGTGTGGTTTAAAACGACTGCAAATCTCCAGAAACTCAAAAAGACAAGAACAAAGTTTTGAGTGAGATTTTTCTCCCCATTCTCCGTCAGGACCACGTGGCCCTGGCAGGTGTCAGTGTGGCTTCGGTCTCAAGAGGAAGATGGCGGTCCTCTCTGTAGCGGCACTCTGATCAGCCCCTGCTGGGCCCTGACGTCTGCGTACTGTGTCAGCAGGTAAATCCAAAGCCGGAGGGTCTCTGAACATCGTGAGTATAAATCCGCCATCTTCTTTCCTCCCCCATCACTTCCCGTGCTCCTCTCTCCTGCAGGTTTGGCAGCGACCCGTCCAGGTACGTGGTGCGAGTGGGGGCTTCGGAGCAGACCCTCACCCCGGAGCAGGTGGTGGTTCACAGGAAGTTTAAGGGTCAGAGTGGAGGTCACGATCTAGCTTTGCTGAAGCTGCCCAGCACCAAGGGTCACTGTCTGACCTTTGACCCCAACACTAACGCGGCATGCCTTCCTTCTGCCGACACGGCATCAGGGGGACGTACTCCATCTTCTTGTGTTGTCGTTGTCACCACCGGCTGGACAGGACCAGGTATGTGTTTGTCTCTCTCCGGTTTGTACAGTTTTTAAACTTCAAACAATATTCAGAGTGGATGTTGGTTCTAATGTTTTTCATGGGGCTACAAGAAGAAACGCTGATCCTGGAACTTAGTGCCAATTAGCAAATTAGCAAAACTGAAATGATTAATCAGTTAATTGTTTCAGCATTTCCGGACGTGCTGCCCCTCGAATTAGTTCAATTCACTGCGTAAAAAGACAAATGAAGCCAAAACAATACAGTTTGTCTAAATATTTGGACAACAACAGTAACATGAACGTTTGTGTGTGAGAGTGTGCTGATGAATGGTTTATGTGTAGGGAAAGAAGAGGAGGTGGAGGAATCCCCCGTTAGCAGAGCAGTTCACTCAGTAACCATCATCTCATCCATCCTCTCTCCTAGACTCAGTTCTTGCGTCCTGGGTCCCTCTGATGTCGTCATGGCAATGTAAGAAGCGCTATGGCGACAGCTTTTCCAGCCATGGCACCCTGTGTGCCGGCAGTCCTCCAGACACCGGCCTCCTCCATGACGACGGTTGTCAAGGCAACTCCGGAGGCGGTCTGGTGTGTCAGGGGGAGACGGGACGATGGGTCCTCGCCGGGGTGGTGGCCGGGGGTCACGGCTGCGGCGACCCCTCCTCGCCCTCGCTCTACACTCGAGTGAGCCGCTTCAGGAGCTGGATCGACGAGGTCATCGACACGCGAGCGGAGGAACCGCACGCGCGCGCAAAGACGCGTGCTGACAAAGACCCAGCACGCACGCACGAGGAGCACACGCGCGGCGAGAGCAAGGAAGCACACCTGCACAACACGCACGGCGAGCGAGAAGAAACAAACGAGATCAACGACATCAAACAAACACACAAGCATCATTCACACGCCACTAAACGCACACACACCCACCGCGAAGGGGACGCCGACACAAACACACAAATCCTGGTCTGACCGAGGCCGTGCCATTGGCTTACCATCTGTGCCATGTGGCCGCCCGAGGAAGGAGAGTCAAAGGGAGACGAAAGTAAACCATAACAGTGTAGGAAAAGAAAGACGCTCCTAACTTCAGTCAGTACGAACGGCCGTCTTTGTGCTCATTTCAAACCTGAACTCCGTGTTGTGAATCCCGAGTGTTTGCGGTTGCTTATCGTCGGACGAGTCCAGCGGTGTGGGCAGATGTTCCTGAGCTGCCGGGGTGACAGAGTGCGTGGGTGATTTGTGGTGCTTTACGTGTGAGTCACAGCCCGTTAAGAGGCGGGATGATGACTGACGGGTCGGTGAGCTGAGCAGGGCTTTTCACCGTTATTGTGAATAAAATAGAAAAATAGAAAAATCAGCATGGCATGTATTTTAAGGACAATAGTGTTAGAATTTAAAAAGATGTAAAAACCAACCAATATTCTGACGGGATATTTCTGAGATGGTCACACAAGAACCTATGCTAAAATTCACATATTTGTGTGCGTCTTCTGTGCGAGCTGTTTAGAAACAAAAATCAAACTAACCGCAGGAACATCAAAATAAAGGCTGACACATCATCATCTACGATTAACAATATATTCAAACTCCTGCATCAGGCGCCGCGTGTCCCAAGTCAAGTTCTGATAAAAAAAACAAAACAAAACAAAACAAAACAAAACAGGGCTGTTGTCTTATACCTTAACCGGTGAAAGTGCTGTTCAGATCCGAGCCTAAGCTATCTGACCCGGGACCATACCAGTGATTTGTTTTCGTGTCCGTCTACTGCTGACTGTTGTTAAACCTAAAGTTCATCTCCATGTGCTTCTTTCAAATCAAAGTACAAATCAAGGTTCAAACATGTATCATAAAGGTAGTGGAGCCACATTATCAGAGGGGATAAAGGAGAGCGGCCTGTACCTGCAGGGCATTCATACACCTGACCACTTAATCAATAAACATAAAGCATGAATCATTAGTAAATAGTTTACTAGTAATTTATAGCTCAGTTATAAGAGTTTGCCAGGGTTATAACTAACATTTTTACTTAGGAATGACTTGCTGACTTTTGCTGTTGGCTTATTAGAAACAGAACTTGATCTCATGTAAACCTTATTATTAATGACTTGTTAACATTTCTAACAGCAAGCTTGATATTAGAAAGCGAGACACTCATTGTCCTTTACCGACAACTCGACTGTTATTGACTCACCAACCAGACATCCTTCACAACCTGTCAACCCAAAAGCTGTTAAGGGCTTACAACTGAGCTATGAAGCAACAATTTGTTAGTCGTTCTTCTCAAAGGTATTCCCTGCTTTCCAGGAAGCTGTCGGCTTCCATCGATTTCAATGGAAATTAAATAGCAGACTCTTAAAGCGAACATAATCAATGGAAAATCTGCACATCAGTCGTCAGAGTCAAAGTATTGAGTGCATTTTCTGTGGATCAATTCAGCTGCATTACCTCACAACAACAAGTGGAGAAGGTTTGGCAGACATGATGTTCTCTGATGGGTGACGTGCAGGTTTTAAGAGCCTTCCAAATGATTTCTACTCCAAAGGGGAAACTCTGAAGCAGTAGTTGCCTGGAAAGTAGGAAAAACACATTAAAAAAAAAAGAAAACTCAAACACTCCAACATTGTTTTTGTCAGCAGCTGTATAAAGTGTACATAATTTGTTGCATTTGTAGCAATGGAGCTAAAACTTGCAAAAACACCGGTATGGTCCTTTAAACTGTACAGGACTTAAAAAAACAAACCTCCTTTCAAAGCCATTGGAAGCTGACTGATGGCTCATAAAATATCTTGTTTTTGTACTGATTCCAGCAGATGGCGCTAGATAGCTAGATGGATAGATGGATAGATGGATAGATAGATACAAGTCCTGAGTTTAGATAGTATGTGTGCTGCATTCATTCTTGACTGAATTAGATAGCAGAGCTCTTGAAGTTAGATGTTGTCGGTTCTGTTGTGCTCTGAGCAGATGTGTGATCCAACCAGAAGGTGGCGACGTTGCTCTATTTTCACAGGACCGTTGGCTAACACGGCCCTGATGGTTCCTTTTTTTATACTGTTGCTATTAAGCGTACTTGACCTGTGTGTTGTGCTTTGGTGTACTGTGAGCCATTGTGTCGTGAAGCATCTTGTGACCTGCAGCTGCCGTCCCTCCGACGTGGACCTGTCCGATGCCTGTTGCTGTAACCCTGTACATAAATCTGAATCCTAAACCACTACTCCGCCCTTCCTCCCTGAGAACTGATGTTTTAATCATGCAGCTCCTGTAGGTTAATGTACTGTATGTTACGGCTGGATGGTGAGACAGGAGTGTAAAGTGTTGGCTTTACCTGTGTTAAAACCCATCAGTTCTTCCTCAGTGTAATGTGCTGAATCATGGCTGAGTATTAAAACATATACCTGGTGAGAATGAGTCTCTTCTTTGTCTTATTCAATAATAAGCTTAGATTAAAAGTCTTAGTCTTTTAACGTTAAAGCCTGTGAATAAAGGTGGGGGCAGGTATGTATTTTATAAATACTTGAGGCCCTGCAGAAATCTTACATCATTTCCCACACTCAAAATACATGGATTTTATAAAAAAGTGAGCTTATAAAAAAGATTGCTTACAAAAGATTTATTACCCCCAAGTAAATGAAAAGTAAATCTGCTTAGCTGCTTCTCTCAGTCACTCGTGAGCCGTGCTAATCTTTTCTTTTGTTTGGATGAGTTCCCCTCTGAAACGTCAGGGATCAGAGGAAACCCTGGCTGCAGTGGATTGGCTAGTTTGCATTGAAAACTGCAGGAAAAGTGATTTATAATGAGCATAAATGAGTCAGCCTTTGGGACACTGCTGAACAACAGGACCCACTTTTTCATTATTCTGTTCTCTATTTATCTATTAAACGATGAAGCTGCATACATTTTTTTCTTTAAATTAATCTGTACTTTACTTGCACTCAAACTCTTCCTCGAGTCCCCCTGCTTTTTGGAAGAGGTACTGCGCTCCAATACAGTGTAGAAATACTCAATTACAATTACATTATCTGTATAATATTTGCCTTACTACTATTACAGATGCCTTAACACTCACACAGAACTTTAGTGTTATCTTTGGCCAAGTTTATCCATTTATCATACCGATTAATCTTTAAAAAAAAGCAGTAGCATAAATTTAAAATACTCCAGAAAAGTACCTCATACTTGAAGTTCCGCACAGTACTTGAGTAAACATACTTATAACAGTTAGTCAGTCGGGTACAACCACCTGAAACTAGAATTTTGTGTGTATTTAACCTTAGAATAAGCCTCATGTGTTGTAGTCCAGTAGCCCAAAGCGGACAAACCAAACAGTGTTTCTAAAGAGGTTTTAGTGGCCACCGTAGAGGATCTGCACCCACACCGGTAGATGCCGCTAAACCCGTCATACTGGACCTTTAAGTACATTACAGTTTATAACTGATGTGAGTCATTCAAAGGGTTAAATAGCATCTGTCTAAAACTCGATCTACAGCATAGCAGCCAAAGGGGAGGCAGGAGTGTCACAAAAGGCAGAGCAACACGTTCAGGGATTAAAAACTGAGAAGACAACGACATCTCAACAGGGATAAGTTCTGCTTTATTTCCTATTTTCAGTGTGCAGAGCTTGTGTATGGGCTGTATTCATACCCTCGGGTTAGCATATGTCTTGGTATACGCTGTATGTGGTGAGGCTAGACAAACAGCCACTTGTCTGTGAAGCTTTAACTGAGAGCCTGGAGTCCGTTGACAAGGTAAAGTGAGGCTACTCTAAATTAACCTGGTTTAATCAATGTACATTGGGCTGAAAGCGAACACAAGCTCACGTATTGTTCTGAGAGATGAAAACAAAAGCTGATATATTTTCCAGGAAGTAACGTTGTGGTTTACGTAATGTTGCAGGCATGGCTTCCTGCAGCAGTCTGTTGTGTGAAGAACAGTTTCAGTGCTCAATCTGCCTGGAGGTCTTTACTGAGCCCGTCTCCATCACCTGTGGACACAACTTCTGCAAGGCCTGCATCACGGGTTACTGGGACAACAGCAACAACTGCCAGTGTCCACGGCATGGAGACATTTGCGAGGAGACCAAAGTTAAAAACCAACACGACAATCCGAGAAGTCTCGGATCATTTCAAAGGGATGCGAGAAAGAAGCGCCGACGAATCTGCTGCCAAAGATGGAGACGAAGCCTGCGACATCTGCACTGGGAGTAAACTGTAAAGTTTTGCCTTGAGTGTCTGACATCTTTTTGTGAAATCCATTTGGAGCCTCACCACAGGGTTGCAGGACTGAAGAGACACACTCTGCTTGATCCCGAGGTCAAACTGGACAACAGGATGTGCAAGAAGCACAATGTTCTTCTGGACATGTTCTGCAAGACAGATAAAGAGTGCGTTTGCCAGCTCTGCATCAGCGAGGACCACGAGGCTCACAACACTGTACCACTGGAGGTAGAGTGCGACGAGGTGAAGACTTGGCTTCGAGAGATGGAGCTTCAAGCACAACAGATGATCCAGGAGAAGCTGGAGAAGATCCAGAAGGTTAAATATCTGGTGGAGTTCAGCAGGAGGGACAATCATAAGGACATGTTGGACAGTGTGCAGTTGTTCACTGCTCTCATTGCATCGATTGAAAGGAGCCAGTCGGAGCTCATTTGGATGATTGGGAAGAAGCAGAGGGCAATCGAGAGGAGGGCCGAGGGCTTCATTAAAGCTCTTGAGCAACAAATTAGTGCACTACAGCGCAGATGCACAGAGCTGGAGCAGCTCTCGCACTCTGACGACCATCTCCATGTCCTCCTGAGATCGTCATCTCTCTCCAGGCTTCCCCAAATGAACAATCAGGAGGAGTTCAGCATCCAGAGCAGCAAGTACGAGCAGAACATCAGGAAAATTTTGCGAAGCACCATCTCTGAACTTGAGCTCACTGCGAGACAAGAGCTTTCCAACTTTGAAGACAAGTTCAACAAAGAAATGGAGAAATTCCCTGATGACAGGCTGAAGTGGATTCGGCGCCATGCTGTGGATGTAACTCTTGACCCAGACACTGCACACCGTTCCCTCACTCTCTCTGAGGATGGGAAGGAGGTGAGGGAAGGCAAGTGGCAAAAGAGACCGTTCAATCCCAAGAGATTCACAGGCTTTTTGGGTTCATCAGTTGTAGCAAAGGAAGGATACTCCTCAGGAAGGTTTTACTTTGAGGTGCAGGTGGAGGGGAAGAACAAATGGGCGGTGGGAGTCGTGAAAGAGTCTGTCGACAGGAAGAGATGGTTTCCGATATCAACAGAATGTGGATACTGGACGATGGAGCTGGGAGATGGTTATAAAGCCAACGCTGCTCCCTCTGTCCTCCTCTATCCACGGAAGCTGAAGAAGGTCGGGGTGTTTGTGGATTACGAGGAAGGGCAGGTCTCCTTTTATGACGCTGAGGGCAAGTCTCATATCTACTCATTCATCGGCTACACTTTCACCGAGAAACTCTACCCGTACTTTTACTGTGGGATTGATGATAGTGCACCACTGGTTGTAACACCTGTAAATTTGGAAGACTAGGACGAATCCCATGAAAAGACCAAAATGAAAAATATGTTACGTTTCAGTAGTTAAATCTTTCTGTGGCAACCAGCCCCAAGACCATTTTTTTTCCCTACTGAAGACTTTGCTAACTGTAGCTGTCATCAAACAAAAATCACTACAAATCTAGGCCTGTCAGTGGTTAAATCTGAGGGCCTGTAAATACACAAATGGGGTTGAGGTACTCAACTTAGACCTTAGATAATAAATCATACACATTTTATGGAATAAAAACAATAAAAATGGTTTATTTTTTTTCACTGTACCTCTCTCACACCATTAGAAGGGGATCTCGGGGATCCTTTACAGATACCGAAACTGAGTTCCAGCAGGATTATTCTGTACCCAGTTCAGGGTATATTTATGAAACGAAAGACATCTATAATCCCTTAAGTGGTCTTGATGCTGTAAATCAATGCTGTGGTCTGCCTCTTGATGCAGAAGTATAAATCCAGCTTTACATGACAAGATTGATATCACTTTACAAGCTGCTACGGGCCTTGAAAAAAAGGGATTTTATGTTTTTTTGAGAAGCACCTTGGTGAGTGGGTGTGTGTATAGTTACAAATGACTGTAAACATTTGTATAAGCTGCCCTTTAAGACCTCAATAAAATCAAAAAGTAATTTAGATGCAGGAGACCTGCCCCGGGTCACGCTTTCTTCTAATTTTATTGACACAAAGAGTCGGAGGTCAGCGAACGCTAACAAGACACATTCCCTCAAGAGTTTCTCCCTTTTTGTGTCTTTGAGAAAGAAAGTGCGAGTGTCAAACTTAACCAACTGCTGGACTCTCCTCATTAATCACACAGAAAGCAGAGGAACCAGTGGGAGCTGTCCTACATCCCAGGGACACACACACACACACACACAGACTTGGTCCTTAAAATAACCGGGAACATCATAAATAACACCACAAAACCGTTTTAAATAAGGCTGCGGCATTTCTCAACACTTCACAGCACTTGATAGAGCTAAAACGACAGCACTGGAGGACAGAAGGGCTGGTGGTGGTGAGACGGGACGATGTACGAGCTGCTGGATGGACAGCGGTGATTGTTTTATCCTGTGTGTATTGTTAACGGCCTGGAGGCTATGCAGTGTTATGCAGGGCTTAATCTGACTTTATGTGATGACAGACAAGTATGGAGGGCAAATATTATGCCAGCTGTAATGTCAGGTGGTGTCCTGAGCATCCAGTCAAACACAGACACACAGTCTCACTTTTACTGGAGCAAGATCCAGAACTGGGTTTGTTTTCCTCTGTTCAAATCATAACCTTTTCTTTCCTTAATGCAAAACGTCACCTGCGTTTCCTTTCCTAAAATTGGACAAGAGGACCACATGAGCAGATATTCGGCATGACTAATCAATGCTGCAGTGTTACACAACAAGAAACATGTGCTGAATGTCTCCATTAGGTCCAAATTTGGTGATTTTGAGCTGAGACGCTGCTGATGAAATCCCTGCTAAATCCAGACTAAAAATGCCAAAAATTCACAGGCTGGAAATAAATAATAAATAAAAAAAAGGTTATGTGGGCAATGTGAGGACATGAGGTACCAGACAGTCAGTATCAGTTCAGAAGCCGTGGTGCTTAAAAGCAACCAGGGTGTAAACACAAAAGTGTTTTGGCAGGTCGTTGGGAATACATTTCCAGGGAATGGATGCCTTTCCAGTAAGATACTGGTCGGAGAAGGGACGAAAGTGTTTCCGCCAAATGAGACATGACGAGACGGCGACAGGCCTTCGCGGAATAAACGAGTCGAGGGAGGCGAACCAGTGCTGAAATAGTATTTTTATTAAATACTTTCAAGATCCAAGTTCGAAGAATAACAAAGTTATGATGAAGACCAACTAACACTCAGACAAACACTTGATAGTCGTCAATTCATGGTTGTATTTCATTGTACATCATGATCATGCAAAAAAACTCCAGCATCCATGTGAAGGCTGGGGGAGAAAGCGCAGCCCAATAGTATATCATTACAACGCAGGGAAAACGCTAACATCGAGGGCCTCATACCAAGCTACGGCTCCTGAATCCATTTTTTTTTGTGTGTTTTTGTTGTTTTTTTTTTTGTTTTTAAAGAGAAAAAATTTTTTGCTTTTTTTTGTATTTTTCATGTCACCTATTCAACATTCTGGACGGAGGAAATTCTTATTTCAAAAGATGCAATTATCATATATTAACACTAGCTCCATCCGTATTCAGGTAGGTACATGGTAGAAATGCGTAACTGAAACATGCATATAACGAGGTCTCCCGCTCCGGTTCAGCAGACCAACTCTTTCTCTGGCTTCCAAAACTCCTCTCAGCTGAGCAGGCACGATTTAAAACCACCAAGGGTAGATTACACTAATAAATAATTTAGTCATTTAATAATCTATGATCACTCAATCTGTAATTTTGTGTTGTCTTTCCTCTCTCTTTTCAAATTTTTTTTTTTTAAATATTTTTTCTTTGTTTTTAAATTTTCCCGTGTGCGAGGGAAGAGTGCAGAACTCCAGCTTGGCAGATCGGCAACTTACCAAACGACAAGTTAACAGCAACGGCGACGACAAAAAGAAAACAAAACAAAAAGAAAAATAACAAAAAACCTCAAACCAGTAACACGAGAACAGAGAAACAACAGAGAGGTACAAATAAACATCTCGAGTAGGGACTCGTTGGTACACGCAGGGTGGAGGGGGTTAAGATACGACTGTCGCGGATGGATGGAGACAATTAAGCAGCACAGCAAGGGTGGCACCGCGGTCACACAGCAGTGGTGCAAGATATGTTACAAAGCCTAAACACACCACCAGGCGTGTGTGTGTGTGTGTGTGTGTGCATATGATATGAAGAGATGGCTCACAGCATTGTGGGATCAGGAGTTAAGGACACTATGATGAAGGTCTTCATGTTTAAAAACTCAGAGTCTTGTTGGGTCAGACTATTCTCAACCTGTTATATTTATTTATTTATTTTAATTCCCAGTCTCTAAACAGTCTTACGGCCACGGGACTGGAGATGGTGGCCCACATGTTTTGTTGTGAATCATCCAGACCTACCAATATTGTAAGGAAGTAGTTCGAGGAGGAGAACTGAAGCAATTGAAATCGGTGAGGAGAACTAGACTGGGATCACAGGTCATGCCCAGATGCACAGGATGAGTGTCTCTTAGATACATGTACATATATTACACTTTTCTACATATATCTATACATACACTGTATTTACACAGTGATTATAAACAAACCAGGCCCTTGCAGAATTACAGAGAAAACGAGTGGGAGGGAGGGACCGTTAAAAGAGGTTTAAGAGAGAGAAGAAAAGGACAGATTTTGGGGAAGGTTGGATGAGGGAGAGGCGGCGGGCAAACATGCAAAACGCGGACGCCATTCCCGGCCTGCTCTCTCCCTCCACTGCATACAGACACAGCAGAATGTGCTAACACGCGCAGGTTAGCTTTAAACTTGCACAATAAAATCCCTCTTTTTAAAAACTCAGCTGATTTTAAAAAAAAAAGGAGCCTCGAATACAGGATCAGCCAGACGCAAATAAAAACCAAACAAAGAGAAACGAAGAGGCTCCGCTTGTTCACAGGAACGCAAGAAAAGGAACAGGACGCTAAAAACACAACAAAACACATGACCTCAAATCAGACATCATCCCCCACCCTCCCTCCCTCCCTCCCACCGAAATCCCACAATAACACGATTTTTTTTTTCCGTTCGGTCGGAAAACAAGCACACAAACAAAAACACATAAACACACAAAAAGCCTAAAGTTCTACACTTTGGTGCTTCATGTTTTTGATATCAAGTTTCTCTCGTCATCAAGTTCTCTGACTGAGCCGACTTGACTGTTTTTTTTTTCCCCCTACAATTCAGCTGAGGAAAATCCCTCCCTACGTCTTTACACCAACGTCCGGGTAACGAGCACAACACTTTAGACCCGGTATTCCCTAGAATGCCAAAAAAATGCGTCCGAAATCTCAGCTGCTAACCTCAAACTCTCTTCTGTTTCGTCCCTTGTTAGATAGTGAATATAAATGCTTGGTTGGGTTTTGGTGGTTTCTGGTACATCTAGTCATAATTTACACAGCATATTCATAACTCATACTCATAAACTGTCACAAGTTCAACTGTAAATCCTCTCCTCACGCAGGACGTCTCATCTCGCGCGGGCAGAAAAAAGATGGCTGCCAGGGGAGGGATAGAGGGCAAAGACGCGCCCTCCAATCAGGCGCCAGATGCATGCATCATCCCATGGGGGCGGTGTCTTGTGTTCAGCCGGCCCCCAGCAGGTCAAAGGGGGGACAGGATTGGTTGGTATCGTGGAGAGGGATGCGATCTCGCCCGGCCGGGCTCCTGGCACTAGCCAATCCACGCAGAGAACGTGCCTCTGAAACACACTCGCTGAAAAAAACTGCCCCCCAAAACACACACTCCAGTAGACTGGAGGCTCAGGACCACTGGAGGGGGTGAGGAGAAAAGCAGCAAATTAGGTTTCGTTCTCACAAGACGCTTCACCTGCACTGAAACTGTGCGCGAGAGGCTCGTCGCTGACCTGATCACTGTAGTGGTGCAGCAGGCGCTCCTGAGCAGTGGAAGTGAACATTGAGCCACTTGCTGTCGCGGCGATGCCACACCCTGGTCTCCTCCGATTGGCTGGATCGCGGGCGGCCTGTGGCGTCCACAAACTGTGTGAGCCGAATGTAGGCGATGCACGCAGCGTCCTCGCCGATCAGGTGCACGTGTGGGTTGAGCAGGGTGGTGTGCACGGGCTTGCTGTTCTTGCTGAGCACTGGATAAAATAAACAGACAGTAAAGTTTATCCTTAAAATACCTGATAAACTAATGGACTTCAACACAGGGGTTGCCTTTTTATTTTTGTTTTCTATATGTAAAGTAAGCTTGTGTTACGTCAAGATCAGACTGAATGGCATTACTGTCACTTTTACCACAAAAGACGTCAGTCCACAAGCAATGGCTGCTTCAGCTAAGTGGGAGAAATACAATCACAATGTTTTTGGTGTAATTTTAAAAACCTCAGACATTGGACTGGCAGAAAGGCAGAAACTGCTGACGAAAGCTGACGTACTAAAATTCAAACAAACCACCAGCTTCTTCGAGGGAAAACAGTGGAAAAAGTAAAAAGACAACAGCCATACTTATTAATAAGTCATCAAAGATATTTTTCCAAGGAAAAATGCCAAACAGTGCTGCTTAAAGCATTTCAAATATGAGGATTTCGTGCCTGATGCAGGCAGATTAACTGACCGCACACCGGAACAGTTCAGCTACTTCCCAAAAGCTTAAGTACACTTTCCGGTGACCCTCATCCTGCCTGAGGCAAAGCTTCACCTGGCTGCGGTTGTGTTGCCGGCAGGTTAAAACAGACAGGTGCGTTGTGTGCACACACGAGGAGACTCACAGTTGTCAAAGTAGAACTTGTGAAAGTCCATGCCCTCCACCAGGTTCCCCAGGGCCTCGGGTTCAAAAGAGGTGAGTCCAGGATCGCAAATCCTCCTGAGATGTACAAATGAGAAAGAAAAGAACACGGGTGAGAAAGTTAGAGTGGGTGAAACAAAGAGACTTTAGAGCAGAGAAAACAGTAAAGTTAAGACAACTCTCAGAGTATGCTGCTTTAACATTACATAAGTGCACTTTAACTTCTTGCAGAGAGCAGCGAACTCATGCAGCTGCACTCACGTGTAGGCATCGAAGTCTCCATTGTTGATCGCTTCAATCAGCTGCTCTGTTATCTTGATGATCTCCTGTTTACGAGCTACAAAGCAGGACAGACAAAAGAGGCAGACGGTTGGCAAGAAGTTGGTGAGAAGTCGCTTAGAAGTCGAGACAACAATGAACTATATTGTTTTTTTCTCTTTTTCGTCTGATGACATTTTCTCTTTCTGCCTCTCTGCTTTCTTTCCTCTGCGGCTACAAGCTCGACGCTCGTCTTTAACCTCGTCGCTCGGTCTGAAGCAGCTTCGCCGCTGCGGCTCGACCCTCGTCGCCGCCTGTCGCTCTGCCTCTCACCTTCTGCGCAACACGAAAACTGACTTAACACTCTGCTCTGCCCACATATCACCGCCAAAAACGTAAAACTATGAGCCTTGTTTGACAAAAGAAATCTTAACATGAGCTCCACTTATAACTGAGCAAACTATCTAACAAGGAAGACCATCAAGGTGCTACTGAAAGCCCCACAAAATCATCACCAGCGGCCTTTGACTTAAAAACTTTCAAGCTCAACCTTAAACTTTCAAAACTAAAAACATGAAGTGCAGTTCATCATACGGTTTACTCATTTTGTTGTTACATTACCGGCGGCCTCTGACCACCTTTACTAATAAATAAATCAAACTATAACGATTTTAATAATGTCAATACGGAAAATGTTTGTCCCACATTACCGACTCTCCCACCAAACACAAACCAGTTGTAAAAAAGACCTTTAAATGTCTATCAATATTAATGAGCCTGATGCCTGAGAAGTGCCTGTAACCTTTCCACACATTAGAACATGCAATTTAAAAGATCAATGAAACCACATTTTCAAGTTTCAACACTGCATAACATTAAAATACAAGAATGGAGCATCAAATGTGTAATAATCCGCAGCTGAATATGGTCCTGAACAAATGCAATCTTTATGCCGGTTTCTTTAAAATAAAGACCCGAAATGAAGCTTCATACTGCAACCCATTTTTCAAGACTTACATCTTCAGCAAGTTGGCCTGTGCAGCCAATATAAATGAACTGTTTCAAGACCTGCACATGTCATCAAACCAAAGTGGTCCGGTAACATGTGGAGTTTCAAGCCTTAAAAAGGGTGAACCCGTCTCACCGAACCGAGACCCGAGCACCTGACTTCGCCAGTGAGCTGTGATGGTTTTAGTGTGCGACGGCCACACCGAGTTGACAGCAAGGAAAATCTGAGGTGAAGTTAGTCGAGACTGTGTTCTTACTCTGCTTAGTGTTGTTTATAGCAGCGACAGTGTTGCTCCCTAGTGGAGCGGCAGGCATGGAGGACTGCGAGAGCTCAGAGTCAGGGCAGGAGCTGTTGCCTGTGCTGTTCCATGCCATGCGCTTTACGTCATGCGGTGGAACTGAAACACACAACGGGGTGGTCAACAAACACAAAACACGGTGATGGATGACAAGGATGAGATAAACGTGCATGTGATCACCCCCCCCCCCACACACACACACACACCATGCAGTGAAAACTAAAAGTGACCAAACTGAATGAGACACAAAGCTGATGTGGATTAGAAACCAGTAGAGTTAGTGAGAAAGAGACAACAGTCAGAGTTAGTGTGGGTTCAGTTTATGACAGGCAGGCATGCGGATGGGTAACATGAGGACAGGATGGCAGCTGGAAGCGAGATCACTAGAGCTCTGATCGTGATGCTGTGTGATGTGGAAGTCGTTTAACTGCCTGCTCTGCTCATGTCTACTCTACTCTTAATGCTCGGATACATTAACAAAGCCTCATTTGATGAACTGCAGCGACCAAGCGAAGGGGGCGGGGGATCAAAGACATTGCTTGCTCTTAGCTCCTGTTTCGTCCGTGGGGGGAACTTAGCATGTTCAGGAAGGACGGAAGGTGGGAGTGGATAAAGGATGCCGGGGAGCGCTAAAGAGGATGAGAGGAAGAGAGATCAGACTGTCCTGTAAGTGCAGGTGTGTCTGACGAGAGAGAGAGAGAAAGCAGGAGGCGAGGACAAGAGGTCGAGAGGGGGGAGATTAGAGAGGGGGGGAAGATTTGTGAGAGCAAAGAGGCGAGATAAGGTTGTGGCGCATTAAAAGAGAAATGGAGAATGAATTAAGTAAGAGGGAAAGATTACAGAACGTAACAGAGAATAAGGCGTCAGAGCAGAGGAGAACAGGGGGGAGACAATGTGAGGACAAAGAGAAATCTGATGATCTACAACGCTGTGTGCACGGACTCCAGTAAAGTCAGACAGGCAGCAGGGGCCTGTCAGACTGGGAGGCTGGTTTAGGACACCCAGCTGCAAGGTAAGCGAGGCCTCCTCCAGCTGGAGCTGTCACATTAGGAGGACAAAAGGGATAGATGCAGTGAACACTGACACACACACACACACACACACACACACACACGCACGCGCACAAATTTCAGGGTTCCCACAGTGGCCCTGATGAAAGAAAAAAAACAATAAATCACAGCTTTTGTTTTGTTTGAATGACTTTCCATAATTAGGTCAAAGTGCCTGTGTGACCTAAACAAACAAAAAGTTTGTTGTGTGTACAGTGAAGCTCAGTACAAAGTAGTGAGGCGGATAAACGTGTAGTCTTGCTCTTACGACGTGAGCACATCCTTACTGTAGAGCGTAATGGACATACACAGCAGGAAATGACAAACTGCAATCAGTGTGTAAAACAAACAACAGGTCTGGTAATGCATCCCAGTTAAAGGTGTATTCCACTTTATTACAACTTGGGTCTCATTAACCAAAACAAACTTGGGATTTATTGATTCAGCCAGTATCATTGATGGCACTGATCTTCTCATCTCTGGCAATATAAAAATTAACTATGACTTATATTCAGGGAGGTGGGCAGCCAATTCAGCAGTCCCTGCCCTAATTTTGCCACACGATCATCTCCGTGCAGTGAAGAAAAGAACATAGCATATAAAGAGCATAGTGTTGGCAGATTCCCTGAGTTGAGGTATCGGGAGATGGAAAGTCTCTTTGGTGCATCATTAATTTTAACAAGCAGTTAACAAACAGTCTAACCACATTAACAAAAACAAATTAGGAGGTAAAGCTGACAGTGAGCACAGTAAATGAAATCTGAACTGAAAAGTCAGTCAGTCAGCTGTGACAGATGTTTATAACAAACATCTGAGTAACTGATTTACTTTTACCTGTTGTAAAAGCCTGGCTGACCTGGGACCTGTGCTTCACTCAGCTACACTGGGCTAACATGATGCTGTCAGGCTGAAATGCTCCTGTTAATTCTCATCCATCTTATTTTGGTTAAATGTCACGTTTTCTGGTGTTATCAGTCGTTTAATTGCCAGACAAGCTATGACTAAGTTTAAGTTACAACAGGCTGGTTGTGTTTCTCAACAGCTATTTTATTTTTTGTGCATTTACCTCTAAGAAAAGGAGTGATTCTGCCATGATGGAGCTAACTGTGAATAAGCTAAGACAACAGCTGCAGAAACAGTTTAAGCTGACTTTGAAGAGCTGAAAAACTGGGCCCTCATGCCAAATCATCAACAGCTAACAGAGTTACACAGCACAAAGAACACATGTTTGTCTAAAACTTGTCTGAATTCTTTCCCCCAGACTTGTTTTCAGTTATTGTCAGACTACAGAAATGAACTTGATGAGTACAACAAAATTATTACCAATTTGAATGACATGCAAAACTACAAAAACATGATCCAAGTCGTAATAAACCAGGAATTATCCTCTAAACAAATCAAACTGATCCAAATATCAAGCAATATAAAAATTCTGTGATGTTCACTGGGTTTCTATAAAATTTAAAAACAAAAGAAAAATCAAGAATATTCCACAAATTCCAAAACCAGTGGGAACCCTCAAAAACAAACAAAAAAAAGCTTGGTGGATCAGAGTGAGGGAGCTCAAAGATGTAAGACGTCATTGCCAGTGACTACAAAAAGCCAGGGTGGGGGTGGGGGTGGGGGTGGGAAGGTGGGGGTGTTAGATCCTTGCCAGTGGCGACCATATAGCTTCTGGTTGCCATGGATAAACTTACTGGCAGGTGAGCTTTGAGGTGAGGGCAGAAGTGGGGGCATCTCCTCTGTGGCGCTGCTCTGACTCAGCGCCGAACTGTCCGCTAGAACACACACACAAAACGCAGCCACACACACACACACGATAAATACGTACACACACAGTCAAGAGTGTGAGAGACGTGTCGCATCTCAGCACACCTGCCAGTCACTACAGTCAAATTACGCACACTTGACTAGATGGGAGACAGAGAAAGAGAGAGAGAGAGCGGATAAGAACAGGAAAAAGGGAAGGAAACACTTAAGTACCTTTCCTACCTTTCATTTCCTCCTCGTCGTTGGTGGCATTGCTCTCCGTCGATCCCTGTTGAGTGCAGACAGACAAACAGAAAGACAGCGGGATTAAAAAGCCAGCGTCTGGGCCTGAGAGTGAAGCGGCCGGGTGGAGTTCGGGCTTTCGGACCGACAGAACGCACATCTCACCTTGACTCCATCAGGAGGGTTGTGCACCACTGTGCTCTGAGATTCCTGCAATGCAGAGCAGAGCAGTTAGTCCCGCACATCGTAATCCTGAACCAGTGCCTCTCAACCGGCTTTAAACTGGGCCCCCATTTACCTCAGCCAGCGTCTCCAAAAACTGTGAGGAGTTCAGGCTGGGGGATTCAATATTTTCATTTAGATCAGCAGCCAAAGATTATTTTCATTGTTGATTGTTTAAATCCAGAAAAGAGTGAGAAATGCTTTAGTCATTCTGAGCTAAACAGGAAAGTGCTGCACTTTGTTTTAAGCGTGCGAAGAGATTTTATTAGAGCTACAACTAATGATTAATTTAAATTATTGCTGAACCACATTTGATGATTTGGACTACAAAATACCAGGAAAACAGTACAAAATGACATTTTCAAACATCTTTTTATTTTTTTAAATCAAACCAGTCGCAGTTTGTTTACTTCAACGGTTACCTGACCATCAAAACAGTTGATCGACTAATTGTTTCAGCCATGGTTTAATCTGCAGTGAACATCAATAATTAATGTCTGGTTCACCATACATTTGCGTAACATAAAAATCTACCAATAAAATATTCCAATCAACATTCTGATATTGATTCCAGGCCTTCCGGTGGCCTTCTTTGGGGTCCTGCACCACCAGTTGAGAGGCACGATTTCACCAGACCAGACGCCGTATTATGTAATCACACCAGTATAAGATGTAATATGTAATTCATGCTAGCAAAACATCTCAAAATCACAACATGCTGATACTACAGCACAATGCTAAACACGTGGCAGTATAGTAAGGATGTCAATGGGATGTTAATGGTGGCAAGATGAAGAGGGGCGAGAAAGATGGTTGGATGGGCAAAGAAACTTGGATGACAAAGTAAGACGTTAGGATAGACGGTTGCAAGGCGGTGCTGGATTTTAAGGATAGCAGGTTAAGCACGGGAGAAAAGCGAATAACACACACACACACACAATTAATTCTACTAAACCACGACTCTGCAGTTCTCTGCTCCACTTATATAATCCTAAAGACGAGTTCATGCTCCTTAGAGATCTAAAAAGCTGCACAAGTGCAGCCTGACATTCAAGGTGATGATGAGAATTTTCAATTTTAATTAAACGTCTTTTTCTGCTTTGATTCAGGAACACGTGTGCAGCTTGACGGGGGGGTCAAATGGCTTGAGGACAGTGCTGCCGGGACGGGGAATGTTACAGTGCAAAACCTCCTGGATGGTAAGATGAAGGATGACAAGCAGCGACTATGACGATGGAGGATGAGACACAACTTGCTACTATGCAACTACTGGAGGGTGGAGAGGCGGTTAAGAGGCGAGAACCGATGCTGAGGCGGCCTACTGTACCATCTGGGCGTTGGTTGCCATGTTGGTGTCTTTCAGGGCATTGATGGCGCTCACTATACTGTTCTTACTGTTGTTGGTAGAAGGCTGGGACGAGAACGCAGACACTCAAAGTGAACACATGTTACACATACACACACACACACACAGATGCATTAGAATTACACGCCTTTTAGGGAAAAGGGGCTAATGTTGGTCAATTCTCCCAGGCTGTTGAAAGGTAACAGGGTAAATGAGAGGGTGAGTGCCACAGAAGGGCCTGTAGATCATCCTTTTTACTGCCTCACTAACTCTCTATACCTCTGCCACTTAACTGCACAGAGAGACCCCTGGGGCAGGGGAGAAAGAGAGGAGGAGGAGGGAGAGAAATGCTTTATAGCAGCAGAGAATGAAAGAGACTGCTCAGAAGAAGAGACAGCAGCGAACCTCTGACCGAGGCCGATTAAAAGGTGAAAGAGCAAACACAGAAAAAAAATAAAATGCATTGACAATTATACAGAAGAATGTGGCTGTTACAGAGAAAAAGTTAAATAGTTTCTCAAACTTCTGGATGGGATGCTGGGAACTAAAAACAGGTCAGAAGGTTGAGAAACCCAGAGGAGAAGCATAAAACTCTGAAAAATATCTTTTACTATGTGAAAACGATAGCTTGTAATATAACAGAAGGATGAAAAAGTAAGCCAGACAGAGACAGAAAAAAAGAACAGAAAGTTTAAAAAAAAAAGGGGTCAGCTGATAGAAAAGAGACAGGACACAGTGTAGTAGAACAAAAGAGCACAGAGCGGTGATGAGACAACCTTACCTTAGCAGAATCTGACTTCTTGTTGAGTAAACTTTTGCATGCTGTAAAAAAAAAGGATGGAGGAGGATAGAAAGGGAGAGAAACAGGTAGAGTTTTATTGTTGACAACATCATCCATACAGCTCTTTCCCCGCTTTTACAGAAATGCACAACTTGAGCAGAAAACCCCCCTGTGTTTATCTATGAAACCCCATGACAAAGTAAGCCTAGACTGATGCCAGAGAATAACATGCATTTAATGGATTTCTTGGGCATTTTTTTTTTCCCGTTGGCTGTAAAAGTTGCTACACTCTGCAAAACCCATTCAACATCATAATCCATTCATTGCCATCTGGGAATAAAAGAGAAACCTGAGAGCAAAGTAAACTTCCTCAATCCATTTCCTGTCTGGAAGACCCCAGCAGATCTAAAAAGAGAGTGATGGTCAGACTCAAACTGCCGCCAGGACTGACAGTGATGAGCGAGGTTAATGTAAATCATTGATTTCTTCTAAGGGCCCAAGTCACTTTTCCTCTCAGTCTGAAGTGCTCAACTGTCTATTGCTTCCTTTTCTCTCATTTTCTACTGACACACGCACACACACACGCGCACACACGCGCACACACAAACACACACACACTCACAATGGTTCCAAAAATCTTATCTTGTGTTTCTTACCTTCCAATAAGAAATGGGAGAGGGGAAAGACAGGTAGAGGGGTGGGGAGGGGGTTGAAAGAGAGGGCTTAGTATTTCAGTACAAGAGAATGGAGATAAGGGGCACAGCATTTATAGCAGCAAACAATATCAAGTGACATCTCATGCTCCTTAATCTTGGCTGCTGTGTCGATATGCAGCTCTTATCTTGGCCTGGCCATGCAGCATCCAAAGGAAAAAAAATTATATATAAAAAAGAATATATTCATTCCACAACCAGGGAAAGGAGAGAGCTGATTGTTCAGAGCGCAAACGCCTGCTCTCAATTCGGCTAGATTTTCTACCAAACAGCTATCAGGATGCTAACCGTGACAGCATGGGACCACCGCCTTCATACGCTCTCTAAATACCTTCCTTCCCTCCTGTTCCTCTGGAGAGTGATAACCAATTTCACATGACACGGCAGGAAGAGTCAAGATGACCCAGAGTGTGAGCTCTGCACCACTCGAGCAACATACCAGCTTGATGATGAACGGGGAAGGACAGATTAGAAAGCATCTGAAGTGGTTTCTCCCGAGAGCATTTTACAGGATATAAACCACACAGGACACCCACATGCAAAAGGCAGCAAGGCAAACACCTTTCTAGAAACAAACAGGAAATGCTTCAAACGCACACTTCTGTCACATTTTCTGTTTCCTGTAACGTCATTAGAAAAAAAAAAGGAACCCTCATGAGCAAACTGCCAAGCCTTGCTTCAGCCATACTCTAGAGAGATGTGCAAGAAAGCTGGATAGTTTTTTTAAAAAAAGTGCCAGGACTGTGGACGGTGATGGGTGACATCATCAGAGGTACAAAAGAAAGGAAAAAAAAAAAAAAAATAGCTAGACGATTAAAAAAGGAGAGCTGAGGAGTCCCATCTGGAGTGATGATGTCACACTTGATATTCACAGAAACTTACAAACAGCCAACTTGGTCCAGTCTCAGCGAGGAAGCCCGCATTCGGAGGGCTCTAGCTGACAATCAGACCACCACAAACACCCCCTGAATCGCAGGGCACCAATCACACATTCCAGTAATTAACACCTGCCTCCCCTCTTAGGTTCCTCCACTGACGTCACCTTCCCTTTCACATTTTTACCTTTACCCTGCCTACAAGTAGATCCTAGTTAGATTTATGTCCACTGTAGAGCAAAGAGGATTCTCTCTGAAAAGGTGACAGAAAATCCAGTCTGCTCTACACTGTCTGTTTCTAATGTACTCGATCCATGGAGCCACCATCGGAATCGCCGACCCGTCCCCACCCACCAGAACGGGAGCTGAGCTTGATGTTAGCACTTTCCAAAGAAAAGGGGTCCTTCCCTCCACTCATGGTGAGAGTGACTGGAATATGTCACCGGGTATCTGACAAATGTGGCAGCCACAGTTTGCTGCCACGTTGGCTTGTGGCATTCCTTTAGGGAGTCATGGAGACTTTTTTTTTTTTTGGAAAGTACTAAAACAGACCTCGGGAGGGGGAGATGAGACGTGGGATGCCTTTAATCTCCAGGGATTCATCAGGAAGGCTGCACAATGTTGATGGTTTCAACAGCAGCCTCCGGCAGCAGCACCAAAGGCAGAACCTCCCATCCGTCTCGGTATAAACTTCTCCCCCAGCTCCTCAACATCCGCCTTTCCCCTACCCTCCCACCAGAACCCAGGTCGGTCGATGGCAGCACGCCAACCCAGCTCTTGCCGGCCCCCTGCAGTGTCAGTTCCCGCCCCCAGGATACATGCCCCTCCTCATCCCCTGCCCCAGTCCGTCCTGTGCCCATCCTCACAGCCCTGGGCCGGGGTGGAGAGCACAGGGGCGTATGGGGTCAGCTGGAAGTCAGGATGGAGCTTGCTTGAAGTGACAACGTAACTAATTTGGGAGATGAAATGGGGGTTACAAGATTGAAGCCGAGTGGCAGTGAGGTGTAAATGTAAAAAGCACTTTGGAGCGCAGGTTGAATCAATTACCATTAAATGATGCTGATGTACATGAAAGTGGACATAAAATGTGATATCTTTGCTTTACAGCAAAGACGACACCCACAAATAAGACCCTAAATGCACAAAATTTATGTGAGTATGCATGCATGTATGTGTGTGTGAATTCTGATGGAGATGCTGGCAGAGGCTGCATGCAGGAGTTTTTGGGTAGTAATGGGGTCCCACCCCTGTACTATGAACCAAATGAGTAACCGTGTGTGGAGAGGATGGGCGTGTCTCTGGGACGTACCTTCCTGAGCCAGTGAGGCCGTGGAGGAGGCGGCAGCAGCAGAGTTGGTATGCTGCCGGCCCACTATTGGACAGAAATGCTACAGTTGGGAGGGGCTGTGCAAATTAGGCAGATCTATCTTACGACTGTTCAATCATGGGCCTAGAAAGCTGCAGGGTGTGCTGGCCGCAGCCCAGACACATCACAAGGCTGGACAGGAATGGGCTGAAGCAAAGACGTGCACCCCTGTGGTTTACTAGGCCCAGGGTTGAAATCATTAGCCATCGACTGACCAATTACTTAGAGGCTGAGAACAAGGCTTCAGCGAAAACAAGTCACTCTCAGTAGATTGAGATAAAAGCACAGATTATTTGCAGTCACCTGGTTTTTTTAACACCACACTTGCCCCCAACATAAAAATCTCATTTAAGTCTAGGCTTTCCTCTCTCATACATGCAAATGCTCCATGGGCAGCAGAAAAGAGAGACACAAACACACACACAGAGACACACACACACACACACCTATGCACAAACACACAGGGAGAGATACATTAGCATGGACAAGGACGTAACTGACACCCACATATAATCAGGTACATGACACAATATCACATTTTAGCCTGTTCACATCATCAGGATGCAATGCATTCAATATAATCCACCATTATCAATACATTATTTCTTCCATGTCTTGAAGGAAAGTCAGGTTTCAAATCAGTTTGGACGTTGTAAGCAAACAAAATACTGTGAACACAAAAAACATTGTTATTTTGAGGATGAGTGGGTGAGTGTGTGTGTATGTGTGTGTGTGTGTGTGTGGTGAGGGGGTTAAAAGAGGTGCAGAGGACTCTATTCACTCTCCTTCCTCCTCTCACTCTGCATGTGCTGCGTGGGAGGCTGAGGGCGAAGTGCACACCCACCTGAGAAGTTTCTGGACACCAGCATGGTGGTGAGAATGGCTCCCTGGAGGAGGAGAGGAAGGAGCGCAGAGAAGTGAGGGAGGTATAATGAGCACAAGAAGTTTTGTTTTATTTAACAGGACCCCCCCCCTTCTTCTTCTTCTGGACTTGCTGCTCTGTATTCATTTCTAAATGGGACAGTAACATTTTTGTCTTACAGTCTTTTTAACAGCAGCAAATTCATCACAGTGCAGTTCTTTTCAGACAAGGCTGAGGGTTTGTGTCTAATTATCAAAAAAGATGAGATATCCCATTGACTTCTTCACATCTCCAAGTCTGATAACGTGTTCTTCTATGCAAATGAATTTAAATGGTGTGACACAAAAGAACAACTGCTACTTGATCCATTAGTTTGCATGTATGGCCGTGAATGCAAACTACAGCAACTAGAGCCGCATATCATCATGTTTCAACACTGCTGCTGATTCGATGTTTCTGGGCACATGCCAAAGTTATATTTTCTATTTTGAGCAGTACAAATGATATTTTCTACAAAACAAAAGGTCATATAAACATGAATAAACCTGAAGAGATTGGATACTGCGCAGTAGTGTCCTAAATTTGATTAACTTTTTATTCAAGTTGGACACAAACAGAAAAAGAGAAAAGAATTGACCAGAAATTTAGTGTCAAATTTTTGTACTTTTCACATTTCACAGGAGAGCATTGACTTTGACTGTACTGACCCTAAAAGTTCAGTGGACCTCAGATATCACAAAAGAGAGGTAGGTGGGCAGAGGATGACCAGGGAGGCTATTTTTTTTAAAATAGCAAGAGGAAAGTGAGACAAAATATGCATGTCAACAGAGAGGCTGCATATAAAAACTTAGGAAGAGTACCTTGAGTTTTCGGCGAGCATTGAACTTGCGGAGACACTCGACAGTTTCCTGCCTGTGCATCATGGAAGCCACTGTAGAGCGGTGCTGCATGAGGACAAAACAACCATTAGAACACATTAGAAAAACTCAGTGAGTCTCTTTGAAAAGAATCATTTGAAGGCTACAACACAGCAGTGCTGTGCGAGTACATCCAGATCTTCTCGTGCACCATCTTGTGTATTTCCAATATTTCTCTTAGGTGGGTGAGTGAGTGAACACTTACGCAGACCCACGGGTGTTTGAGGGCCTGTTCGGCAGTGATTCTCTTGGCTGGGTTAATGGTCAACATCTGGTTGATCAGATTCTTTGCCTCTGGAGTCACCGTGTCCCACTCAGGTGATGGGAACTTGGAAAAACAAAGAAACAATTGGGTGTAACAGTTGGAAAGAAAAACAGTAAATAAGTGAATTGAAAACAATACACGTTTCCTGAAGAACTGAATAACATTATGCTTCCTCATTCTAATGAGGCTAATTTTGGGTCTTGAGTTGATTTGTCAAAATTGGACTGATATAACAACAAAATTGCTGGGTTTCTTGTTGGATTAACACAAAAACATGCGCCTGAGACTTCCCCAGTCACTCTGGAAACCGCAATGTGACTCGATTACTCAGGGACTGAGAAAGGAGGATACCCCTTCTCTGAGTCTCTCTCTTGCACACGTACACAAACACACACACACCTCTGCAATGCGTCAGGGAGGCCCTGATAGGATCAATAGCTTCGGACCAGCTCTCAATTTGGACACTATTAAACATTCAAAAACTGCTTAGCAAACCTCTGCACTGCACCTTCACAAATTTACACACACACACAAACAAACACACACTTACATCATATGCTCCAGCTTTGATCTGCTGATAGAGTTTGTGTTGATCTTCATCCCAGAATGGAGGATACCCCACTAACAAGATGTAGAGGATAACACCTGACAGAAAACAAGTTAAGAAGTTGACTTAACAAATAAACAGGGCCGGAGTCTGATGCTTGCAAAAAGCTGAGGAACAGGTTTAATGCTCAAAGGTAAGGCTGAAGACTCACCACAAGCCCATATATCCACAGGCTTGCCGTAGGGGTCCTTCCTCAGGACTTCAGGGGAGAGATAGCCGGGGGTGCCTGCAAACCCTGTCCGACAGATGAACCAGAGGACACAATTAACCAGTTCCTTCCATTAAAATTCAGATGAAGGCTCTTTCGGGGCAGTTATGGAGAATGGTACAGGTGATATCGACCTGTTGGACTCCAAGGCAACACCAGATTATGACTGGTGTGCAGAGTAACAATCAAATAGCCGTTAATCATCTCATCCCTGGTAGACAGTCGGCCAAATGCTGACGGCTCGGCTGTTAGCCAAGACGCAATGGCCTAAGCATGAACTGGAAAGTGTCTGTGAGCCTCTTAAACAATTCTCACACAAATATTCTGTGGCTTCCAAGTGGGCAGGTGGACGTGTGTCTGTACAGACCTCCTGCATGAATGAAGTCCTATTCAGCTGTGATCTGATTATATGCTTAAGCCAAGAAATTACGGAGTGCTTAACACGTTAACTGTCCAGCTTGTTTGATATGCGTGTGTCACTGTTTGTGTTGTCTCACCAAACCAAGCCTGTTGGTCTCCCTGCACTTCAATGGCAAGGCCGAAGTCTGCCAGCTTCACTGCAGCTCCCTTCATCTTGCTGGCCAACAGCAGGTTCTCAGGCTGACACACACACACACACACACACACACACACAGCAGAATGTAGGACAACAGATCAAGACAGTGAGAGACAGATAGTGACAGGCACTCTTCACTAAAGCTCTTTCTTAGAAATGTTCATATTGGATGTATTCAACACAGCTTGTGTGGGGGTGGGGTAAAGGTGTGAGAAAGACGGAGGATGTAGAGAGAGGACAGGCGGCTGAGAATCTCCACAGCGCCTTATATGGGCATGGGTTCGTAGCCATAGAAACCAGTCGGGAGTCATTTAGGCAGCTCTGCAGACTGCATGCTAAATGGAAAGAGTACTTAGTGAGAGGCAGCGTGTGTGGCAGCGCTCTGGATGGCCGTTGTTTGGGCAGTAGGACTTAAATGGCTGCAGTAAAAGCCCACTCAGGATAAAAGGCCAACAAATCAGACAGGCAGCGCTCGAGGTAACAACGTTACCCTCCGACGCAAGAGCTTGCACGCACGTATGCGCGCGCTCACACACACCCACACATATATATTATGCAAAAAGCCACTCACAAGTGCCTGAGATGCCCCTTGAGATAGTTTCTTCCACACCTTGAGGTCTGTGCTCGAAAAGGTACAATTCAGCACACATTATTACCGTGTTTCATACCAGGATTATAATCATCAAACTGGGTTAAGTAGAAAACTGAAGGTTGCAGAGAAACTCTCTCCTTCTACTCCTTACATGTGAGCCTATCAGCAATTTGGGACACTTCATGCCCCTCCCCCCGCTGCTCTATGGGTGGCGTGATGTCACACGTGTTGTCCTGGCAACTCCCAAGGTTTATCTGTGCATTCACCTCATCTCTCATAATAAACCCACTTCACAAAAGTACAATGTGTGTGTGTGTGTGTGTGTATATGTATATGCACACACACACACACACTTATGGAGTCATTGTCTTTTCCTTGCCATAGGTGAGAGACAACCCCCCCACCACGTGATCATGACTCACCATCTCTTTGCTCAACACGAACACACATGAATGCGGCCGGCGCACGCACTCACACGCGCGGCTGTGGTCACGGACAGACAAAGTGACAGATCTGAGATCAGAGTACATATGGTGGATGCAAGAGGGACGCAGGGGAAAAATAAAGAGGGATAAAAGCAGAAATGCAGAGGAAAAGAGAGGGAGATGGAGAAACCGAGAGCCATCTGTGTGTTGCCATGGCCACGAGCAGAGGTGTGTGTGTGTGTGTGCGTGTGTGGTTGTCAGGGCAACGGGCAGCCACTCACCTTGAGGTCCCTGTGCACAATATCATGCTGGTGGATATGATTGACACTCTCCAAGATCTGACTAATGCAATGACTACGGAGAGAGAAAAGAGGACAAACAGAGAGAAAGATGTGTCAGACACTGCCCATCATAACACACACACCATCACATATACTGTTCGTGAAGCCTGGTGGGATTATGGTCTGGTTATAAAACTGATGAATTTCACAAGCTAGAGAACCTCGCATCACTCTTGTTCACGATACAATTAATAAACCAAACCTGTCGTACATTTTAAATGGCTGTTCGACAACATGTGCAGAGTGGTTGGATGCAGAGTTGACTGACAGATAATTAACAGGCAACCATTCAGAATTATTCATTTGTTTAAGTGTTTCAAGTGGAAATGCCAAACAATCTTCTTGTGTGTTTTATTTGTTTTTAATGTGGGGATTTACTGATATCTAAATTTTATGTCACTGCAAACAGAATGTCTTTGGGTTCATCATGGACATGTCAAAGTGTGATTTAGGTAATATGTGACATGCATTTTCCCCCATTTTTCAAAGGATTGACTGAGAAAACAATCAACAGAATCAATATTAAAAACAATCATTAACAAATATAATCATTTTGCTGCCTAAAAGCATGTAAAACAGAAAAAAATTCACCTCTCCTGCATTCTAAGCCAGTAAAGCTTGAACTTATGGCTAAGTCTGAACATAACTTTCACTAGACACAGTTATTTATTTTATTTATTCATTATTAATTTACTTCATTTATTAATACTCATGTGGGAAGTCTTCCACCACACCGTCAATAAATCTCTATCACATAAGCAATTTTAACGATAGGGGCATTAATTCAGCTGCCATTTATACCATTATTTCTCTGGTGTGCATGTTTTCACACTCGTCTGGTGGGTTAGTTAGCTTGTGACGGATCTAGTAAACATTTCCCACAAGCCTGTACCCGAGCACCTAATAGCTGTACTTCGCACAGTGGTGTCAGGCTCCACGATCCCTCTATTTGAGGCTCATGTTCATGTCACGTCTCTGGAAAGGTTAACGGGTCAAAGGTTGAGGCCCAGCTAGAGAGAGCGAGGCTGAGGCTCAGGCCACGTGGCTGCTTGGTTTGTGTGTTTCCAAAGCCCCGCAAGTGTGTGTGTGTGTGAGCAGACAAGGACCCCTAATCCAATTGTGGAACAGACTTCACAAGCTGCAAACCACAAAGCCACAAGAAAAAAAACAGGAGGTTGGGGAGGGGGGTTGAGACTCCAAGAAGGAGGAAGAATCGAGGAAGGAGAGAAAGCTTAAATGTCACAGTGGTCAATACAATTTCACAAAAAGCCCAGGAGATGTCTTCAAATTGGTTGTTTTGCCCAAAATCTCAAACATACACAATTCAAACTGAAAAAACAGAAGAAAATCTTCACATCCCAGGAGCTTGAATCAGCACTTTCATTTATTTATTTATTTTTTTTAAAGCAGAGTCAAAATCATCGAAATTGGTGGCTGTTAATGTACTGCTGATTGTGAAGAATGACGCATGTGGCCAAGCAGAGAAGAGAGACGAATATGTTGATGCATTTGTTGACAGGGGGAGGGGGGATGGGGGGCATTTGCTGACAAGAATACAGGCAAACCAATTATATCCACCACTGTGTGCCTGTGTGTTCACGCTCATAAAATGACAGTGAGCAGTCATATGTTTAATGGTATTATGCTGTGTGTGTGTGTGTGTGTTCATATGTTCAGAGGAGCTCCGTGTGAGGTGCATACCTGGCATCCGCCTCACTGTAGTACTCCCTGGCTACAATGTCTTCAAACAGCTCTCCTCCTGTCACCCTGGGAGGGGGGAGGGCAGGGAGGAATGAATGTAAGAAGAGAAGGAGGAGGAGGAAAGAAAGGAGGATAGGCAGCAGAGAGAGGGAGAGGAGTTGTTAGCATACACAAACAAACTGGAGCCACACGCATGGATAAAATGTCAGAGTGTGTGTGTGTGTGTGTGTGTACAGAATATACTTACAGGTCAAAGACGAGGTAATGGAAGCCTTCCTCTGAAATGCTGTCATGGAGTCTTACTGCAAGAGAGAGAAAAACAGACAAAGACGAGAGTCAGGTAAAAGAAATGAAGATCTGCAGCAGGGTTTGACCGTTAAGCGTAAACCATAAACTGAGGTGAGAGAAAATGCAAAAATAATGTGACGTGTCAATTTCACACCACAGCGTGATGACGGTACATCCGGGGGTTAGGCACTTAACCGCCATTTAATGAACCCCACACATACACACACACAACACGTAACTGAATGTCAGTGTCGGGAATGCGTTGTGTTTGAGGACAAATTACCGTAAACTGCACCGCAGCCAGCCAAACAACTTAGACTGTAGCTGATGTTCTTCTCATGGCAACAGTTCATCACATGTACACCTTCACCACAAAAGCAATTTAGGGGCACTTTTCCCTCCATTTGATAGTTGACAGTGTAGAGATAAACAGGATGAGGGAGAGACAGAGTCAGGCTTGACATGCAACAAAAGCGTCCAGCCAGTATCTCATTGGGGCTTTTGTTTATATGGTTTGTGCCATAACCATTAGGCTACTGGGAGGCCCCCATATGGGAGTATTTTGCCCTAACAAATAACTAGTCACTGACTGTCATGTTCATATGGAAGTTGATGTAACAGTCGCTGAGCAGTTAACGTTTGTCAAGCTGAAAGAAGTAGGGACATTTACGAATAATTTTTTGTACGCCCACTTGTAACTTGTGGCAACTTGTATAACAACATTTAGTGTGGCAGTTCTTCTCTTACTGCTTTTACAGTTCAGGCACAAAAAGATGACAACCCTTTCTTAATTCTGAGTACATAGCTCTGATTGGCTACCAGGGAATAAGCTGTTAAAGACACAACAAACAAAAAACAAAAAAAACAAAACAAAACGCTGCAGCTGTGGGTAGTGTGAGATTGGTACCGGCATAGAAAATGCTGATGGAGATAAGTGAGCGCTTGGTGGGGAATCAAGAACATAAAGAAGTGAGTAACGAGCTCATATTACCGCGATACTGCGGTTATGCGGACACCATCCCAGTCCTGCTGTCAACATAACAAAACAGCAGCAGAGTGACAAAGCAGGATCCAGGTGTTTGGAGAGGATGGGCCTGAGGTACAGCTTAGGTTTAGTGTCAGAGAGCCACGGTTATCGTTATGTAAAATGAATATCAGTTGTATAATAAGATGAAGCAGGATCGCCCTGCAGCAAGAAACAAGAGCGACTGCTCTTTCCTCCTCCTCCCATCTTCTCGCTCTCCCTCCATCTGTCTCCTACTCCTCCTGCTTTCGTCTCTCCATCTGTCTCTTTTTTTGTGCCCTCTTTTGTCCAAAGTTTGAAAGCAGACGATGCCAAAATATGTCAAAAAGAGGAGGAAGGACAAGAGAGAGAGGAAAAATCTATACAGAGAGGGGAAGAGAACAAGATAAGTAGGCGAGGGGCGAACGAGTGCCAAAGGGGCCTTCAGAAAACTAGGACATGAGGAAGAGACATACGATGGAGTGCAGTGGGAAAGGTGTCCACGATTTTGTCATATTCCCCCCTTTTTACCCTTCAACACCCATCTCTCCTCTGAGTACGTCCATTAGAAGAGCACAATGCATTTTATTGTTGTTGCATCATCACTGCAATACAAAATTTCACGGTTAACGCACTGTTGACTGTGACATCAGAGCGGCCAAAAGTCACGAAACCAGAATGTCAAGAGAGCAGAGGACGTTTTTCATGAACATGTCTTACAAAGAAAATATCTGTCTCATCTTATCAGGCAGAGCAGATATGTGTCATCACATTGTCAGAAAGAGGAAGAAAACCTTGGGTCACCTCTCAGTCTGACTGGGTTTGCTGTTTTGAGGCAATAATGGTGATGTCATCTACATACCCTTTTTTTCTGCTGTCTGACAGCTCCACAACTGTTTGAAACAAGACACACATAACTCACACTAAAGCTGGCCGGGAGCTATTAGCAACTTGGTACCAATGCAAAGCAGTAATGTTGAAATACTGAATACTGGCTACAACACAGCAATGCCAGCCATCACTGCAATTTCTGCACAAACTCTAAATTAAAGATGTGCTCACACCTGAAGGTTGTCGGTTCATTTGGTCCATACTGGGGGAAAAAAGAAAAGATCTGGTCCTGTTCCTGTTCATACTGACTTTTAACAAACGAACCAGCAGGAGTCGAATGCATCATCAGAAACTCAGACTCCAGTGACTGACAGAATTGTGTGCAGCACTTTAAAGCTTCTGAAGTGTATAGCTATGATGTTTGTGCTACGTGTTAGAGACAGTGCTTGGTTTGTCCATTCTGGGCTACTGTAGAAACATGGTGGTGCAACAAACCCACAGCATATACTGATGAAAACATAGTTACAAATACTATATTCCATTTCTGCCCCTAAATCCAACACACTGGAACTCCAAATCCACATGCTGCTCATTAGTTCAGTAAATCATGAATGCAACATTTTGGCCATGCAGACCTTTTCAAGGAAAAAGTTGTTGTCAAGAGAACACAGTCATGGCTGGATAAGAAAACCCAGAGAAACCCAAAGAAACAGTCTTTGTGATACCAGAGAGTCAGACTGAGTTGAACTTGCTTACAGGCCTGTGGTTACTTATATCCCAGTTTGCACGATTATATTATTCATGTTTCTGAATGCTTGTTGACATCATGATGAGTCTCTTTAATTTTCGTATTGACTGAATGATATCAAAGCTTACGATTTGTTTTATAGCTGCTTGGTGCATTTTAAAGTACCCTCTGGACTGGGATTCATACTCTGTGTAGGCAGCATGTAGAACAGCAGATCAACATGCAGTTTATTTTTCTGATTTAAGCACTTTGTTACTTGAGACATCCGCACAGCGATTATCTACCGAGATAATATCAGAAACCTTGAATTCTTTAAGATTAAATCAGTCGACCAGCACATGCGGGTTTAAATCAAGATGCACTTAACCAGGTTATTCCTGTTTGAGCTAAGATTGTTTAGCCAAACTACTGTTTCCAAGGTCAAAGTTGAACTTTCACACTAAATATATGAATTTAGCAAACTTTCTCTCACAGACATACACCTTTCAAAAACAAAGCTACAAAGTGCTTAACAATATAATAAATCCGTCACTGCACCACACATTACAACAATGCAGAAACTCACCGATGTTGGGGTGCTTCAGGAGACGGCAGATGCGAGCCTCTCTCTCAAGTTTCTGATGGTCTGAGGTGAGAGAGAAAAGTCCACGGTTAGACAAGTTAAGTCACAGACTGTATTGCAGTTCATTACCTGGAGTTCAAGAGCCGATTTTAGTTAATTCAGATGATGTCAGCATTCATATTTATGCATTTAGTTTGTAATGCTTGACAAAATAAATGTTTTAAAGGGCTATAAACATGACAAGTCTGTCAGTTTATCACTGCTGAATGGGGCAGACAAAATAACCGAAATGCTAGTGATTCCATATCTCTGTAGGATCAGTAAAAATATCCTGTACTACGCAACAATTTGCCACTTTGTGACTGTACAGATGCAGACAGGAAAGGTGGGAGACAGAGTGGGGGTTGTGAGATGCAACCCCCCCCCCCCCACACACACACACACACACACACACACACTTGAAACCAGGACAGTGTGGTTAAAATGTACTTCTCTCAACCGCTAGGCCAGCACATGCCACATTATAAACCTGTGACCCATAATCCACTTTTACAAAGTATGATGCAGGTCATCATCATTCCTCTGTACGTATGCAGTTTTGTTGGAGCATCAGTCACAAATAACAAAAACAAAACCATACAGTTAAAGGGAGATGCAAATACTTGAAAAGTAAGAGGTTATTTGTTTCACAGAAAGATTTGCTTTGTGTATGCGAAGGCAAATATTTTAGGCCACAGCTCTAATCTATTAGCTATACAGTCGTTTGAAGTGAGTGGCAACATTTGCCTCTGAAAGGAAACAGTCACGAGGTGCGTTTAAGCAGAGCTCCACCGGGTACATGTATAATTTTATTTAAAGTTATTGTGGAAATTAATGAGGCTGTGTGTTGTAATGAGTGCACAAGCCCACATGCATGTCTGTGCAAAGGGTATAGTGTGAGGCCCAGTCACAAAGCACTGGTGTGTTTGCACTTCTGGCTGGGAGCTGGGCGGGATGCTACTAAAAGCACTCACACACAGACACACACACACCTCATATGTCCAAACTAACATCCTTGTTTGAGGATCTCATTGAGTCCTGTAGCACTACATAAGTAAATAAGTGTGTTTACATGATAAGGTCAGTGTGTCAACCACTTGACATTTTTTAAACTAGGGCTCATATCCCAGTGTAGATCATGTCACATCCAGGTAATGATACATACCATGACACAGCACTTTTTCTGTTACTTTAATGAATACAGAATAAGCACATGTAAAGGCTCATTCTGTATTCCATTGTAAATTATATACCTGACAAATGAAAAGTTACTTTCTCATGTTTATTTTTCTCCTTCTGTTTAGAGCCTTTGTACAAATTTTCAATTAAGCATGTAACAAAATTTTAAATATTCATGAACAAAAATACAAAAATTTCATCAGAGAACACATGATTCTTGTGCTGGTGGTAAAAGAGGTTAGTGGTGTTCGACTCTGTTCAGTGTTTCCCCACAGAATGACGGTGCAACTGGTGGGGACAGAGTTTTTACTCACAAACTACTTTAATCTGCTTGCTTGCGTGCCCCCCCCACAGACACGCACACACACACACACACACACACCTCTGCTTTCTGCATCTCCCTGCATCTGCTCTTTTCAACTTTCTTCTTCAGCAGGATGTTAAACAAAAGTCGACCAAAAAACCCAAATTTGGGCTTTCTCACTGCGATTCAGTTTTCACAACTGTTCAAGATGCAGCCTATCAAAATGCTCAAAACCGACATGGTACCAAATCTCAACACAGCAACCAGGGGCACTCGCAAGCTTTTACATGAGCATCGGCAGACACTGCACCACAATCATCTGTCTAGTTTTGTCCTGAATATCGTTTAAGGGGTGTCATCACGGAGACCCGCTTCCTGTCTCTCTCGATGAGCTGCTTGAACATCGCAGCACAGACTGCGATTTGTGGCACAGCAAAACAAACAATGGGGCATAATATGTAACAATGGATATCTTTCAAATGTCAAATGGTAGATATTGTCATGTCACTGTTTCCTTCCATCGCTTTAGAAATACATAAAGATCAGGTCAGAGGTCACTTGGGGCAACTGCAGTGAAGACCCAGAGCGACTATGTGTGGCTGTACGTATGTGTGTGCGCGTTATCACTGTTAACGCCAACTCAACCTCACACCAATTGCACCATGCAGGCGTAGGCTAAGATTTGCATTCATCCCAGTGCAGCAATAGCCTCAGATAAAATGTGCGTACTGCTGTTGAGCAATCAGACTGTCCAACTGTTCTTATTACACATGCAATAGAGTATGAACAGGAGTAATATAAGAGCACATTATTAAAAAAAGCAGCATCACTTTCCTCAAAACTCTCTCTACCCTTCCTTCGTCCGACTATCGCTAACTTGTTGCTAACCTGGACCACATTAAAGCTGCAGTGAAGGTGTCTCGAAGCCCTGTCTTCTGTTCTCTGATACGTCGCTACACTCTCACCATCTACCTTACCCTGTTGTCTCCCCGCAGGTATAGTTTTCCCTCATCTCAGAGAAAGTGAGGGAATAAGGGAGAGACCTGAACCTCCTTCTAATTACAGCAGTGACGCAGGACGGAGAGACAGACAGAAAGAAGGAGGGAGGATTACATGGAACGTCCATTTGCTAGAAGAGGATAACAGCTCCCCTGTGTGTGCGTGTGTGTGTGTGTGTGTTTGTGTGTCTGTGTATAGCTGTCTACCCTGGTGCAGTGTCACTGCAGTACTCACTAATTCATTCAATCTCCTTATTTGTTGGTGCGAGAGTGTGGAAGAAGAAGACAGGAAAGAGAGGGCTGGAGGGTAATTACTGGCACTTCCTGCTGCTCTCTAATTGGCCATCTGCTTTGCCACGGGGCGGGCCTACAGCCATCTTACATCAGCTGAGGAGGATGGAGAGTACCTGAGACACACACACAAACACACACACACACCTCTCTCTCTGCCACACATACGTAAAGCTAAAAACCTAACCGAAAGCTTGAGGACGGGGGAGACTGACAGTGAAGTCTGTTTCAGCCAAGTTAACATCTGGGAACTGGGAAATACTAACCAACTCAAACACCTCAATGTTGATTATGTGACTGTATATTGAAGGGAGTTTTCGGAGGATATTTAACCTTTAATCTCTGGACCCTTGATATATATTTTGTTCTTATTTGTGTACTTATGTTACTCCAAAAGTTTAAAACAGTGTTCAAACCCAGAGAAATGGAGAGTTTCATTTGGTCTGGGCCCTTCTGTGTGGAGTTTGCATGTCCTCCCTGTGCCGGCGTGGGTTTTCTCCAGGTACTGCAGCTTCCTCCCACAGTCCCAAAAACATGCACAACAGGTTAACTGGCTACTTTACATTGCCCCGAGGTGTGAGTGCATGCGTGGTTGTCTGTCTTTGTGTGTCAGTCCTGCAATTGACTGGTGACTAGTCCAGGGTGTCTTGCCTATTTCATAACAGTACAGATACAAGTTCATTTTGAGGGGAAAAGGTTGTTTTTTTTCTAAACATATTAGTTTTGTTGGCATAAAAATCAGCTGTATTAACATCATATGGTCATAAGAATCTATGAGAACATGTGTACAGTGCAAACAAAAATATTTTGGGTGTTTAGAGTCCCTCTGTAAGAGTCAATCTCATCCACGGTTTCACAACAATTCTTGTGGACAATCTTTATTTCACCATTCCTCATGGACGAAGCTAGACAGCTGTGTATAAAGTTGACGTCCCTGTTCTTAATCCCGCCTACAAGTTCTGTTTGGTCGACTTCTTCTTCAGCTGGAGAAAATAGCCATTAGAGAGGACAACACGAGACCTGTTCAAATCACTGAACCAATCGTAGGTGTGGGCGGTGATTCAGTGGAACCAGGCGACACTCCAATAAAAATAATGATGGGAGGGACACTTTGGCCACAGCAGGTGTGCAACTTAATAACTAACTGAACTGGAAAGCTGATTCACTGTTGAACAATAAGCAATAACAGTGAACTACCACCTCTGAAATGATTTTCGTTGGGACAGCCATACAGTCCCAGGGCACACTCTGACTTTGACGCAGCTTCACACAAAACCGGTGCAGCAGACAATGCAGCAGTCATCCACTTTTCACAGTTACTTCAGTCAACAACAAGACAAAACATTGCATTATTTCTGCAGAAAAAAACATTACAACACTTTGAGCACTACCACGTAAACTAGTAACATTTATTTGTTGATTTTGTTTTATGGTGATTTATGCTGTAAAATATTCATTTTGGGTGATTTCTGTACGCTCTCAGCAAAAACCACTACAAATCAGAGAGCATCAAAAACCCTCAATGCTCTGGGGTGAGAATCAGGTGTATGTTTTGTGTGTGTGTGTGTGTGTGTACATGCGTTTGTGTTCGTGTGTGTGTAATGTGTACCCTGCTGCCCACTCACATCCACCCCCAACTGCCTGTAGCCTGGACTATCCCACAGCTACCTAGATTCATCCCTGACATCTTGTCCGTGCTCACCTCCTTCCTTCCTTCTTTCATTTCCTTCCTTCCTTCCTTTCTCTCTCTCCCTTCCTGCCCCCCCCCCCTTCTCCTCAGATTACTGCAGTGTTTACCAGAGCTTTGAGAGACTTACCCACCAGGCCACGCGTGAGGTCACACTCGCCCCATCAGGCTAAAAAAAACCCACCCAAATCCTACCAGGCAAGCTGCCTGCTCACGCACTGGCTGCCTGTGTGTGTGGATGTTGTGTTTTTTGTGTGCGTGTAGGTGCATGTTGCGTCAGCCTGGCGGCCTACCACAATTCTTCTCTTAGCACAAAATCCTCTTGTTCCCTCCTTCGCTCACTCTATCATGTCTCACTCTCTGTCTCATTTCACCTTGCGTCCCTGGTGTGGAGTGTCACTGATCTCCTTGGAAGACTATATTGTTAAAAATCTCCTCCTCCTCCTCCTCCTCTTCTTCTTTCGGCCAGCTTTCTTCTCAGCTGGCAAACACACACACACACACACACACACACACACACACACACACACACACACAGGCCTACGTTATACTGCCTGCCCCTGCGAAGAGCCAACAGTTTTCTGCTGAGCCCTTACTTTTCCTCGGTGGGACGTCAATACCAGGAGCTGCCCTATGTGGACACTTGATGGCAGGCATAGAACAATAACAGTATTACAACACATTCACAGATGCCTTACAATGCAGACATGCTCTATTAGTGTTACTCCCTGCTCTGTCTGCCTCTCTCTTTCTCTCACGCATACACAAATGCCATCAGGCACAGACAACAGCAGGGCGAACAGGGAGGCGCCTATGGAATCCGTGGGGTCTTAGTGGTTGATGAGATACATTTAGCATAAGTGGATTAGCCTCAATACAAACCAATCCCCCTTCGTAGTGAGACAAGAGAAAGGCACTGAGGGGGGGAGAGAGGCTAGCAGAGAAAGAGAGGCACAGAGGTAATGAGAGAGAGAGAGAGATAGAGAGAGAGAGAGAGAGTGCAGGAAAGGAGAACAAAGGAAGCCAGGTGTGTGTGAATGTCATGAAGGAGTGCAGGCCTAATTTGTCAGCTACAAAAAGCAGAAAGCAATTAAGTATCTCCATCTGAAGCCAGGGGAGGTTCTGACACACTGACATGAGCTCACATCATCATTACCACATGGCACACCATGCCAGGCATGTGCACATGGGTGTGGGATCTATGCAGAGACACACAAGCAATGCAACATTCATGAATATACCAAAGCAACGACTAACAACGTAACAGACATCTTTCACGTTCTGTCGACTCTGACTATTTTACATCAGCCCCAACTGTGCCCCTTCCATGAAGAACGTCTTAGAATTTGGATCAATTCATTGTACGGCGGTTGTCTAATGATCCCACAGAGGGGAGATTGAGAGTTATTCAATACAGTGTTTATAAAGAGGGTCATTAAACCACCAAGAGGTTGCTGATAAGAACTCCCCACAGACACAGCGATTGAATAAAAGATTTCCTCTGCCATTGATCAAATTTTGGACTCCTGTTTACAAATACATTTTCCATTAAAGCTGGACCCTATGACGATATACACAGTAAGAAGAACGACTTGAACCAGTGGAGATTTTGCAGCACAATCCCAGGAGAGTTATCCCTTCAATATGCCAGTTATAGCATAGCAGACAAAGTTGCAAATCAATAAGTTGAACTAGCTTATGCTGAATTTGCTGGATTTTTGCATCGACGGGATGAAGTACTATGATTTGTCAAGTGTTCACTTGACTGGATTAGCCACAGTGTGACACTTAGTCTTTTACAAATGAACTGTCTCCCAAATGGATTTACGTAAACCATACACCAATTAGGGAGAAGGTAATCTGGCCAAAAAACTACTTCAAAGTCTATTTAATTGCAATCACAATTAAATTCATCTCACTTTTTAAACGTCCTGGAACCTATGGTCTGACTTGAGACAACCTATGAATTTTGCACCATTAAGCGTAATATTACTTAAAGGTTCTTTTTTGGCACTAGCTCCTCTTCCTGCTAGCTAAAACTCACTTTACTTTGAAGTATTTGCAATATGTGAGACAGGGAAGAGCCACATTTCTGGTGGGCTACATCACTCCACAGGTTCGTTCACACAGCACAGACCTGATAATCAATGAGGTTATGTTAAGTTTGAAAACAACACCTCTTCAAGATCAGTCTCGATCTAAAAATCATCATCTTACCCACCCCTAATACCAATGATGATAGCTATCACAGTGTAAAAATAATCTGTACCCTACAGGTCTACTTTCCAATATACACCACAGAGCAAACATGCACATATTAGAGGCTGTGTGAGTGTGCTTAGTGTTACCATACCTCTTGCAGACAGCTTCTTAGTGTTGATGATTTTTGCAGCATATTCCTGTCCTGATGACTTCTTTACACACCTACGCACCACTGAAAAAGCTCCCCTAAGAAAAAAAAGAACATAAACAACCAAAAATCAGTTCCTTTTCATGTGATCCCTCTCACATATATAGTGTGACATTTGAAACTGCATCCACTTCTGTGGTAGGGGTTGTTTTGTGTATGCTAACAACCACGGTCTCTCACTGCCTCTCTCACACACACATACACAGTTTACCGGCATTATTATCACAGCTTCAGTGTGTACAATGGCTCTCTCAAGCATGAGCATTGCTATGAATTCAGGTCTTGGATTATAAAAAGACCAAGTTCTTGTGCTTATCTTTGATAGGCACACAATTCAATTCGCAACAGCCGGCACAAAGAACGGGCTGCAACTTACACAACAATGGGCAATATTTAATAAATGCAAAAGGTAACAACGTTCAGTTATAAATCTGCTCAAGCATAAAAGGAAGTGCATAATGCGCTATAGAACAACTTCTACTCTGAGGAGTTTCATATTGACCTAGATGAATGCTCCATATTTTTCATCTGCTGGCTGTTATGTTGATTATTCAATTTTGAGTGGCACAGAACAAGAAATTACACATTATTTTAATAGTGCCTGTATCAAAAGCTGTAGCACCTGCATTATCTGGCCCTACACAGTTTTCTTGAAAGAGGAAGGCTACCTTTTGCTACTCTTGATGATATATGGAGGGCTGTTACTTTCTGCCGCACTCTGCTCCTTCCACTCTGCTCTTAGTTTCAATTATTTACCAGTAAATGAGAGGCGACAGGTGACAAAAGTACAAGTCGGTGCCTTGACATTAATAACCTATGATGGAGCAAATGCATTAACAAACGGATGCTGAAACATAAGCTGAGGTAAGGGGTCAGTCTGCATAAGAATCAGGAGCAGCACAGCCCACATCCCCTATGGAGGACGTGTAGGTGTGTGTATATGTCCTAGTACACTGGCTGTGCAATCAGTGCCATCGATTACTGACAATTATTCAGCAGGGGAAATGGCAGCTGGAAATCAAAGCCGGTGTGTCTTCATAGGACCAGCGTCGCCTTGCTGCCGCTGATTTGGGTACAGCAAGGGGGAAAAAAGCCTCGGCCAGCCAAGACCAACAGATGCTGCTGCTGCTGCCGATGATGAAACAGATGAGGTAGTGGCCCGGTTTTCTTGTCGTCATCAAAATACCGAGAAAACACGTCATTGCCTCTTACATAGTAAAAACGCCAAATTGGCGATTTAACTGCCAGTGCTGGACTGCAATCTCCATTTAAAACCCACAATGCGTTCACTGATAACACGATGATCGGACCAGCTGGTATGCAGAGTGTATGGGCATTACAGTGCAAACATAACGCAGCGCAGCCCGGACCAAATAACTTCCTCATTAAATGATCCAGAGGTACGTAACGTTACTCAACACGGTTACACAAATCATCTGCAGCTGCTCGGGGATGGGGGGGAGGAGAAAAAAAAAGTGGTCGGCCTAGTTAGCAAGCGGCCACAACCTCTGGTCCAGCCAGAGCCAGTACGGAGCTGTCAGACCCGTGGGCCGGTGAAATGTCACAGGGCTACGTCTCCGGCGTCTCTCGGGGCCCCGCTGACGGGTCCAGTAGACCAGAAAATACCGGCTAGCAAACACGGAAGGGCTAACAGCTACTGACGTGTTCATCACCATTAGCGACTAAAAGACGCAAGGCTCGTGGGCTAAGTCGGCTAGTTTATCAATATCAGCATGGTAGCTCGTTGGCTAGTAACTAAGCGTTAGTGCGCTTTTTTCCCGTTACTGCGGGAGCAGCTAGTTAGCCGCTAGCAGTGGTTATTAAGCCTGACTGCATCGCGACAATAACGGGCTCCAGTTAACATATACTGACAAATTATCGAAGCACTCAGCATGATCAGTCTGTAAGCTATTTTGGCTAACTATCCCCCTAGCTAGCTGGCTAACCAGAAATAATGTGAGGCGAGGCTGCGGGGGTGGGGGACAAAACGACAAGACAAACACGATGTGCACACTGTAACGTTACGACTGCTGCTTACTTCCCGAGCTCCTCGTACAGCTGATACTCGTCGGTAAACCTGGTGGATGTAGCGGTGGTTGCCATGGTTGGAGCCGTGAGCGGGGAGCCCGAGCCTTGGGGTACGACGGTGGCTGGCTCTCGTACGGGGTCCAGGAGGAGGGTAGCCTAGCCTCCAATACTGGAGTACCTTTCTGACAGGCAGGCAAGGCTGAAGAGGATAGAGGCGAGCAGAGACGGAAAGGGAGGGGCTGGGGAGAGGAGAGGAGGAGGAGGAGTGATGATGATGGTGTGTGTGTGTATGTGTGTGTCCGTGTATGTGAGTGTATGTAGTAAAGGGGAGGAATTCTCGCGAGAATAGGCTCGTGCGGCATGAGACCGGCTCTAGTTCAATGAAGTCACTGAAAATGTGGGGAGATGGTGCTGAATTCTATACCTTGTGTGGACTAGATCGGTTGCTCACCGATGTGCCAATAATTGGGTGACATTTTGTTGAAAGGTACAGCATCCCGCAGAGGTCCATATGATTGGCTGAAAAGACAGCTTTGGCATGCAGAGCCTGTCTGTTCTCATCTCTTCAAAATATTGCAGGGAACATCACAGCAGCATTTTACTGCACTGGTTGGGATACACCCAACCCTGGGTCACACCTCACTGCAGCAGAGAGGCAAACTGTGACCCGCACAAACACACACACATAGGCGCAGACACACATTGCATAAGTACATGCACATGCAGACACACACTCCAGGAATCAATATTGATTAATGCAGGTCTTGCTCTCAACACAGAAATCCTTTCTGAACCAGTGATTTTGCCTTTGCATTCGAGAGTGCAAGCGTGCGTGCGCATAAGAGAGACAGGGATGGGTAGAGCGAATAGTGTGACTGCTGTATCAGGTTTCCACCTACGAACATGCACCTATGTTTTTCCACAGAGTGAGCGCTGTTAGCTTGGCGGCGCTAAAAGATGGTGTCACACAGATCCAGAGTGCCTCACTAAATGTTTAATGTGGCATGAGTGGGAGGCCATCGGAGGACATGCGGGTGGGGCTGAAGGGAGCCATAGAGCCTGAGAGTTAGAGGCCCTGTGTGTGTGTGTGTGTGTGTGTGTGTGTGGCTGCCTGCTCAGCACTCTGGCTCACATAGTGTCAGAGAGATGGAGAGCAAAATGGTGATTTCACTTGAAAATCTTTATGTGTGGTTGTCGGCGTGGGAACACAAAGCTGAAACACCGAAAAAGTTCAAATATTATAAGGCCATATCAGCTAGTGCAGCCTGCTGAAGCCGTGATGAAGAGCAAGAAAAGGAGGCCAGCCTGTGTGTGTGTGTGTGTTATGTGGAAGACAAATGAGCACTGCAACGTAGGCTAGCAGCCCTCTCCTGCCCTCCTTTTCCTACGTGCTAACCTTGCTGCCTCTCCTCCTCTTCCTCCACCTCCTCAGCCTCCACAGAAATTATATAATGGTGAACTCCTCAGCCTTTGTTATCTCACACCAACCACACACTACGCCTTGCCCGCTTCATGAGAGACAGAGGAGCAGAGGAGGGAAGAGGAGTGAAGCCGAAAGAAGAGAAAGTAGGATGGTTTCAGCTAAGAACTGGCACTCAGCGAGGAAAAAGAAAAAGGAATGTCTCTGTGCCATTTTCCATATTGTAGTATTATTACAGTTAGACTTATTGCCATCTTTCTCTTGAGCAACCTTATCTCCATGCCCAGTCCAGCCCTTTCTGTGTTGACATCACTTGGCGTTCCCATGCCACCCCGCTGCGAAAAACACACAACTTTTGAAAATGGCAAAAGGATGCTGATGTTCTTACACCTTGCAAAGATCTCAGGGAAAACATTCGCTGGGAATCTGGTGATTAGATGATGATGGTCAGCTAGTATCACCATATGTAATAGCAGTGAATGTGCTTTTAATAGCAGCAGACAATCCATCCAGATTTATTGCTCCTGTGTTTTTTTGTACGAGCTCGGTTGAAGCTTGTAGCCACACATGCCTTCTTAGAGCTAAAACAGTCCAGTGGTATCATCTGCAGAGCCAAAACATCAAGTCTGCTGAAGTTGTGTTTGTATCCAAAAAAGACTAATTGTGCAAACACAGCTTCGCTAGCTGTGATACATTTAGGGATGACTTTCCCTTTTGTTGTGACTAATGAGGGCGAATATGCCATCTGTTACATCATCACAACTGAGAGAGTGGATGAGGCCAAGAGCTGAGTCATGACACTCCTGTTCTCTGCTGCTTTGGAGGGGAAAAAATCTGACTGGGGGGGAAGTGAATGAGTAACACTCTTTTCTCCTTCAGCGGATACCATCGTGACACCCTGGAGCGATAAGCTGCTGACCTCCAACTGCTCAGCAAGTCAGTCGCTGACAGTCGTGGTCATGTTGGACAGCACCCGGGAGTCAGTGTGTGTGTAGCTGATGAAATGCCAGTGTGCTCAGTCAGCTCAGCCAAGGAAATAAATAATATTTTTGAACATCACAGGAAAGATCAGAGGTGACATGTACTCAGCTCTTCTCTGATGATTGTAGAGTTTAGTCATTGGGAGTCTGGATTCTCCTCTTAATATTTTTATTTTTTTACTCAGGTTGATTTAGTTATATATACTTAAGTGCTGTTAGAAATTCAACATCTCCCTATCATGCTCTGGTTGCTCCAAGGTGCCCCAGACTACTCCATGTGGACTCTAAGGAGGCCTAATGAAAACTACACCAACCAGCAGAAACCTCAAATTTGCCTGGAAACAAAATCAGTCTTTGTCCTGTGCAAAAATATAAAGTTACTGTCTTTTTAGCATTAATTTCCCACATTGTATTAGTATTCCTCAGCACCACTTTTGGTGGAATCACAGAGAGAATTTCACAAGAAAATGAAATCTTTGGAAGATTCTCACTACATCTGATTAACTTCTGAAGGCCTAATATTAACTTCAGACTCACTTTTGATGATATGAACAACATGAATAATTACTGCAAGGCATGACTGTTTCGGTGTATGTATGGGAATGTGAGTATTGTCTCCACTGAAGAAGAAACACAACAACGTGCCAGCAAAAGCAGTGAAGAAGTAAACATGGATGTAAACAGTGCAGGCAGATATATATATAGAAAAAGGATCTGTGGATGTTTTACGAGGAAGAAAATCCATTCAGCACAACTTCAAAGAGGCATACAATGCTATTTGGTTAGTGACAGTGAATGCAAGGAGAAACATTGTTCACAAGAAAATGATAAATACTACATGGCCCCGGATAACGTAGGATTATGCACAACAAAAGCACAGTATTACGTTGAAGGTCTCCTCAACATATTTATACACAGTCAGTGGTGTTGGGATAATGTAATGCAGTGTACCACTCTCACCACTAGGGGGCAGTGGAATGCAGTGTTGAACAAAAGCACCTGAAATGAAACAGTTGCTCCGGGATGTAACGACAAAAGAAGAGCTCCTAAACATTTGTGACCGTATTGGAATTAAACCAAATAACAAAGGTGAGCAGTAAATAAAGCTAATTAAGAGTTATAGTTTAATAATAGTTTAATTTTCTCTGCATGATTAGCACTAGCTAATCATTTAACTGTCGAATAACCAACCTGGGCAGACTGTACAGAGGTTGTGGTAGATGATCCATAAGACAGAGACGACGGCTTACTTCCTCTTCCTTGTGATAGGAGACCAGTGTTAAAAAACTGTATATATATGTGTATATACACATACATAAACATATATAAGTGTATTCTCTGTCTACAAAGTTATTGGTTTGTGTGTGTGTTGTTATTGTTTTCTGTTTCAGCATTCATAAGAGCAAAAAACTGTGAACTGGTACTTAAATTTCAAATCCAGAATTTGTTGTTTGATGTAATCCTTTGGAGTCATTGTGCAGATCCATGTTTATTTATTTTTTTGGTTGAAAAAAATCAGGGTCAAAACAAACATTGGTGTTATTGTCTGCTTTTAAATGTCCAATCAGTCGAAGGCCGTACTGTACCTGGAGCCAGTAAACCCGACACGGCACAACCTGGACTTTGCTTCCACCATCTGTTCAACAGGCAGAGTTGCAGCATGTAGAAACTGTTCAATGAAATACTGGCTTTTCACTGAGACGGATGTTTGTATGTCCTCTATGGTTTTGTCTCTTGTCAGACAAATATGTGAAGACTTTTCTTTTCAAGGCAAACCCAAAAATAAAAATTTTAAGCCATCCTGACACATTTCTCAAGTCCATAAATGAAATGTGCATTTGACAAGAACAGACAATTAACTTAAAATAATTTTTAAATGGTTTTTCCACCCCAAAAAGCTCCATTTAATGAAGGCCTAACTTAACTTTGTGTTTTATGTCTGTCACAGTTCCTTCAACGTTTCTCAACTGTTCTGACATCCTGTGACAACTTGTGGAAATTAAAAAATGACTGAACATCAGTCAACTGGAAAATTGCTGAAACGTTACCTGGATGAACTGAGTGACAAAACGTTGAGGGAATTTAAGTGGTACTTGAGCCAGAACCAGAGAGAGGGATACAGACCCATCCTGATAGCCCAGCTGGAGAACGCTAGCCGAGAGGATATTGTGGATAAACTGGTGCAGGTTTACAGGGAAGATGGCGCTGTGGTGACAACTGTGGACATTCTCTACAGGATGAATCATAATGACCTTGCAATAAAGTTAATTCAAGGTAATGCATATTTGTTAGGCAGTTTCCTGCCTGCTTGGTGACTTATGAGCAGGCCCTGTTTATGCATCTTACATATTTATTATAGACAATAGATATGTAGGGAACACAAATCTTTTTGTTATTGTGTGATAAGCTCTTTCTATTTAACACTTCCCACTGAGGAAACTGGGTCTAAATTATAGCAGTAACATTTCTTAATAACGTGTTTATTTGACTTGCAGAAAAAATAAATTGTGGTGAGGGACGGCATGTAGATGAGCCGGTGTCCTCCGCTGCCAAAAAGAGAACGAGAGCCCCGGCTGTTCCCAAGGATCTTGCTTGTTCGATTTGCTTGCATATTTTCACTGAGGCTGTGGTGTTGCAGTGTGGCCACAGCTTCTGTAGGGGCTGCCTCCACAAAGCCTGGGAGGGGAAAATCTCCCGGCAATGCCCACTTTGTAAGAAAGCTGTACCTGACACTGAACCTCCGATTAACTTCAGTCTGAAAAGTCTGAGTGAAAACTACAGAGAGAGTATTGAGGTGAATTGGTTTTGTTATTTCATTGCCTGTGTTTAACTTCATTATATGTAGTGGTGTGGATAACGGTGTTTGAGAGTGTTACTTCATCTAAGCTGTTTTGCCAATTTTGGAGCGCAGGGTGGAGAATTGTACCGGTAGCCTTTAAAGTTAATGTAATTCTGCATTTATTAATGGAACACGGTAGGATTGTATGCTTACTGTTAAACCTTAACCTGTTAAACTGTTAAAAACTGTTAAAAAACCTTTGAGCTAATGTTAAATCAAGTTCATTTATGTAGTACAGCTCATAAAACATTTAGATTAAAAAGATTTTTCACAGTGTGGATTTTAGTGCTGAAACAAAATTGGACTTGATGAAACAGAAAATCATCCACATTTACCTTCTCACTCCTTATTTCAGGTTCCTTACAAGAACATCCAAAAAAAGCGGAAAGCTTTTAAAAATGTCAAACACTTTTGTGATTCATCAGTTGAGCACATTAAGGTTTGTCAGCAGTTTTAAACTTGATCAGTCTGATCTTAACCTGCACGGGGAAATGATGAGGATGACGGTTTCTTTGCTGTGACCCACAGAGGCAGAGCCGCGACACAGAGAGGAAGATTAAGGAAGAGTTTGAGAAGCTTCGTCTCTTCCTCAAGGCCGAGGAAGCAGCCAGTCTGGCGGCATTAAGAGATGAAGAGGCTCGGAAGACTCGCATGATGGAGTTGATCGCAGACATGAGCAGAGACACACTCTCGCTCTCTGACACTGTGAAAAACATAGAAGATTTAGGGCTTGATAACTTATTTTTAAAGGTAATTACTGAAGCTCAAGAAGAGTCTAATTCATTCAGAGTAATCTGCAGACTGCTAATACATTACCTTTTTTATTTACAGGACTTCAAGACTTCATTGAAAGGGTGTGTATTATTCATCCTACTTTCTTTTGCTTCTGAGCCTTTGCTTTTTGATCAATTATGAATTTATTTTCTGTCATAACAGAATAATGATTTGGGGAAACAGCTAAACTAGCTCTGTCAGAAGGTTAAAAATGGCCTGTCAGCATGCCCACTAGCTAATGTGATATCCTCTTTTTTTATTCTCCAAGAAAGTGTAGAAAAAAAGTAGAAAAAGAACATGTTTTAGTTTTATGAAGAGTTATTTGTCTTTTTTTTAACCCCCCCCCCCCCAAAAAAAAAAACAAAACAAAACAAACAAAAACAAACAAACAAACAAACAAAAAAAACCCCAAAAAAACCCAAAACCCTTGTGTTCCCACAGAGGAGCTTGCTGAGTTGCAAAAGGGATTTTGTAATTTTCATAACTTCACTTTTTAACTCACTTTTGGTTGCTGCTTTGACTGAGCTTTGCAGTTAGATTTTTCACAGAATGAGGACTGCAGGTTTTGTCTCACATCCTCTAAGGTGTGCTTAGACAAAACTCTACCTTTTAATCTATCAGAAATTTTCCAAACAATTTGACTTATCTTTTCATGTCTTGCATTTGCCCCAGCCCTCAGAAAGCACTGTCAGACCCAAGGAAACTTCCACAACCACAGATAAACGTCTCCAAACATGTGGAAAACCTTCAGTTCAGAATCTGGGAGAAAATGTTGAGCATTGTAAAACACAGTAAGTACCGGGGCACATAAGCCTTGAATTACTTCATACTCTCAGGTCAGTAAACCCACAAGTGAACGCTTGGTTTTCTAATTCTGTTTGATTTGTAGCCCATGTGGTCCTGGACCCCACCACTGCATCTCCAGGGCTCTCTCTGTCTGATGATCTGACCAAGGTGACAGTCACAGACTCCTGGCAGCAGCATTCTGGAAGGCCAGAGCGCAACACTTCCCTTCAGCAGGTCTTGGGTTGCGAGGGCTATGACTCTGGAAAACACAGCTGGGAAGTGGTGGCAAGAAGTCACACCAGATGGATACTTGGTGTCGCAGAAGAGGCCACAGAAAGGAAAGAAGAACTGTGGTCGGCTCCACAAAATGGACTCTACACTATTATGAAAGGAAAGAGAGGTTATAGAGACAACAAGGGGAAGACTTTAAGCGTACTGGAAAGTCCCAACAGGATCAGGATAGAGCTAGACTACGAAAAAGGGACAGTGTCATTTCATGATGCTGATACGAATGCACTCATTCTGACCTATGAGGAGATATTTACCAAGAAGCTGTACCCATATTTTGCTTTTGTTAAAAAAAATGACGGGGGAGGCTTTATACAGATCTGCGAGTCGAAGGTTTCTGTCTCTAAGTGACATAGCTGCAGAAAATGGCTGCTTCAGATTCAGTAACATGTATCACTAACATATGTTGCCTTCCATTTTTGCTGAAAAAATAGTTTTGTTATCATTCTGTTCATGTGGTGTTTGTTGTTTTAGTCACTCTAGTGTTGTAGCGCTGTCTGTCTGTCTGTCTGTCCACGAATTGGTCCAGACTAAAATACTTTAACAACAGATCAAGAAGAAATTGTGTATGGACATTTATTTTTATAATTTTAACTGTCCTGTACTTTTTACTTTTCTGACCAAACACTGGCAAAAATCATGACAATCTCATGATCCTCAGCTGTAGTTTCTGCTTAACACTAGTTAGCTAATGTTATGTATATTATGTAATGTATGCTAACATGGTAAATTAAGATAGTGAATATCATAAAAATATATCTGTATTTTATCCAGCATGTTATCATTGTCATTGTGAGTATATTAGCATACATTTACTTCAAAGCACTGCTGTGCCTGAATGCAGCTCCTTGTTTCTTCATAAACTAGTAAAGTAAATAGTAAGTAGTAAATATTTTGAATTCGGAGACTCATGGTTTTAAACATTTTTTCATGGTTTAAATGTGATGTTTTTAAATATTTACATGGTATGAATATTGAAAAATGTTTTTTTTTTATTTTTACACAAGATTGATACATGATTTAACATTAAAGCTCATCAAACATGTTGCAGTTTTTTCATTATATTTACATTTTACTGTAAATGAAACTGTTTCAAGAGCTGTGGTTTACTGAACAAGACAAGAAAGACCAGCTTCCTGTTTTTCTTCATGATCACCCAGGAAGGAAGTGAGAGACATTTCTTATATCAGTCTGAGCATTGCTGTGCATATGAGCAGTTACTGTCAGCTTGTACATCAGATGGCAATCACAGTAGTTATCAAAGAAGGTAATCATTTATTTCAACTTTCAATTTGTTGGATTTTAACACCAGCCCTTGCTGAATATTACCATTCTGTTTTTGAAACCTTTTTTTAAAAGTAGTTTGCACTTTATTTGAATTGCCGAAAATAAATTACTGGAAATTCGCAGGAAGGTCTCATGTCCACAGTCCAGAAAAAGAGCACTGATGAGGAGTATCAGTCGACAGAAGTCATACAGGCTACAGGCACGAAGGAGCTGATGAAAAAACATGGAGGAAAAGAGTGTGGCTGACAAAACAAACGAGGTCTCTCGAGGTAAGGATGTTAAAATTAAGAATAGAAAGTTCCCATGGAAAGGAACTGGACCCAGTGCCGCAAGTTACGATCCAAAGCTGTAAATATAAGACAAACTTAAAAGCACCGGACATGTTTTACTCTGGCTTTAGTAATCATTTTTGCCCCAGTGATCGTTCACTACACTGCATTTTTGTAACAAACTGCTGAAGTTGAGTTTTGTGGTTTCTCTCAGATCCAGTTTCCTCAATTCAGACTGCACTTCATCATTTGCATCCCTGCTACACCGCTCAGAGTGGAGGGAATGTGGTTGCTCCAACCATCATTGGCTCTAGCACTGGCAACATAAACATCACCATCGTCTCAACAAACCAAGGTTGATATGAATATATAAGTTTCAGCAGCAACTGAAATGAGGTTTGAGTTCTGCTGATCCTTTTGTTCTTTTGCAGGATCTTTTGTTTCATCGGGAAAAGAATTCAACCATGAAACTGCAGACAGCCATAGCATACTGCAGCCTCAAAGTGAGCATTACTTATTACTACCCATTACTTCAACATATTTAGGTATTTCACATATTTACAGAAAAAAAAAACCCTGAATAACCTTTGAATGTGTTTTGTTGTTCAGATAATAGGATTTCAGAATGTCAACAGAAACTGAAAGCTTCTCTGATTTGGAAGTTCAGCCACCTGCTCGAAGGAATGACGACTGAAGCAAACAGGACATCTCTCCACAAGATCTACACAGAACTATACATCACTGAAAGAGGAAGTGGTGAGGTCAATAAGGAGCATGAGGTGAGACAGATTGAGATTGCCTCCAGGACACCTATAGCCCAGGAGAAATCAATCCACTGCAATCAACTCTTTGTTCCTCTAAGGGGACAAGACTACCACGTAAGGACTGTGATCACAAGGGGAGTCGCTGGCATTGGAAAAACTGTATCTGTCAATAAGTTCACTCTAGACTGGGCCGAGGAGAGACAAAACACCAACCTGGATTTTGTATTTCCTCTCTCTTTCCGAGAGCTGAATCTGATGAGAAAGAAAAGATTCAGTTTAGTGGAGCTTCTCGCTGTATTTTTCCCTCAAACAAAAGACACTGGAATCTTTGCTAATGGTAAAAACAAAATGCTCTTCATCCTGGATGGTCTAGACGAGAGCCGTCTGTCTTTAGACTTCCATAAATGTGAAATAATGTCCGATGTCAATCAAGAAACCACAATTGCTGTGCTTCTGACCAACCTCATCAGGGGCCGAATGCTTCCTTTGGCTCTTGTTTGGATAACATCTCGCCCAGTGGCTTCCAGTCAGATCCCTCTGGAGTACATTGATCTAGTGACAGAGGTGCGAGGGTTCAACAACCCCCAGAAAGATGAGTACTTCAGGAAGAAAATTCGTGATGAGAGCTTAGCAAACAGAGTAATCGCACATGTGAAATCCTGCAGGAGTCTTCACATCATGTGCCACATTCCAGTCTTCTGCTGGATGGCAGCGAGTGTTCTGGAGAAGAAGCTGGCGACGACTGACAGTAAAGACTCGCCAAAGACCCTCACTCAAATGTACATACACTTCCTGTCCTTGTACGTGGACAACATGAAGAAGAGGCTGTCTGGAAGAAGAGAGTCAAACACTGAATGCTTGAGAGAAAACCTCATCTTGTTGGGTGAGCTGGCCTTCAAAGAGCTCGAAAAGGGCCAGTTGATTTTCTATGAGAGCGACCTCATCTTGAGTGGCATAAAAGTCACGCAGGCGTCCATGTTTTCCGGAGTCTACACACAGATTTTCAGTGAGGAGCTGACACCATGCAATCAGAAGATGTTCTGCTTTGTGCATCTGAGCATCCAGGAGTTCTTCGCTGCATTGTATGTCTACCTCAAATTCAACAACGACAACTTCAACGCCTTGATCAAGAAGTCGTCCGCTTCGAGACGTTTCCCATTCAGAGATTCATCGGAGCTCATCCTCTACAAGGAAGCGGTGGAAAAGGCGTTGCGGAGTGAAAATGGACAATTTGACATCTTCCTGCGCTTCCTTTTGGGTCTGTCTCTGGAATCCAACCAGACTCTGTTGAAACATCTAATGACCAGCAATAGAACGAACCAAAGGACAAGATCAGAGGTCATTAAACACATAAAGGAGAAGATCAGGATGAATCCATCCACAGACAGATGCCTCAATCTCTTTCACTGCCTGAATGAACTGAATGACTGCACACTTGTGCATGAGATTCAGGGCTACCTCAGATTGGGCAGTCTTAACAAAGCCACGCTTTCACCTGCCCAGTGGGCCTCACTGGTCTTTGTTCTACTGACATCAGAGGAAGAGCTGAGTGTGTTTGAGCTGAGTAACTATGCTCGGTCAGAGGAAGGTCTTGTGAGGCTGCTGCCTGTTTTGAAGACTGCTCGAGTGGCAAAGTAAGTACTTTCTAAAAAAGCAGAGAGTGAACTGAAAAGCCTTTATTACCACTGGTGTTCAAGATATTCAGCTCAGATTTTTTCTGGTATTGTGAAAGAGTAATCCAAGAGGCTCTGAAAAGCCTGAGCAGGTGTGGTCTGTTGTACTTCAGACCTGCTTGCAGGGTGTGAAAAGAACATTGAGTCAGCACTTGTTGGTAGTAAGGTTAGGTTATTTGGTTGCTGTTAGTAGATAACAGGTAGCAAAGTTCTGTGCACTTTACTGTGGCTATAATCAGTTATTTTCACAATGGATCAAAGGACTGGGTAAAGTGAAAGGCAATGCTTGTAGTGACAAACCCTCAGAAATTTGACAGTCAACTCTGTATTTACCCTCATTTCTACGGAGTATTTTAGTGTCTTTTAGCTCAATGTTTTGGATTCATGACCCACAATTTTACTATTTTAGTTTACTTTCAGCTGCAACCTGCAGGCAGTTTTTATCAAAAAAGCTGACTTTATACCATCTGCCCAGCACTTAGTGGTAGGTAGACAAAGTTATAAACTAGCTGTTGAACATTTAAGAGATAAAGTTTTGTCCCTCAGCAGTTTATTGGGACCAAAAAAGAACTTAGCACTTCTTTATGAAATTATTTACCTTCCTCATTCTGCCTTTCCCACTGCAGACTAAATTCATGTAATCTCACTGTGACCTGCTGTGAAATCCTGGCGAATTGCATCAAATCATCACAACTCAGGGAGCTGGACCTGAGCAACAACAACCTGACAGATGCAGGAATAATACAGCTCTCTGACGGACTGCAGAGCAGTAAACTGGAAACGCTCAGGTCAATATCTAATACGTTGACTTTATTCCCTGAATCAAATACAAGGCTTCTTTTTATGAGGTACAAGCAAGTGGTTTAAGTGTTTCTATTTATTTTCTGTTAATTTAGACTGAGGGGCTCCAAGCTAACAGAACACAGCTGTGATGACCTGGCCTCAGTCATCAGCTCAGCCTGCTGCCAGCTGAAAGTACTGGACCTCTCTGACAATGACTTACAGGACGTAGGAGTCAAAAAACTGAGTGGTGGACTGGGGAGTCCTCACTGTAAGGTGGAAATACTCATGTGAGTGCCCTGAGTGAAATTCCATGCCAGATGAATAATTTAACAGAGTCAAACTCAGTTGTTGCTGCCATTGTCACTTGGATGAAATGTCTTCATGTCTCTTTTGAAGTTTGTCCCTGTGCAGACTGACGGAAGAAAGCTGCATTTTCCTGGCATCTGCTTTGAACTCATCCAGTCTGAGAGAACTTGACCTGAGCTACAACTACCCAGGGAACTCAGGCCAGATGCTGCTGTCTGCTCTGCTGGATGACCCACAATGCAGTCTGCAGAGTCTCAGGTAGAGGTGTTTTCGACTAGACCCCGAATCATAAATCAGCTAATTATCAGCTTCCAAATCCAGTATTGGTCATTGGTCAGCTATTTATATCTTCATGCAAGAAGTTTTATTGACAGGTGGAATCTCCAAGATGATTTACTTAATATTTAACTTCAGCATGTTTGCTTTATTAATTTCCACCAATTTCAGACATCAAAGTCTGTTCACTGCATTGTTTTTTGTATCCTTTCTTATTTATTTTGTAAACTGTCCATCATATGTCCAATCATGTTATAGGAGTGAAATACTAAGCTGGTATTGCAGGATACTACAAAACATATTAGTGATGCAAATGTGGTCTTCTGTTGTTTTTTAGCATAGAACAGTGCGATGAATCCAGGATTCAGCCAGGTCCAAAGAAGTGTGAGTAACCAACATGTCGGTTTCCTTCTGAGGCCATAAGAAAAGACTGAGCAATGAATAATAACTCACATTTTTGTTACGTTTCCTCAGATACCAAAAAACTCAGCCTTGACCCAAACACAGCACACCGAGACCTTTCTCTCTCTGAGGGAAACAGGAAGGCGAGGCGTTGGACCAAGCAGCCATATCCTGATCACCCAGAAAGGTTCGATTTCTGGACACAAGTGTTGTGCAGGGAGGGACTGAGAGAGCGCTGCTACTGGGAGACAGAATGGAGTGGGAGAGCTTTCATAGGAGTAGCTTACATAGGGATGTGCAGGAAAGGAGAGGGTCATGACTGCTGGTTAGGCAAAAACGAGTCTTCCTGGGGGCTATACTGCAACAAAGATGGCTACAAGACTTGGCACAAAGACATGAACACTGCTGTAACTGTCCCACCAAGCTCCAATAAAGTAGGAGTCTTTCTGGACTGGTCAGCGGGGACACTGTCCTACTTTGCGGTCTCCTGTGGCGCACTGACCCCTCTCCACACCTTCCACACCACCTTCACTGAACCTGTCTACCCAGGGTTTTGGCTTGGATGGGTGGACTCCACGGTGCATTTGTGCTAAACATTGTTAACATAATGTAATATTTTCTTTTGTCCTGCTCTTGAGCCTTAAACCTGTTTAAAGGATTAATTAATTCAGATAACAATAACAAATTAAAACATGTTTTAGTTTTAGTTTATTTTTTATTTATTATTATTGTCTTTTGCTTCAATAACAGACCCAGGAAAATAACATGTAATATATCAGCCATAAGTTATATCTTTATACACAAACACAATGAATCATGTAAAGGAATATTTTTGATAAGGACCCTTTGGCGATCTTTGTTGGTCAGTCGATCTGTTGACTTTTTTCTGTCATCACCATATTGAATGGTTTCCGTGAAATGTAATTCCTGACAATGTTTGTGATCCCTGAAGTGCTCATACAGCGCCATCAAAAATAGAATTTGCTTATTACTTGGTGGTGGTGGTTTAGGACCGAAATGAAAACATTCCTTCATTCACTTCTTGACATTTCATGAGAGGTATTTTTACGTATTTTTATCGTAAATGTCTCTTTGTATCCTTTGCAGTACTTTTTTGTTTTGTCTTACTACATCTAATAATCCAGTACATGTGAAAACCTACTGGCCAATAAACCGACTGATTCAATCTTTGTGTTTGGAGCTGATTAGCAAATCTTTGATTGCTAACACAGCCACTTTAAAGATGGTAAAAAATTAGCGTAAAAACATGCATGGATGTTTGCATTAACTACAATATATTATAATGTTGTGAACATGGATAACTTTTAACAAAGCTTCAGGAAAGCCAAAAAAACTAACCCAAAACCCCAAAGAAACAAAACAAAACAAAAAAAACACCAGAGAGGCACAATGTGGAATTTCACTTTCAACAATCATTTTATTAGCAGTCCCAAGAGGCAATGGAAAAAAAAAAGAAAAAGGGGAAATTAAGATTACAGTCAAGACGGTGGGCTAATGAGTCAGTGAACAGACAGACGGAACAGAGGGCTGCACACACACCAAACAAACACAGAAGTCACATTGTTAAAAAAGGAACAGAAAGTGATAACTGAAGAAGACTGAATTTAATTTCATGGGTAGTGTGTGTGCGTGTGTGTGTGTTGGCTGATCCCTCTGTTCCTCAGGAGAAATTCACCAGGACCGACTCCATGTTTTCACACACACACGAACTGTCATATCTCACACAAACATATCAAAAAAAAGCCAGTTGAGGCGTCTTCCTCCTTTCAGTAAAAGCCACGATTTTACATTTTGGCTATTTGTGACAGAGAACCCGACCATCGACAAACCATAGCTGTTCAGGCAGGTCTTTAAAATTGTTATTTTCTATTAATTCTGTACAGATTATATAATTTTATTTACACACTGAGCATTGTCAGTGCGGAGAAAACTCAACATTAGCAAACATGAAGTGAAGTCCATTTATCCACTGTCATTCTGTGCTCATTTCTGTCTGCTGGAAATTGCTTCTTTTTTTTTTTTTTGTTTTTTATTTTGTACAATTTTGATGAATATAAAGTCTGCAGCACTATGTCATCAACAGACAGAATCATCCACAAGCTAATCGTGAGGAGGTGCCGCTGCTGTGATGCCAAGATCAAACATTCACAGCTGTCCTTCTTTTTGTCTTTTGTCATTTTGTATCTGGCCTCTCTGCTGCATAGACTTTGAACTAATGAAAGCTCCCTCTCATAACGGAATCGCAACATCTGGTTCATCGGTGACCAAACATGTGAGCCATGTGCTTGACAAAACTCAACTGATGCTGATTTACTGTAATGACAGTCACAGCAGACGTGTGCACCTCTATTTTCAGATAACGGGTGGACACCGAAAGCCAGATGTAACATTTCATGCTCTCTGTAGGTGAAAGCTCATCGGACTCCGGTTTGAGCTTTAAATCTGAGGTTCAGTTCAGATGCATACACCTGGAGACACACCGGGAAATGAGACTGGGCCATAAACGAAACCTCTCACATCTGCAAACACAAACACGCACACGCACAGTATGAATGATTGGAACAGCCTGGGGAGGGGGGATACTAAGGCCATGATTAAAGGAGAGAAGAGACAGAAAGAACAGCATTTATTTAATTCCATTTATGTCTTAGTATTTAGATGCCCTTCACTCTATTAGGATTTAATCATATAAAAAGTGTTTGCTATCTGAGGGTCGATTATTCACCCAGAACAGCCTTTCAGTGCTAGTAATACGGACAGGACACCGACTACAGTCAACATCAGACATCTCTGACACTCACTCAGTCTGTTGCATACATAATTGTTCACTTGTGTATATACATTACCCTCCCTCGTCAGTTATTTTGCTCCTGCTGTACTGGAGCAGTAAATTTGAGGCAGAGTAAAGCTCTGGTAACATCACACACACACACACACACACACACACACACACACACTCACTCTCTCTCTCTCACACATGCACGCAAACACACACGCACGACAAGATCTGTCAGCTGGTATCTGACACTGACAGACAGCAAGGAGAGCTTTAGTTTATTAGATTTAAAAAAAAAAAAAAAAAAAAGAAAGAAAGAAAATAAAGCGCTTTCTTTTACAAGGAGGGCTGAACCAGGGTGGGTCATACAAGTGAGGGTGGGAATTTGTAGGCCTAGCTGAGAAGCTGGCGGATCTCCTTGTGCATGTGACACAGGAAGTCCACATATGATGCTCCACCGCTGGCGCTCTTGTCCTCTACCAAGAAGCGCCTGAACATCAGCTCGGATCTGTCTTCCTGTTTCACCACCATCAGCTGCAAGCGGAGAGTGAGGAAGAAGGAACATGTAAGGAGAGAGTGGGCTATCAATGTCCAAAATGTGTCCGTATAAATTGAGAATTAAAATATTGTCAAGTGGGGCTTATTTTAATTTTTTGTAATCATTTTTCATGTGTCAATTTTTTGAAACATTGTTTTTCAATTTAATTGAGACAAACTTCCTGTTTGTGTGTCTTGCTAGTGACGAAATTACAACATGCATCTTTTGTTAAAATGGACAAAAAATACTGTGATACTCCTCACAAAAAAAAAAGAATAAAGGCATCAGTGAGCAGAAAGGAAAACTTTACCTTCATGTATCGTGATCGCTGAGCTCGGAAGGACTCGATGATCTCTCGGAGTCTCTGAGAGAAGGGGTTGTCCAACTCTGGCAGACTTGACTGAAACACAGAGAAATGACATTCGGAAATTATATCAGTCAAGAATTATGTCAATCAGATCGCAAACGTAAACCGGGAAGCAGATCTGTTTCTGCTCACCAAGCTCGGGTCTATCTGGCTGAAGCTCGGAGATCCGAAGATGTTGAGCAGCAGTTCCTGCTGAACGCTGGCTCCCACCCACAGGAAGAGGTGAAGTCCCATCTCCAGGAGGTAAATTCCACCTTTAGACAGCCTCTCCTCTGAGTCCCTCACCGCCACTGGCAACGACCCCCTTTCCAATTTTGTCTGGAAAGTACAAGAGCAAGAGAAGAAACAACATAAATACAACTAAAGATGTTGTTAAATGTTAAACAGCATTAGTATGTTACTCCAACTGGACTCGTTGTACATCAACACAGGGCTTCGCCTCTACTATGATCACACTAAAGTCTTCTGTTGGTATACTGGACTGGTACTGGAGTCATAAAACACACTCAGGCAAACTCAGAATTTAAATTTATCAGGATTTTTTTTCATAACTGAGTGACTAAACCATCCATTAGATGAAGATGTGTGTGTGTGTGTGTGTGTGTTCCCACCACTGGCAGCAGGCGGGGGTAGAAGAAGACGTGGCTCTCTGCGACATCCATGCAGCTGATGAGCTGCCTCAGGTAGGCTCGGTCGTCCAATGAGACGTCGGCTCCCGGCAGCAGCACCTCACTCTTCAGCACACAGTTAAGATAAACCGGCAGCAGCTTCATGCATTCTGGGAGGATCAGCTAAAGCACACACACATACACAGGGATGTAAACACCTGAAGTGACACTGAATGATGTTAACATGTGTAAAGGAAGGCACTAAAATACTCTGGTATCTCTATTACTTCTGACTGCAGTGATTGTGGTCTGAATCTGGTTATTTTTAAATAAAACAAAGTATTAGCATTAGAAAGCTCTGACATTTAAGGTGTAAAGTGATGGTGGATGTGGTATTTGTTTCGGGTTTTCAGTACCTGACCGGCCGATGAGGGGCTTGCACAGTTCTTTCGATAACAGGCCAGAATCTGAGCACACTGATTGACCAGAGTGTCTCTGACCGCCTTCGTGGGGTTGCTGAGGACACCACGGAAAGCTGCAACACACAAAAACACAACGCTTATAAACTGTGACACCCTCGAGGAATTAATCTACTGCCGGGGATTGAGCTCATGAAATAGGTGGCTAACAGCATGTTCCCTATCCTTATCATGTAAACAAAGCCTCTTCAAAGTCACAAAGCAGAAAACAGCTGCAGATGTCTACTACTGGATACTGTGGAGCTGGAGCAGCTGGGAGTTGCTTAATCATCTTTTTGGACAATGTTGACTTCTCTTCGCACACCTTACTCAGACTTCGGCAGTACAACACTGGGTGTGTATTTGCATCGTACCCTCTCCTCAGGTCAAACACTGAATAACACTGAATGAGCTATACTGCTGTGCGAACCGGCTCTCACCATATTTGGAGAAGAAGTTGATGATTGTGTCAGTCTCACAGTTGCGGTAGAGGTCAGCCAGCTGAGAGCAGCAGTTGACCGCCATGTTGTGGATGCGGAGACGCCTTTGGCCGCTGCAGCTGGTGTACAGCACGGCACACTGCAGAGAAACAAACAAGACACGTGCGTTGCTTGCAAAATGGTTCAGCCAGTGTATTAAGCAAAGTCATAAAAGTCAGTGCAACATCTTGTGTTCCAGCTTCAAAACAAATAAATGGCCGTCCAGATCTTGCCAGTTTTCATTATAGATTTTTAATATGAACTCGATTTGATGCTTGATTATTGGGCTTAATGATTTCTTGCCAGCATCTTGGGGGTAAAAATGTAATGTTTAAGAGATTTTGTTGCACACCTGCATGAGTGCCCCTGTCTCCTCGCTTAGCTTATCATCGTGCTTGAACTCAACAGTGATGGCCTTGTCACAGTCCAGGCCTGCAAGCTCCACATCTGTGGTGTTGCTCATGAAGAAGGAGCCAAAGAAGTCAGTCGCTCGGATACCTGAGGGGAGGGGAGGGAAGGGTGACGACGGAGGCAGGAGAGTAGGGACCATAAAGTCATTTGTCACGCATCTATAGCCCGGGCTGGTTTTTTCTCATAAAAAGAGGGGTGAGCCTCACCTGTGCTGGTTCGCACCCTCATGACAGCATCAAACCCTACTAGTTTCTGAATGTCTCGTCTGAGGTCGTTCAGGAATCGCTCCTTGTCCGCCTGAGCCTGTGATAAAGAAAAGTTACATGTTACACAGTGACAAATGATCCAGCTGGTATTTCAACAAGATGTCTTGAGAGCAAAAAAAAACAACCCACTGAAAATAAGGATCAGTTTCAGAATGAGACTAAAAGAAGTTCACAGAGATGTTCTCTCACCTGGAAGTAGGTGTATTTGTAGACAGAACCTCCAGTGGAGACAGGAACCACTGCTAATGTGGCAACGTCAACATACTGGTTGGGGAAGAGGAAGAGATCCACGCAACAGCCCTGGGCAACACACTCCTTTGCCAGGGTGTTGTAGAAACCCACCTGGGGCTGAAACAGGGACTGAGGGTGATAGGAGAGGAAGAGGAGTCAGTGTTGACTCTTTGGGGGTGATATTAAGCTCCTACATACAACACACAGCTAAAGTCACCTTCTCCTTATCTGTCCCAACAAGCTTCTTGTCTTCTCTGTTCTTTAGCTTCCCAGGGGCCTCTGCGATGGGCAGAGAGGTGTGAAACACAAACAGCTTCCCTGCACAGTCTGCAGCCTGAGAAAGTGACACACAGCAACATACAAATCATCAGGCATGTGCACACTGAGTGCCACGTATCCGGACATGTTAAGGTCAGGATCCCAGTCATCCCACTGAGTCATTCCTACACATTTTCTGTTTTAGAACTGTGACTCTATCGAAGGTTCAGTATTTTGACTGCTGTTCAGTTCATGATGGCTGCAAATTATATATCAGGAAATTGTAAATACGGCTGAGATGGCGGGCTTAAAATTGACACCGTGGGTGATTTTACAATAAGAAATGTCACATAACAGCAACCCTTTTCACTACAAAATGTTCAGGAAACTTACAGTTTCTGTGTTCTGTGTCCAGACTTAGAAAACCTGAAAATAATATGTGGTCACCTTGAGCGCCTCCAGGCCTGCCTGGATGACAGGTCCAAAGACAGTCTCTGTCTCCCTGGTGTCTGCAAACATCTCTGGGATCTGGTCAAGTAAACTGGAAAACATAAAGGTGCATCATTAAATCAGTCCGTACACACCTCATGCATTTGTTACTCTGTGTGTGTGTGTGTGTCTGGTTTCCCACCTCTCAATAACTAGCCGGCTCTCACTGACATTAACCAGGAAACCGTCCAGCAAGGGTACAAACATGTCTGATACATCTGAAACCACCAACATCTGGGGCTGAGCCAGGCTCGACTTCACGTTGTAGAAGTGCAAAACCTTGTTGTAGGTGACAAAACCCACTCGCACCACAGAGTCCATTTCTGGATTCTCCCTAAACGAAGAAACAGAAGATGAAATGGGACTTGATATGAGTTGCAAATGATTTTATAAACTCACAGTATGATGATCAGGCCTCACTTTTAACAGGAAATGTTTTCCTTCTTGTCCTCTTTGCTTCCTTCCTTCCTCTTTATCTCCTCATTTGATGCTCATGAGTCATTCCTGGCTACAAGCTGCATTTCTGCTTATTCTACCCTTCCTAGCTACTTCCTGCTCCATCTTTCCTGTCATCAGTCTCTTCTTCATTGGTACCTTTTCTCCTCTTCTTCCTTTCCTTCCCTACTGTCCAACTCTTGTGTGTTTACATTTTTGAGTACCTGGGCAGATAGTCTAGGAGGGTCTTGAGTTCCTGGCAGACGATGCTGACCATGCCGCTCTTCACAGCGTTGTAGGACACATCGATAAGGAAGATGAAGGCTGGAGGCTGGGGAAGCTTGTTGTTCTGTAAGAAAGAAATACTATGTATGAAGTCGTGTGTAATTAACAGTAACATATTAGCCACACAGACAGGTTCAGCAACTTTAATCAGCTGAAGAAGATGTCCTGTTCAGTACCACTTTGGTGTATCATAAGACATCACAGATACGTATTAGATGTTCCTTTACAATTCCATTTCCTTCTAAAGAATATATAGTAAAACACTGATTCAATCCCAGGAGTGTTAAGTATCAATCTCTATGCTTCCTATCCCATCATTCCTAAAGTTCATTCAGCCGCCATCAGGAGAACAGAAGGTGCTGCTGGCTGCCCTGCACAGAATCATTACACAAGTTGTGCCTGTAAAATAAAATGTAGACCAAACCAATTCCACTGAGGCTCAAGTAAGACAGTAGCCTACAGGCTTTGCTTTTATTAGACCACTGGATAATAAAGGACCGGCTCATTTTTGTAGATTGTGGTCGATGACTTTGTTCATTACTGTATAATTCTGACCCATAATAAATGTCACAGAACAAGCTTCTACTCCACAAAACTGCGTTTGCAGATCCCTGAGGGAGATTCAAGGATAAACGATCATCACAGCAAGACACGTTTATGACTCAAATGAGCAAAACGTTTGTCTAAGGCAGAAAGGAACTCTTCTGATACCAGGACTTACCTTACAGTAGTCAACAGTAGCCAAGAACTCATAGCTGCCCAGTGAAAGCTCTGGTCTGTCATAGCAGTCCATCCTTTTACCAGTGTGGTTCAGATGCTGGAAGTAATGTGGAGGCACTGTGAGGAAAAAAAGGGTAACATCATCGGAGTGAACTCATTTCAGGAAAACAACTTTAAATACATGAACAGAGACACAAACTCACCCTCTGAGACGCAGCTGCAAAACCCGCACTGGAAGCGACGACCTCCCTCTATGAACTGCATGTATGGACACATGTAGGCCTTGCAGCGGTTGCAGCGGATGGGACCTCCCTCGCCATGGTCCACTAGGTATGGAGGGCTCTGACAAGAGATGCAATGAAAGGAGTGAGTGAGCTGATTCAAACAATTTATCTTCCATGGTGACTTCCTTTACAGACCTAAAGTGAACACAATTATTGAAACAGGATGTAATGTTTGGTGCTCCCGCATCAGTAAATGTTTACACCCTTTTTTTTGTTAATCTGTTTGTCCTGCCAAAATGATGTAACATAAAACTAGTCCAAATGGATATTGGTTTCACATGTGGCGAGTGTGTGAAACAAGGTCACGCAGCCACTCCCCCTTTTGCGATTTTGAGAGAGATTATCCTGCTGACATTGCAGGCATCCTGTGGTAACAACTACATCTCCAGCATTTCCCTGAAAACTAATCTTTTTTCAAATCAGGGTATGAGTGAAAACTGTCTCACTGATATAAAAGCAAAGGATGGATCTGCACTGTGCAACACGAAGATGGTGAGAGCAAAAAGCCAACATGCTGTTCTGACAGATCTAAAAACTATGGCAGAATTATTCTGCCAATTGTGTTCTTGATTAATCATTTCATCTACAAAATGTGAACTAATAGACAAAAATGCCCACTTAAATGTCCCACAGCCAGATGGAAGCACACAAGTGTCAATATTCAGCTTACTGTCATATATTGTGCAAAAAAGCATTAAAGTCTCACACTGAGAAGCTAAAACCAGTGAATGTTAGGCATTATTATTTGACAAATGATAAAAATGATAAACCAGTTATCAGAATAGTTTAATTTTCTCATGATAAACTCATCAATTATGAAGTAATTCTTGTACCTCTAAGTACAGCCAAGGATAATGTCCAGCAAATACTATAACCAGAACTCTATGGACTGGCGACCTCTTGCATCCTGCATAAATATAACTCTTCAGCAAGTGCGACAAGTCAAACAAAGTCCAGAAAATGGGCTTACAAATGGTCCACCGTCTCACTTTACAATCCAAGTGAGACGGTGGAAAGAGGAGGGGGGGCATCGCTCACCTCATCTGGCGGCAGCGTGGCGAGGGGCTTGATGACGGCGGCCAGTGGCACCTGAGACTGCTTGGCCATATCGGCTGTGCAAGGCATATTGTAGGCCGTACAGCGGATAAACCTGGGACTGGCATTCCCTAATCACAGAGACAGATCCTTTGTTAATATCACAATCTAACTTCTAATAACTTTGTCCGATGGCACACGTGAATGTGCTCACAGGAAGCAGAGCTTACCTTGGTCTTTGACTTGGAAGTTGGTGGTGACCAGCGGTGGAGCCTGACCTCTGACCCCTGTGGTGAATGGCTCAGTGGTCTTAGCTTTGTCGTCCTCTATTACCTGGATCTACGGACGGAGACAGGGGGACAAATATGTCAGTTTTCATTTGTATTTATAGCATAAATACAGACGCGTAAGCGAACATGATACGGTCTAAAGGTCTGACAAAGTCTACAAGAGGAACATTTAACACCCATGCAGGAGACAACTTTCACACAGCCCCAACACACCCACACACACCTGCAGCTATTATACACACACTGAAAACCCATCAACGTCTGTGGATAAAAATGTCAAGGCAGGTGACACATGGTACAAACTCACACTGAAGTAGTTTGCATATGATAAACCAACTTAAAAACAAAACTAAATGACATCCCCAGGCAAGAGGACAGGATTTTCAAGACATACCAGTGGTGCAATGAATTATGGGTAAGTCAGCACAGAGAGGGCTAACATGCAGGGCACAGAGGGGAGGTTTTGGGGACAACCAACACAGAGTTAAGGATTTCACTGCATATGATGGTAAATGGACAGGAAAACTGACAATCACGTCCTTAAAAATTTTAAGTTATTGCTTTAAATTGAGACTTATTTTTGGGAAATATCTTTAAGATCATTAATGACCTGAAACAGCCACAAAATATGAACTTTATATAAACTAAGACTTCAGAACAGTTTCTGAGACACAAATGTCGTTCTTAAAGAAATAGTTTGAGAAAGATGTTCATTTGCACTCTTTACAAGAATTAAATTGGAAAACTGATACCACAAGACCAGTTGAAAGAAACCAGCAGAGACTTTGCGAAGTTAGGTTCTGGCCCAGAAACAACCCGGTACATTGGCCCATTAACATAACATACAACACGTCTTATTTCCAACATGAGCCCATTTTTCACATTGTGGCTATTGCTGACTTTGGGGGTTAAAAGGAAAGAAGAGGAGGTGGAAGCTGTGGGTTAGTGCAAGCGTGCCAAGAGGACAGGATGAAGCAGAGGAAAAAGCAGGCACACAGGAAACTTACTGGGCTGGGGATAGCGTCTGGATCTATTCTATGTCTTGATTTCTGCACAGCCGGCATGTCAGACGCTTGCTTTACATTCAAAAGTTTGTCCAGCAATTTGTGCAACACAGGACAGAATAAATAAATACAAAGAGTGAAAATGTAAATAGGAGAGTGAGAAAAGTCAGCAGGACAATGCTGAGTAGCAGGCAGCATTGTTGTTATTCAGACACAGACTGATCAGTGGTACTAATTTTAGATTAGTTGTATTGTAAACAGTCAAGTGCAAGCAAATATGGACTAGTTTATCAGTAGCCCATCTCATGCTAAACAGCTCCAAATGTTGTAACAGAGGTTAGAAAATAATGTTTGTTTGTGTTTGTGTGTGTGTGTTTGCGACTACTCACCGGGCTAGGAATGGCATCTGGGTCAAGTCTTTTCTGTGCAGGGGGAGCAGGAGCAGGGGCTGGTGCAGGAGCTCCATAGTTTGGTTGCCCAGGATAAGGGCCTGCATATCCGGGCTGAGGGCCTCTCACCTGACCAAATGCACCTGAGGCAAACAAGAAAATAGGTAAGTGATGGAGAAAACAACCCAAATCTATGGAGCTCCAACTTAGAGGACATGTCCTCACCATTCTGCTGAGGAGGGTATCCTCCCTGCATGCCGGGCTGAGGCGGAGGCTGATGTAGGGGCCCAGGTGGGCCATGTGGGCCCTGTGGTCCAGGAGGCAGGTGGTTGCTCTGGGCCATGGAAGTGGGAGGCATCTGAGCACTGGGAGGAGGGGGACCTGAGTGGTAGGGGGATGGCTGGGATGGAGGGGGCTGCTGTTGTGGTGGCATGGGGCCTGAATACTGACCAGAGGGAAGTGAAGTTGGAGGAGGACCAGGAGGAGGGAAAGACCCAGACTGAGAGGAAGGGAGAGGTGCTCTAGGTGGGAAAGAACCCTGAGCAGGTGGAGGGGGGGCAGACACAAAGGCAGGCTGGCTGACAGGTGGAGGTGCTGAAGAGAAGGGGGGCTGGGATGGAGGAAAGGCCTGCTGTGGCTGGGACACTGGGGGAGCAGGGGCTTGGCTGGGTGGGGACACAGGACCCGAGTAGGAGGTGGGGGGAAAAGTTTGCTGGGAGGAGGGAGGTGGCGGTGCAGAAGAGGTGAACTGCTGTTGAGAGGTAGGGGGAAGAGAAGAGCTGAATGGCTGTTGAGAAGCAGGTGGTGGGCCTCCATAGTATTGCTGAGAAGCTGCAGGGCCACTGGGAGGTGGTGCCTGGGTCGGGGCAGCGGACGCAGGAGCAGGGGTGTGGGTGAAAGATGCCGGTGGTGCAGCTGAGTAGGCTGTACTGGCAGGCGGCTGGGAGCTGTGAGGTGGAGCTGAGGAGAGAGTGACAGACTGTGAGATGATCTGCAGTTGAAATAAAATCTATGATAAGTGAATCGACAATATGTTGAAGATACATCCACATTACCTCCACATAATTATACAGTTAGGTACATAAATTCATCTACACTTACCATATCCTGGCCCTGCAGGAGTTGGCGGTCCCGAGGTTATCTGCATTCCAGTCATCTGGTTTGTGACCTGCTGCATTGTGGGTGGGGCACCATAGTGCTGGGGATAGGAGGGGTGTGTCCCTGACAGGTTCACAGCTCCCTGGTTGTATGGCTGAGACACAGCAGGCCTGCAATCACACAGACCTCTCAGTATATTTCAATGCATTCACGCAACTGGGTAACAGTCAGTTTTCTACAGTAAGCCAAGGTGGTAGAGTATTAGAAGAATCTGGTTTCCCCAGACTGATCTCTTCAGGAGAATGTTGGTTTATTTGTTTTGTAAGAGGAGCAACCAGGGTTCTGATTATAGAAGTGGGCTGCATTTGTTCCAAAACTGAAAGTAAAACAAAGAACCCAATAGAGGTATAAAAAAAAAGAAAAAAAGGTCAGTCAGCCACCGCTGAACATTTGAATATTTGTAAAATTCACACTTGTTCACTGCGTGAGTGAAGGCTCCTGTCTGTCTGCCCTCTGAATATGTCGTCAAACAACTCCAACACAAGCGCACACAAAAATGGTCAGGACTGACTGACACGGCTTCTTCCATCCTCATTACAGTTAAAATGAAAAATCCTGTTGGGGTTGGAGGAGACTTGCGCATGTAAACACACTGATTAACGTGACATGTACTGAACTATCCATGCTTTAATTATAGCTTGGGGCTTCAACTACAAATAATGCACTTTGAAAAAGTAACTCACCTAGTAGACAGTGTTGATAAACTTGTTCATCCTGATATTAAAAGTTTTCTGCAGCAGTTGTAGTCAGTATGATATTATTCCAAAATTATGGACTTGTCTGCAGTCACTGCAGTATCTGGCCTTATCTTGTTTTCAACACCAGCAATTAAAGAAGATAGAATTACTGCCTTGCAGTGTAAGCCGAAGTGCACCAGTCAGGATGCAGTTTACATTCATTGCTAAAATGTGTTTTGAGAGGTAACGTGACCACCAAATTCTAATCACATTTGTGCCAAATTTGAAGAAATTTCCTCATGGTGTTGATGAGAATGAGATGGATAGACAGACAACCCACAAATACAATGCCGCTAGCAGGCTATCAACAGTGTGGAAGCATAAAAAGAATATCAGCGGCAACTGGAACTGCAGTTTTCTTTTAATTGATTTTTTTATGCTCAGCTTTTATAGCACAAGTAACTGCTGCCTATTACAAAGCATAATCAGTCTCTTAAATATCACATTATGAGTATTTTTGAATAATCTGCTGAGGTTGCTTTGGAGCCCACTTTCACTCCTAACTAACCACATGGTCATGGATTCTGCCACTTGCGTGAATGAGGTGAAGAGAAAGCTGCAGAATATGAATAAGCTGCTACAGGTGAACACACCTTAAGTAGTAGAAATCGTAGTCTGTAAAAATATAATTTTAGTCGCCATTAAAAACTCTGGCTGTCTAATAAAATTTGACTTTTGAGTAGATTTACCTTAAAAAACAAACAAACAAACAAATCGTGTTTTATAAAATCCAAGGCCTAAATACACTTCTCAACAACAAATCCACATGTAATTACCTGGGTGGTGCCTGCGTCATAAGTGGGGGTCCATTCTGCATGTTTGCTTGGCTGTGACTGTACTGATTATACGGCTGAGGTGCTGAGACTGGAGGGGCTCCAGAAGCGGGAGGACCCCTGACAGGACCTGAAATGCAGGGACAAAAGATCAGACATACACCTGCAAAAAGCATAATCACCCGTACAACAAATAATCCTGAATTCATTCTGATATCACCCTTTCTAATGCAATGAGATTAGAGCAGCTAAACAAGCTAAACATGTCATAGGACACAGTGGTGCCCAAACACATTTTTAAAACTATCTGATTACATTCACTGATTTAGCTTTTGGGGTTAGGAACACAGACTTCATCCTGAAACCAGGCTAGCAAAGACTGTAGGATAGTAGGGTCATGTAAATTTATGGGTTCAATATTTTAATCAAGGCAGGAAATGAACGACATCTGACAATTTTAGGATGTTGCTGGTAAATGACTTCGACTCACAGATGCAGCGACTGAATTGCAAACATCTCACATAATAAAAGTTGAGCTCACATTTCTTCCTAATATAAAAAGTTAACTGGTTGGCTGCTGTGCACAACAGTCACCGGTGTTAAGTAGAAAAGGTTTTCTTCTATTGTACGTTGAGAGGGGGTCATGGCAGGAAGAATAATGCATGTAGGCACAGAGAGGATCTGATGATTGCAGAGCATTTTGAGTGTGAAATGAGCAAGAACAAGAGAGGAGGCAGTTACCTAAGTCAAGAGGAGAGGAGAGGTCAGAGACTGGGTTGGCAGCCACAGCCTTAGAGGGAAAGCTTGTGAAAGGAGAACAACCTGAAATACAAGAAAAGAGGGAAAGAAGGCAAATAGAGAGATGTAGGGAAATGGGTAAAGCAACATGGAGAAATGAGAGGACAGATGCAATTCGGATTAGTATGCACAGAAACAGAGCTGTTCCATCACATACATGAGCAATCACAAAGAGGGAAGCAAGAAGGACACTCCAAGGTTATGGCTCTTCGAGCACTTAAGAGTGGCCTGGTGTCTCTTCCACTTAACAAACATTTTCAGAAGAGACAGCTTACCTTGTGGAGGAGCCCCAGGCTGGTAGGTTGAGGCAGGGCCATTGTAGGGTGCATACGGTGAGGGGTATCCTCCATCCAGGGGTGCGTAGCCAGGCTGGCCATAGCCAGGATGGGGCTGGCCATATGGAGAGGCCATTGGAGTGTGCTGGTTTACATTCATCCTCAGTTCATCCCTAAAACTGGACAACATTATAACATGATCATAAACAATTACAAAATATCATAATTTAGGACTAAACTTGTTTACACTGTTTCCAGACTGTTTACATAAATTTCACAACCCAGATGTCTGGACTGTAGAAGCCTGTGATACGGGGATGTTATGAAAGGCTGTTGCAAGGACAATCTCGGGTTGATAGTCTTAAGGCTCACGCGGTCTTTCTAGGAGCAGAGACAATCTGCCTACTTAGTGCTCTTCAGCGCATGAGGACAATGTGGATGATAGACTGAATGCCAAGAAAACACAAACAATTGATCCTAGAAGGTGTGTTAACTTAAACACTCTCTTTTAAGAAAATGCAGTTCATTTCAGGTTAATGTTCTTCAACATATACAATAGTCCGTTTCAGTAGTCCTTCATGTATTCAACTAACACCGCATGGAAAGAGCTGATGGCAGTCCTGAGAAGACATAAATGACCTGACTGAGTTTGTAATACGCTGCACTGGAACTCACAGGAAACAGGAAAGCACTTTCAGCCTGCACAGCTCTTCTCTACAAGTTTCTCAATTAAGACACATGTCAAACTTTCTTATGACGTCAATATTTCCCAGTTCACTGACACCTTTATTAGCTTCCTATGTTTACCATGGCCACACCCATAGATTGTATATTATTAGTCACTAACCGTGAAGTTTACACACACACACATTGAGAAACAATAAATGTTTACATGAAAGAACTCCTGCATGGTCCTCAGTAAAGTGTTTACACAGTTGAGTCCTGAGAAAACCCCCTAAAGGTAACTTAGCGGGGCAGTCAACTTTTAAGAGCATGATTACTCCTGCATATCACACGTTATCTTCAGCCTTGCTAACAGAAGTGCACGAGTGACGTTGTTTACTGACTTGGATGCTGAGTACTGGCCTAACTTATATGACAGAGAGATGAGTATCATCTAACAGACAAATGCGAGCTAAACGAGCGGGGCCTTTGAATAATTCAGCAGTGCAGGTGCCACAACGAGAAATACAATCGCTGGAGCCGTACAGCTATTTAGTGTGCCGGGCCTACCGAGTGACCCACATCTGCTCCCCTTGCTAGTTTGCTGAAAAATGGGTTAGCACTTTCTGTCAAACACTAGAAAAGTTATTCAAAACTTATTTTTGCGAATATTAAACATGTGTCAGGAAAGCTAAGCGCCTTCGTACGGGTCAAGAGTAATATAGAAGAAGACGAGGAAAGCTGGCGAGCGTAGCAGTCTGCTAACAGCACCAACCTCCGTGCCGCAATACAATCAGCTAGTCAGCTAGCCTGCGTTAGCAAGACATGTCAAGCAAATCCTTAAAATACGAACTATGGTTAACACTCCATATAGCTAACTGTTACGACTCTAACCCACGGGACGAAGCGGTACTGAACATATTTGATTAAACCAACTTAAAAGTCTGTACGGCTATCATAACTTGCTAACGTTAGCAACCAGACTACTTGATTCATGATGACAGCGGCAGTGGCTGAATCAGCTGTGACCAAATAGCCAAAACCCGAGATAGCCAATGTTAGCCTACTAAACGTTAGCTAAGCTAGGTCTGCCAGCTATTTCGCAGCGCGATGCTAGCCGTGCCATAGCATTAGCTAGCATTAGCAAACGTAACAAAATCCAAGCTACCCCTGTCAAGCCGGCCAGGGACGTCACACTGTAACTGGTTTCAAATCGAAACGTACCTCCGAGGTGTTGTAAATAGTAAGGCTATCCTCTATTCAGCTCGAATTGTGAAACCCGGGGGCCGTGAAACTGTGAAGCCGATGTCGTCCCAGGGTGTTTCTCGCTAATCCCTTCTTGGTATCAGAAGCGGACATTCAGCGGAACTGCTGCAGCGCTGTGCCACGTCCACATCCGGACACCGCAGAGCGACTTCCCCCACGTTCACCTCTGCTGTACTACGAGCGCAACACAGTCTAACGCACCTTACGCGCGGTTAACTATTAAGTCATCTATTGACCTAATCAATAATAATGACTGTTTACACTACTCTAGCTTTTGAGAAGGTTGCTTTGTAAGTAGGAAGGTTGACACTGAACATGCAACACTTAAGGGTTTTACGTTTCAAACATTCAAAAATACTCATACATGATGCATATTTATATGCTGTATTGATGGATTGGGTTAACATACTGTACATGCACAGGGACACTAATATTTGTTTTCACACCAAGTTTGCCATATAGCTTTCTTGATTTTTCTTAGAGTCAATATGACCATGGCAATCTTCCCATGTCATCTATCAAATTACACCCATCTGATATGGGCCAATGATGGCACCAAGTGTGAGCCAATCTGAGCCCACATATGGCTGCCAGATTTGGGTATATTTTAGGGGTGCAAACTCCCATTTAATAGGACTTTGAGCCCAGATCCCTTTGAAATTTCATCCAGTTTGGCATTATTTTAGTGGGCTATTAATCACAAACCCGGCATGAGTTTCAGCCAATTGACCAGGTTTAGTCTGATGATGGGCCAAGCCATTTTCCATCCATTTTCTATACCGCTTATCCGTCAGGGTCGCGGGGGAGCTGGAGCCTATCCCAGCTGACTACGGGCGAGAGGCGGGGTTCACCCTGGACTGGTCGCCAGTCAATCGCAGGGTCGACACACAAAGACAAACAACCACACACTCTCACACTCACACCTAGGGGCAATTTAGAGTAGCCAATCAACCTAACGTGCATGTTTTTGGTATCGTGGGAGGAAGCCGGAGTACCCGGAGAAAACCCACGCAGGCACAGGGAGAACATGCAAACTCCACATAGAAGGGCCCAGACCGGGATTCGAACCTGGAACCCTCTTGCTATGAGGCGACAGTGCTAACCACTGCACCACCGTGCCGCCCGCCAAGCCATTTTGGCTTCCTAAATTCTGTAATCCTCCACCTTTCTTCTGCAAGGTCAGAGGTCATGCACAGCAGCATGAAAGCTAGGACTCATCAACTTGCCCAACACTGCAGAATGGCTTGCCAACACAGATGCTTGTCCTCATATTTACTGGACTAATATAAAGCTATTGAATCTCATGATTTTTGTGTAATTGTGTTTCTTGACCTTCTATCACAAGGTGAAGAAGAAGGATAAAAATTTATATAGACTGAGCACAACTCCCTCAAGCATCCACTCAGACTCAACTGTTAAACTACACTGACAATAAATAATAAATGGACTCAATTTTTTTAAAATATGTCCTCACACTCTTTCCTCTCATTCTTTGCTTTGAGGTTGGGGTGCTCTGGGCAGATGGAGTCCATGGCTGCTGGCCAGGCCGGCTGTGCTGCGGGTCACAGGGGTTGTGGTATTAGTGGTTATTTTGGGAGGGTATATCGGCAAGCATCCCCTCCTGTACAGAGTGCTTGAGAGTGACATGGCAAGTGTTGAATACAAGAGAGGATGCACACACACACACACACACACACACACTTTTGCCCCTTCTCACCCTCCCGAGTGCCCACCCTCCGACACAGCATTCCAGTGTAAGCGGATGAAAGCCAGCCACCCCCTGGCTCCTCATGGGTGGAGTGATTTGCTGTGGTCAAGGAGAGGAGTGGGAGACAGGAGCCTCACGCTCACTCATTGATTCTCGCAGCGTGTGAGGAGCTGAAGAAGGGCAGAGCAGGCTGTGAGCTGGGAGCAGGGATGGTAGCAGAGGAGATTGTGGTCTCCCTCTCAGGAGGAGCCCCGTGGGGCTTCAGGCTGCAAGGAGGAGCAGAGCAGCAAAAACCTCTGCAGGTGGCCAAGGTATAGTGGAACCCTGCTTGTGTGTGTGTGTGTGCGTGTATGTGTGTTGCAAGGAAAGAACATGAGTAGATGGGTTTAATAGAAACCACAGCTGTTGATTGCGGTCTGAGGCTTTGGTGGTCAGTCTTGTGTTTTGCTATGTTTGTAATTTGAGCTTTGGTTGGAACTTTCCCAGCTGGCATACAATTAGAAGAAATGAATCAGTAGCTTGTTGTGTTGGTTTCACTGAAAGCATAAATCTGCAGCACTTGCTTTCATCTAGAATTACCTGAGCATCACTGAACTGCAGAAGAATTAGTTTGATGGATGAAATCACATTGAAAAGGTTATAAACAGTCAATCAATCAGGTTGTCTTTTCGCATTGAACTTTTGTTTTCAAGCTGAGTAGATTTGACCAAATGCAACCCTCTCTCTTCCCCACTCATCAGTACCTTTAGGATGTACTTAAGGGTACATCTTCTTCATACTCAGTTTCTCTGCCACCTTTTTCAATGCTGCCCTCCCTGGTGTGATTTATTTGTGTTCCTGGGTCAGAGAACAGTGCAAACACATGTTTAGGGGTCGATCTTGGCTCAGGTTTCATTACTGCATCCTGATGGTGATCATACAGTAGCAGACATCAAGAGTTTCTTTTAAATAGGTTAGTGTGTAGCCCATGCACACATATTCTTTATTGTTCTTCTATATGTACACAGCAACACACACATTGCATGTTTGTGTAGTTGCTCACATGAATGTGTTTGCTGCGAGCAGATAATGAACTTGTTTCAGATTTGTCATCGTCGCATATTTACTAGATATAATGAGCCGACTTTAAGCCCACAATTATTCTTTTTTTTTCAGTATGGTTTCTCCAGAGGCTTTTTGTATCTGCGTTTATATTTGTTGACAGTCCAGAATGTTTCCTCTATTAAGAAAATCTATTCTGGAGAGGAGGAATGTGACCTCGCTTGCACTGACGCTCAAAAACGGACCATCATAACCTCTGATTCAAAATGGAGGTAGAGGAACTCTGGCACAAGAGATCACTCTTTATCCGGGATTTTCACCCAGATAAGGTCACCTTTAATGAGAGTGTGATCAGTGTGTGTTTCCTTTTGTTTTGAGTTTGTGTGTGTGTGTGTGTGTGTGCGCGCAGTTGGGCATACTTCAGATAAGCCCGGCTGGAAATGGAGCGCAAACTAGAGGATCAGAATAGCTCACTTAAGAGGAGCTGGAAGCTGACCATGGAAAAAGGACTCTTGTTCACAGACACACACACACACACACACTCAGCCACCTTACTGTACACTTTTTTTTTCAGTGTTTGCCATCATGGTAGCACATGTGTCTCTTCATTTGTCTAGGAATGTTGTGGATTTTCCTGCTAAGCTTTATTTTGGGTATGTGGGAAACATATGGCGAATGACAGGCATCCCTCCTGGTCAAGAGTGGTGATGCAGCTGTTCAACCCCCCTCCTCTGTCATGATGTACACTTGTGCTGTGCGTGTATATGTGCGTGTACATTTGTCAGAGTGGGAAAGCGTGAGATAGACAGCTTGTTCTGCTTGACTGTGCGGGGCCAAAATGGGATTACTGAGTTAGTGATGATGGTAAAATACTGTTTGCTCTTAAGAGCCCAAGTGGGTGCGGGAACACTTTGGTCCTCTCTACATTTTTACCTCGATAAGGTGTGTGTATCAGTGTGTATGTGTGAGGAGACAGAGGGGCAGGGGACACTTTATCTTCCTCTAGTGGACAAGAGTACTCGCCTTCCCGTCTATCCCATCTATCACCCACCCTCCCCAACAGACATACTTCCTGAAGGATCCTATGACATCATCTCTTAGCGACCTCCAGCAACAGCTGCAGTACTGCTGCAGGAGTTATTTCGATACAGGGACGAAGACGGCTGGCAGTAGAGGAGAGCCGTCTGTTGCCACACATCAGTTGCTTTATAAGTCACACAGTTTTAGACCATTTTACTAAACTCTAACATCATGAACAATGTGTAGGTCTTATAGGACGTACACTGAGGAAACAGTCTGAGCGATGGCACGTAAAATGAATGGTGAGATGGTTGTCTGCTGCAGCATTGCTGGAAATGCACTCTAAGTAAAAGTAGTAATAACATAGTATAAACATACTCTGTCGTGCAAAGTGAAACTATTAAAGTAGTAAAATTGACATAAAAATATACTTGAAGTACTAAAAGTAAAAGTACTTAGAGTGATAGGTAAAGGCGGAACTAATTTCAACAACTTTACATACTGTCAAGCAGCCAAGTCCGTAATAATTAATTAGTTAATTTATATTTCACATTAATAATCTGGATCCGGACTGTAGTAGAGCAGAAGTATAATGTAGCACAGAAAGGGTTGAGTGAAGTATCTTGAAGTTGTTAGGCAGTAAATGTATCCAGTTATGTTCTACCACTGGTTACGAGGCCCTGAAAACCGTTCAGTTCCAGTTTCCTATAAATCTAATAAAGTGGCCAGTTAATGTGATACTAATTATTTTCCTCTCTGCAGGTACGCAGGCGCAGCAAAGCGTGCAGAGCTGGACTGAAGGAGTACGACGAGCTGGTTGCCATTGGCCACCATGTGTGTGCGGAGCTCAGTCATGCAGAGGCCATGAGCCTCATAGATGCACAGAACACAACGCTGAACCTGCGGGTTAAAAGGTCAGATACAGCACATCACACGCTCTTTGACCGTGTTAGGTGAAGCAGTATGAAACAAACGAAAGCATGTTTTGCATTTGCACAACTTGTCATCTGTATGTTTCCAGGACCCCTTCTGGATTCCTCTCCTCATCTCACTCCAGTCGCTCTGCGTCTCCCCGCTCCTCCATAAGGGTCCTGTCTCCCCCTGCGGCGCCCTTGCCCTCCCATCGTACCTCCATCCTCTCCCCCACTGGGATACCCAGGGGCATCACTTCCCCTTCAGATAGTGAGGCTTACTATGGAGAGACCGACAGCGACGCGGACACACAGTCGCTCACACACCGTCGCCAACGACGCACACCTCCTCACGCACGCTCACCTGCGCGCTATGACAACCAAGAGGAGGAGACCTCAGAGATGAGCGGGTAAGGGACAAAGACCAGAAGTTTCATCCCACTTCCTGTTCTCAATGTAATGCAAGTTTTCTCATATTTTCCCCAAACAGCTGAAGGAACATACTGCATTCATTCATTCTAATCAAAAAGGATATCTACTGCACTACCGAGAATAAAATTTGGGAAACAAAAAGTAAAAGATAAAAACATTATTCTGTTTCAGTTCAACAAATACAGCCCCCGAGAGTCTTAGCTGTAAAAGTAATATCAAATGCATTATGTGGTTGACTATCACGAATGTGATTTTTTCCATGTTAAACAGATAAGGCTTTTAAGATTTTAACAGCTGGTACAGAATGAGATTTCACTTAGTATACGTAGAGGAATTTATAATATGATTTAGCTCTTTAAAAAGAGATAGAAGAATCTCGATTTGTCAGTCAGGGGCTTCACCTCCTTGTAAGGATTGCTTAGTTAGACTCACTAACATTAAAAAGAAATTATTTGCCTCTTCTATCCTTTATTCCTTAAAATGTGTGTGGGACAACCATTTATACATACCTCATATAGTCAGTCTTTTCTCTAAATATTTGAGATCAGATTCAGACCCAAGTAATCACAGCTTTGTCTGAGGTTCACTAAACCAC